>NW_017729025.1:47499922-47512399 GCF_001723915.1 Gavialis gangeticus | reverse complement strand
TGTGTGTGTGTGTGTGTGTGTGAAAAGTGCCTGTATTTTGTGGGAAAAAAAATGGAACAAGTTTTTCATCTAAGAATGGAACATCACAAACCCAAACATTTTCAAAGGAGAGAAAGAAAAGGAAATGCTGCTGCAATGCATCATGGGATGTTTAATTTAGGTACATCATGGCATTCTGCTCTTTGAGCCAGACTTTATTACATTTTCCAAAGTGGACCATAGCTAAAAACTCCTCTGATGAGCCTGATAGCTCAGCCATGGAGAAGTTGTGATGATTTGTAAGAAATATATTTAATTAGGGAGCCAGACCCACAGAAGAGAATGGAAACATGAAACACACAACTTACAACTCCCAGGAGGAATAACTGTGTGATTTTAGTATATACATTTCAGTTTTTAAATGAAAAGAATTCAGCAAAGACTTTTCATCTTGCAATTTTATTTCTTATTTTAATGAAAAGTAAAGTTTTTTGGGTTTTTTCTGTGGAAAAAGACATTCCAACTAGCTATAGTTGTAGAAGGACTGACTCTGTGTCATCCTTCTATGTCAAGTACCCATAAATGAGGAGAGCTCTCCATTTTCAAAGTTCAACTGTACCCCCTCTCCCTTTGTCACATGGTTCATTTTGGATTCATCTCCAGTTTTTGAATGATTATTTAATGTGTTGCTTTGCATATTGAGGAAAGCTAAATAAAAAAGTTTGTGAACATGTTAGTCAAACAACCTCCTCAATTAGTTCTGTGAAAATTTTCTCTACTTCTAATACCCCAGTTCATTCTTTACCCAATTCTGCTCATGAAGTGGGCATAAATGAATTTTTGTTATGAAAATCATCCAGATCTTTCTAAATGGGGTTTTATGTTGTTTACCGAACTTAGTCGCAGAAAACTGAATCATTTAAATGGCATTGCATACTGTTTAAATAGCATTGCATACTGTAATAAGGGTGGATAACATCTTTCTTTTTTTTCCTCCTTAGGCTATTAGCAGCAAAGTATGAAGTAACGTTACCAGACTTTCACTTTATAAACTATTTTAGACTGCAGTGCAATGTCATGGCCAACTCCCCTTCAGTTATTAGAGGGAGAAAGGAAAAGGCAACTCATCAGCTGTTGGGAACATTTTAGCTACTGGTACTTTTTAACCAATAGAGCCACTGCCTGAACAACATTGTGCAATTGATGTGAGTAGATTTTCTTCTTCTGGTTGCATTACAAGAGTTAAAACCTTACAGCACATTTGAAGCTACAGGGAATTTTTGATTAGTCAGCCCCATATATATATATTTTTAAATTTCTCGGTTTCATGCCGATGAGGTAGCAGTGGAAATTAAAGTCAGAGACTTATCCACAATCTCAGAAGATGTATGAGAAAGATCAGTAGCCTAAAGCTAAGGAAGGAAATGTTTAGGCTAGCCATTAAGGAAAAGTTCTGAACTATATGAAGCAATTGAGCTGACTCCCAAAGGACAGGATGGAGGCTTCATCAGTGAAGATATTTGAGGTCAGATAAGAAATTATTGGGGCTGCAGGATGTTGGTCAAACTGGAAAACAAAGTAGAGGAATGGTATCCATATATATAATCAAATTGTTCTTCATTACTTATAATACTTCCCTTCTTTTCTCATAGAAAACTTGTTTCAGTTATGATGTGAAACGTTTTAATACTAGCCTTGGGATCTGATTTCGATATCTTAATAATATCACTGGCAGTAATAACATTAATGCTCATTCATATTAGACATTATCAGGTAATTCCTGTATATTATACATGCAGTCAATACAACTCAGAAATAACAAGTACAGTATGACTAATATTGTGGCTAATTTCTTTCTGGTTCTGGTCATCATTGAAGAAATATCATGGTATGGTGCAAGACCTTCCACTTTGATAAAGCTTTTCTACCATACATAAAATTACTTTTACCATAACTGACTCACCCTAATGAAAGGAAGAAAAGAAAAGTTAAACAAGTGAGCATATTAACTGCTAAAATACCCAAACTAACCTAAATAGAAACCCCCTCATCAAGGGGAATTAAGGAGCTAATTACTTGAAGACCACTAGGAACTTTGCTATTACAAATCTGTGGCCTTCGGGTTAGACTGCAGCCCCTGTCCATCATTTAGAGCCCTCCAGGCCTGGTGGGGAAGGGGCACTCAACGATACAACAGAGGTTAGTGATGGGTCAATAATTAAACATTTACGAAAAGATTACATCAAATACTACATATGTATACCCAATGATAACTGATATAAATTACCCAATAATAACGGATATAAATTAATGATACAAATACCTGACAACGGTAAGCCTATATCTATATATATCTACATATATCATATACACATCTATAGATCTATAGAGATAGATAAATAGATAGATAGATAGATATGTGTGTGTTTGTGTGCGTGTGTGCACACCATTGCTGTGGCTCCCTTCATGCCGGGGCAGGGATGCAGTTGCTTACTGCTTCCCATTTGGAGATGGTGTCTTCGGGGCACTTCTGGGGCAAATTCTCCGCCTCACTGGTCAACTCATCAACCAGCTGTTCTCAGCCCTTCATCATCCCTCATCAAAGCCTCCCATGTGCTGAACACGCTGCCTTTTTCTTCCTTCAGAAGGTTCCACCCCTGAATTGGCAGCAGACCAACACACACACACATCCCTGTGCATCAAATACTCAATACAATAAATACAAATACAAGACAGCTTAAAACACTCTTCTAATACAATAATAAAGGTGCAGGTCTACAACAAGATCCCAGCAACATAGAAAAACCAACAGAACCCAACAGTGGCATAACAGCTTTGCCCAAGGAAGAAATGACTACCCAGGCAGGGGACCCTATCACTAAATAGGATACCCTTACCCTTGCTGGAGATACTCAGCTGTTGGGGCCCTTAACCTGAAAACCCCCTTAACAAACAGGAGCCCTGGATCCCTTGCTGTACCCCAGGGTGAATTTTCCCCACCCATCAAGGGAGTCCCCTCAGCCACTCGTAGTGTGGAGGGGCTCTCTTCCCCTGTGGGAATCTCCTTTCCCAGGTAACTCATAACTCCCACATTTGACAGGTTGGCTCATCTCCAGCAACGTATGGTAGGGGTGAGGCAACCCCCCCCATTGCTGGCGTGGTTGACTCGTGCTGCCACTGAGGGAGGGCCTGAGCTGCCTTGTGCAGCTCGCCTGGCCTGTCAGCCCACCCTCCACCTCATGGACCACCCTGCGCCAAACGGGCACCTGCCTCATGCAGCTGATGGGGGTGGAAAAAGGGACCTGAGCTGCATAGGGCAGCCCTTACTGTCTCATGCACTCTATGGCCCTGTGCACTGCTCCATGCACCAATGGCCCTGCTCCTGCCTCATGCAGGTTTGGAGACCCATGCTGCCTCACACAGTTGCTGCAGTCCCTCCACACTATGGCCTTGTGCACAGCTCCATGCACGGATAGCCCTGCTTATGCCTCATGCAGGATTGGAGACCCACGCTGCCTTGTGTAGCTGCCATGGTCTCATCAGTTCCTGGACCCTCCATGCACCATAAGGTTCACTTGGCTCTCCAGCCCCTCTGTACTGGTCCCTGCACCGAATGGGGTGGGGCTCCTGCTTCACACCTTGTGCAGCTGCTAAGGTCCCATCTGTTCCTGGACCATCCATGCACTGAAGTGTGCACCATTGTCTCTCCCTTGTGCAGAGGTTGGAGACCCATGCTGTTTAGTGCAGTTGCTGAGGTCCCATCCATTTTTGAACCCTCCTTGCACCAACTTGTGCACCGTTCCCATGGCTCCCTTCATGGTGGGTTAGAAGCGCAGCCATAGGCAACTGGTAGGGGATGCATGGGGGTGCAATGTGCCCCACCCCATAGGGCTGATGCCCCCATAACTGCCAACATGGATGCTGTTGGTAAGGCTGGTGCCCCCCCTGACAGGGCTGCCACCATTGGCAAATTCTGTGGGTACCCCCCCAGATTCAGGAGGCACCAGTCACTCATGGATGAAGCTGCTTGCCGCTCCCTGTTTGGAGAAAGCATCTTTAGGGCACTTCTGGGGCAACTTCTCCATCCCATTGGTCAACTCAACCAGTTCTTCTCAGCCCTTCTTCATCATCCCTTGTCAAAGCCACCTGTGTGCTGGGCATGCTGCCTTTTTATTCCTTCTGAAACCTCCACCCCCAGATTGGGAGCAGACCAACTGGAAAGCCTGAGGGGTTAGTTCCCCCTCGATTCCTCCTCTTCACCTTGCCCCTAGGTCAGGGTGGGGCAAACCTCTCTTTCCTTTTCCTGATTTGTAGGGAAGGGAAATTCCCCCACCAATTGCTCTGAACTTTCGGGCTCAAGCTGGAACATATTCAGCTTATTGTCCGCTGTAATCCCCAGGTCCTTTTCTGCAGAATTGCTGCCCAGCTAGTCAGCCCCCAGCCAGTCATCCCTCTGAATGGGATTGTTTCTCTCTAAGTGCAGGACTTAACACTTGTTCTTGTTATCCTTGTTAAACCTAATGAGATACCTTTTGGCCTAATCCTCCAATTTGTCTAGGTCACTCTGAATCCTCGCTCTACCTTGCGACGTATCTGCTACCCCCACAGCTTGGTGTCATCTGCAGACTTGCTGAGGGTGCACTCTGTGCCATCTTCTAGGTGTTTTATGAATACATTAAACAAGATTCATCATGAGATGAATTCTAATTTGTTCAGTGTAATTATTGACTGAGTTCTTGTTTTCTTTCATTAAACTTATTAGTAGAAACACTTGAGCTTACACTACAGAAATTTCAAATGGCATACTGCTTCAAGATAAATTTTCAGCATGATGCCTACTGGCTTTATTTGCTATAGTAGAGAGAAAATAAAAGCATCAGAACTCACCTAAAATGCTTCTTTTTTTAAACAAAAAGTGGCATTAGACTAAGAGCCTCCAACTTTTACAAATTTTTGTTCCTGATTTGAACAAGATTCATCATGAGATGAATTCTAATTTGTTCAGTGTAATTATTGACTGAGTTCTTGTTTTCTTTCATTAAACTTATTAGTAGAAACACTTGAGCTTACACTACAGAAATTTCAAATGGCATACTGCTTCAAGATAAATTTTCAGCATGATGCCTACTGGCTTTATTTGCTATAGTAGAGAGAAAATAAAAGCATCAGAACTCACCTAAAATGCTTCTTTTTTTAAACAAAAAGTGGCATTAGACTAAGAGCCTCCAACTTTTACAAATTTTTGTTCCTGATTTGAACAAGATTCATCATGAGATGAATTCTAATTTGTTCAGTGTAATTATTGACTGAATTCTTGTTTTATTTTATTGAGCTTATTAGTAGGAACACTTGAGCTTACACTACAGAAATTTGAAATGGCATACTGCTTCAAGATAAGTTTTCAGCATGTTGCCAGCATATATATGTATGCATACTCATCCACACTAAAGGGGTAATAGAATCATAAATTGCTGGCACAGACAGAAGTGTCATTTTTCACAAGATCTGATCCCTGAAAGCATTCTATGGCTGTGTTATATCATGGCTGCAGCGCACTTTTAAAATGTCCCATCATTTGAAAAAGTAAGCCTTGTTAAATCAGGGAGTAAATGAAGGCACTCTGAATTAGAGTGCTTTAGGGTACTTGTATACAGTTCTCTGTGAGGGTTCCTTGTCATGCCCCTGGTCTGCCACAGGGAGAAGACATACCACCCCCAGCCCAGCTGCTGGTTTTCTACAGCGTGTCCATTTTGGCTGAGCAGCTGGCTGGCTACCTGAGTCCATATGGGCAGGTGGTGGGCAACTAAGCCAGTAATCAGGGGAGGAGGAAGGGCTGTTGGTAGGTTCCCCTCTATGAAGACGGCCACTGGTGCCCAGTGTCACCACTGGGGGGAGGTTGAAATCCCCAGGGGGAACAACATGGGGAAATGCTGGGCAGGCAGAGGAGGGAGGGCACAGTTGGCACAGCCAGCCAGTTGCTGGCTGTGCAGTGATGGGGGGCAGGGAGCCTTGGCTAGCATTCCCATGCCAGGGAGAACTTCCCTGTGACTGAGGGCATGGGGTTGTCCCCACCACCCAGAAAATGGCATCCCATTATTGGGGGAGAGATTCCGCCCCCACTTCTCTTCCTCAAGCCATCAGGCTCTTTGTTGGCCAGAGGGAGGAGGCAGGGCTGGGACAAAAGGCTGTCACTGACAGTCTGGCAGTGAGACTATAGCTAGCCTTTCTCCTCATTGTCCTCTACCTTGGGGTTGCAAAGCTATGAGGTGTCCCTTTGTCTCCTGGCCTTACCCAGTGCATGGAGGCTCCAAGTCTCCAGCACCAAATGCCAAACATCTGTTAAGTTTGATTGCACTGCACTTTAAGTGCTTTGTATAAAGCACAAAAAGTTACAGTGCAATCAGAAGTCCCTCCGATCACTTATGTCTGTGCCCCGTGTGTAAGTGCCAAAAGGCTAAGTGCTATTTAGATGCACAAAGTGAAAGAGTTAATGTTGAATAAAATAAACCAGTATATGCTGCTCACATGTAACCATAACTCTGTTTCTTGGAAGACAGGAATAGGCTCCAAAAATGGCATTAACTTACCCATGTTAACAAAATTGCCAGTTCATCAGTGTCCACAACAGCTTTGAACTCACTGATTTTTGTTTATACAATCCTTTGAACTCTCAGGATGTGTCCATATGAGTGTGGTCATGCAGTATGTGGCGCTGCAGACATGTTTGTAGCGTCACATACTACACAGGCCAGTCTTCTCCCTGCTGCAAGGGCATGCTGCCTAAGTGTGCACTGTACTGGATTTTTTTTCTGTGGGTTTTTTTTACCTCTGTATATCCAGGGGTCAAAAAAAATGAGGAAAGAAAAATGGTACAATGTACACTTGGCCAGCGTGTGCTACTGAAAAACAGCTGGGCTACCGAAAGCCATGCTCCATTGCCAGCCAGGCTCCACACAGCAGAATCACCATGGCTGCAGCCCCAGGACACCCCCAGGTCCCTAGATAAGGCTGGATGGGCCAGCCCAGTGCTGGCCTCAGGCTTCCCTACCCAACCTTGGGTTACTTGCAGCATGCCTAAGTGCGCATGACATGGGCATTCCCCAGAGACAAGTAGCGGCGGCTCAAGGTGCACTGCCACTGCTTGTCCTCGGGGAACCAAATGTTCACCATGTCTGGACATGTCCTCAGTGTCTTCTGTTCATTTTCACTGATCCAAGGACCTAGAAGATTGTTGGCAGACTATGACCTAGACATTCAGATTGAATAAGGGATATGCTTGTTGCATGCATGGAGGTTGATCCTCTTGATGCTTCTCAACCTAAACTTAGCAGCAGTAACACACAATTTGATCAAAATCTGTAGTGTTGTGTAATTCCAGGCTCATGTGCTAAAAGTTCCTAATCATAAAGGATTTAAAAAATCCTTATCCTTCTGTCCTCCCCCCATTTTTTTTTAGAAATTGCATTGAGACTCATGAACATCAATGACTTTGTAACACTCCCAGGTTCACAAACTGGAACTTCTGTCAAGTTAAAAGCAAAAAATGTCCAAGAACTGCAGCTGAAGAAAGTACAGTTAGAATTAGAAAACAAACAGATGAAGAAGAAATTAAAGCTACTACAATCAGACATAACAGAGAAAAAAGAAGAAAGGAAACAATCAAGTGGAAATCATTGAGAATCTGAACAAGCAGGACCAATGGGCATTCAGCTACAAATATTGTCACAAAATGAAGACAGTGTTGTTAAATATTTTTAAGGAAAAGTGAAGCTGAAAATATTCACAGAACATATTCAAGAGCCAGTGAAACTGTCACTTAAATGTAACATAGAAAATGATATAGTTACTGAAAATTCTCAAATGAAGGAGAAAGCATGTGGGCAATAGATCAAATAAGGGATATGATAAAGCATCTCCCTGAAGAACTTCTGAGACCAGGGATCAGATGGTTTTAAATATGTATAGTATACTGATTTGCCAAAACATGCTTGTGTGTTTGGTTTTCACTCTAGTGACTCACTTCAACACTTCTCAGATAAAAATATTTCCATGATTTATCTTTCAGCCTAATGTAAATGTTCAAAGGTTAAGTGGTCCCCATTTACATGTGCAGCTTTATCTTTGCTTTTCTAATGTTTGTGATTTGCTTGCTGTCTTACTTTGAACCTACTTCCTGATCTTCAGAAGTGATAGTCTTCACCTAGACCCAAACTCTCATGTTCAGAACGGGTATGAGACATTATCAAGCACACATCCAGTCTCTCTCACTCTCTCTGTCTCTCTCTGTCTTGTAATTGATAACTACAAAAGTACAAGGGTTAAAGTAGTTAGAAAGACAAATTTATATGGGGGATGCAGAGACAACCTGCTTGATGGACTGGGTTGTGCTTTCATTATAAAAAAGCTCATTGACGATTATAAAATAGCTCATTGATGAAGTCATTTGTGCATTATTCATTGATCCATGGCTTAGGCTATGTAAGACTTGTTAGCATGAGATTTGGAAAAATGTATCCAAATGTATACTATAAAAGTGATTTATTGACTATTGGTATGAGGAGTCCTGTGATGCCAGGTGTGACATTTCTTTCACCTAATAAAAAGGAGAACTCTTGAAAAGAGTCATAATTAATTCCCATTGAGATTCATTTATGTGCAGAAATGTTGAAAGTAGTAAAATGAGAGGTGTGTTCGGCATGATGAGAAAAATATATTAATCATATTTAACAAATGGGTTAAGACTCTTAGATGCTTTGATAGCAGAAATTTGCCTGAAAGGTTATTTTCTACTTTGCAGCACTGCCCATTTGTGTGTTTGTGTATGGACTTAGCACATGACCTGGCATTGCAGGAGTTAATATTCTTCGCCGGATAAATCTTTCAGCTGATGGGAGTGGAGGTAAGTTCCTCAGTGGTATAAAACTTGTGAACAGAATGAGGAAATCTGATGGGATAAATTAAGAGAGAGCTTTAATATAAAAGGAGAAAGAAGAAGGGGTTTTTTTAACGTTATGCAAACTTACTTATGACAAAGAACTAAGCTGAAAAAGAAAAGGCTTTTCTTTGAAGCTGTTTCTTGTGAATTTAGCACTCATGAAAAATACCAGATTGGAAGCCATAGGTCCTGAAGTCAGTTGGTCACAGCATGAAAATCATAGCTTTGAGCTTCCCCCACCAGTGCCTTAATTCGAACTTGGAAGGTATATAGAAAATACATAGCAAATATTAAGAAAACCCCAGGCATTCAGATATGGTGAGATTTGTCTTACCATTGATGAAAAATTTTATAGTAGCCTGTGGCTGGTTAACCAAGCTATGAACTTCAAAAAATTGCTTTCTGAGATGAGATACCATAATAACGTCTCTGGAAACAACCAGTGTCCTACTCTTCTCAAAGGAAGTGTTAACATGGCTGTGTCTTCCAGCAAAGATCTAGAACTTCCTCACTAAGTTTGAGCTGTCAGAGACAGCACAAATCCAAACCACAAGTTGCGTCATAAAGTTTCCCCAACACATCCATGATGGTTTTAAGTGAGAATCCCTGGAGTTTTAATACATATTCCTGGAATTTTAGTCCAACTCTCCTAAATCTCTATTTGGTGCAGAACACTTAATTGTCCAGTATGGTGTGGGGCACCTTCTTGTTGCCTCTAATATTGTGTACACTGTCTGCTTGCCTGAGAAAAGAAATGAAATGAGGTTTGGGCCCAACCCTGTGAGAGAATAATCAGCCTATCTCACACTGTAGAAAATGGAAAACTGCAAATGCTAAGCATGCCTGTGGTATACATCATAAATCAGATTAGGGCATGTTAGGGTCAAAGAAAACAAGCATCAGCCACAGGCCAGAACATATTATGGAGCCTTTTTTCCCCCCCTTTCATCAACAAATTAAAACACGTTTCTCTTCTTAATCATGTATTCATCTTAAAGCTCTTCTCTGAAACCTCTTAGTCATGAAGAGGACCAAGTTCAGTATTTGTGAATGCATTCATTCTATGCGGACTTAAAGTTGTACTAATACCCAAGAGTAAAACAAGTGGTGACTTTTATATCAGCTAACACAGTGATTCTCAACCAGGGTGACAGGGAACCCTGGGTTGCCGTGAGATACTTTGAAGGGTGCCACAGGAAGTGTGAATAGATTATGGCAGGCTCAGGCTCTCCCTGCCTGGCCACTCCTCCACCTTCACTGCCTGGCCCCTCTGCAAGGAGGTAAGTATTGTAATACATCAATTAGTTTATGGAATGTGGTGCTGCTCAATTCACAAAAGTTATGAAGAGGTGTCTTGAGTCAGAAAAGGTTGAGAACCAATGATCTACGGAAAGACAGTAGGAGCAGATGGCAGATATACTTAGTATCATGTGCATATTGTATTGTAATGGATTCAAACAATTTGCAACCTCCTTCACCTACATACCACAGGAAGGTTGTAACAGGTGTACTTTCAAAATTCACTGAGATTCAGATAAGCATATAAAGATTTAGATATTTATCCACTCTGCCCAAAGAGTCTTAATTTGGAATGGTGGCCTGAAAATCTTACAGAATCTTCCTTGTTCATTACCTGTCCTGACCTAAAACTACTCTTTAAAATAATAATAAAAATCAGAACTATAGAAACTTATTTTAGCAAACTCTTTATGAAACCATAAAAGTACAACCTTGCTGTGGAGTTTTTCTGTGAGCAGCAGTGTATGTGTAGATGCTCTCCAGCTGGCTGGGGCACAGGGTGCTTCAGTTCATTGCTAGCCAGCAGGCAGCCCCTAAAGCACCCTTATGCCCCAGCCAGCCCCTCTGCAGCATGTGCAGCCCAGTCAGAGTAGCCCTCGGCTGAAAGGCTTACAGCCAGCCCAGGACTGCTCCAACTGGACTTCATGTGCTGCACACAAATAATAAACTCCAGAGCAATATGCTCCTTATTTCTTTGCTCCTGGGCACACATTCAAATGATGTGCCCAGAGGCAAAAAACTCCAGACAATAAGCTCCAGAGTTTATTCGTGCACATTAATTGTATGTGTAGATACACCCTGTGCTAACTCTCCATATGGACACTCTTAAGGCTAGTTTTTTTTCCAGCTCTTAGGAGTCTAAGAGGATAGGCACCTAAGTATTATTCTATTCCACTGTTCAAGTGCTGAAAAACTATTAATGCATCCACTTTTATAAAACACCATAACATTACTCTACATTTTTTTTTTGATTCAGTGGGGAGGAAAATCTTTTGTATTAGCAGTTCTTTATGTGGAATAGGATCACATTTATGTACTTAGGTCCACTTACATACCTAATAGGTGGAATAAAATCAGGCCCTGAAACTACAGTAACAGTGCCTTTGTGCAACATAGTTTGCAGTCCAAATGAAGGATTTGGACACTTGACAGGTTTGCATTGGTGCAATTTACATCAATATTGTACAATGACCAAAATTACATCAGGATCTGAAGCAGACAGCATTAGCTATCCCAGAGTATCTGGCAATCACCTATTTGTCTACATTGATCTATCTTAGGATAGCTCTGGATAAATGACACTTCAAACAGTTTAACATGCACAAGTATAATTTTACTTCTGATGATTCCCCTAGACAGGATTCCAGTAAGTTACACTGGTGCAGAGCTGTACATCATGTTGCCACTCCTTGTTTATACCTCACTAATGCTAATTACTGTAATGCGGTCTGTAAGAGTGCGCCAGCGTTTGCGCCGGCGTTTGCTCCAGAGGGTGAGCAGGAGGGGCCCAGAGGCTGACTCCTGCTAGTGAGGGGCAGAGGAACTGAACTCAGCTAGAAACTCAGCAGCTCCTACGATGATGTTGACACGGAGTGCTGCCAGGGCCCCTGCCCGAGGGGCACGGCCTTCCCGGGGCTTGTCTGAGGCCTCCACCCAGATGAAGCCCACGGGGGGGGGCTGGCATCCCCCAACCCCCTGGCCTGCGGGAGCTGCCCAGCAAGGCCTGGGGGGGCAAGGACTGGGGACCCCCACACCTGTCCTGCAGGAGCCTGCCTTAGGGACCTGGAGGTGCAGGTGAGGGAGCTCCAGGAGGAGGTGAGCAGGCTGAGGGGAATCCGAGAGGCAGAGGAGGAAATTGACAGATATTTTCTTTCCCTGCAGGGTTGTACGACCAAGAAGGATGCACCTCAAGAAGAGCCCTCCACTGCTAAGTGGCAGACGGCCACCTCCCATGCCAGGGCTTCTCGAAACACAGCAGCACCAGTTCCTCCAGTCTGGCTGGAGAACAGGTACGAAGCCCTGGCAGCTCAGGAGGAGGAGGAAGAAGAGGACGAAACCGGGGAGGAGGCAACTCCATGCTCACCGTGTCCCGTGCAAGCTGAAGGAGACAAGCAGGCCAGGAGGAGGAAGCATCGTGTGATCGTCATTGGTGAGTCCATCCTCAGAGGTACGGAGGGCCCCATCTGTTGCCAGGACCCCTCGGCACGCGCGGTCTACTGCCTATCTGGAGCGAGGATTCAGGATGTGAAAGGGATGCTCCAAAC
>NW_017729025.1:47495639-47499911 GCF_001723915.1 Gavialis gangeticus | reverse complement strand
GTCCCTTTTGACCCTAGAAACTATGAAACTATGAAACTATAATTACGTTGGTTTAAAGTTTTGTGTCGAAGCCATCATCATTAGTGTAAACAAGTCAGATTGCCATACATTCATGCCCCAGCATATTCCACACTAACTTTTGCATGGAGACAAGTTTTAGAAAACTTTCCTTAAGTAAGATTAATTAGGTTACAGAAAAGTTTTCCTAAGGAAGGAGAGAAGGCTCATCAGTTGAAAAAACTGAAAACTGGACAGAATAAAGCATTAGGAAATATACCATATGGAATAAGCCTGCATTAGCCAAGGAATGAACTAGGCCTTTTCCATCACTGTGACTGCTATTGGTATAAAAATGTAATAAAAGAGGATGAAGTAGTTTGTTAAAATATTGCTCCAGGCTTGATGTTCCAAAGGTTACAGATCACCATGTAGCAACATCACTGCTTTTTACCTTCCCTTTTATGCTCTTTTTAGATATTAGGGTGGTATGCATTCAAACAAGAGGACACACAATGTTGAGGGCACAGTCACTCTTCAGTGACTGCTTGCACTTCTCAGTAAAAAATTACCCAAACTGCTCCTGTTAAAGAATTATTGTACCAAGGGAAGTGCCCCATATCACCTCCTATGAGAAATTAGATCTTATCTTTTCTAAAAGATGAGGCTGTCAGATGTTTCTTGAGTGGGGAGGAGACTTTTGCTGCATCATTGGTAAAACAATATTGAAATATCACTTTTTTATGATGACTTAAGTAAGAAAACCCAAAGTGCTTGCCCCTATTTGGTCATTCTGGTATAAACTAAATTGAATTTTGTCATTATGGATTTATAGCAGTTGAGGGTTTGCCCCCCTTAGTGCTTTTCTCTCAATGATTGGAAAAGAAAGGAAATAGTGAAAAATCAATTCATGATTTAATTTTAACTGTTGTGACCTACGGTGCTCTCCAGCTATTCCTGCATGTGATTTTCTTTCAGTGCCCTACAGATTACCCTTCCTGACCTCCCCGCCACGCATATATGCACTTTCTCTAATTTGTCTGCTCTGCTCTGCCTTTGTTCGCTGCCTGGCCCATTGCCTGAAGAAGAATGCCTTCCCTCTCCGTAAACCTCAGTATCTCATTCTCTGTAGCTCATTATTTGTATTCTCGCTCTTTCTCACACACACACTAATATACTTTTTATGTTGTTATCATTTCGTCTGTTCAGCATGATGCTTGGGACTCCTGACTCATATGCATTTTCAAAATTCTTTCAAGTTTTCTGGAGGTAATTGTGATCAAAGTGAGTAACACAAGCATATGGAAAAACATGTTTATGTTGTGGTTCCCCATCCCCCTCTCTTTCTAATCTTGTTTGTGTATCTCTTGCTACCCACACTAATTCCTATCTGTTTGTTTGCATCTGAGCCACTTGACTCCCTTTGCAACTAAATGCATCATCTAATGCTCTCCATCACTTAATGCCTGCTACCTCACAGGACACTTCCATTAAAAATACATCAGTAGAAAGGAAAACAAATAGAATTGATGTGCTTACAATGTAATGGATTTCCCTTGTGCTGTATAGTATAATTTTGATGTCAATTTATTCTTGTTGTACTTTCTTCTTCTCCTAAAGGAAAGGTTGTACCATTTTTGGTCTTTCCTGAAAACAGTTAAACAGACACCCTATAGGCAGGCAAGTCTTCAAAGCTAGGAAACAACTATAAGAAGTGAGCTAATGTAGCAAATGCAGATAAAGGCAGTAAATGTATGCATACACATCTTCCGCTCACCTCCTATTACCTACAAATACAATGTTCCACATTTCTATTGAGCAGAATGTAGTCCCAAGTGTTTAGCTTGACTTGGACTTTGCATTATGCAGTGTTTCACTCCTAATATGCTCCAGGCTTTGGGAATCAGCAGCTCTGCAGAAAAGGTTCTAGGGGGGTTACAGTAAGCTGAATATGAGCCAGAAGTGTGCCCTTGTCATAAAGAAGGCTAATGGCATACTGGGCCACATTGGTAGAAGCATTGCCAGAAGATCAAGGAAAGTGATTTTCCCATCTATTCAGAACTGGTGAGGCCATATCTAGAGTCCTGTGTCCAGTTTTGGGCCCCCCACTACAGAAAGGATGTAGACAAATTGGAGAAAGTCCAATGGAGGGCAACAAAAATGGTTAGTGGCCTGAGGTACATGACTTATGAGGAGAGGCTGAGGGAACTGGGCTTATTTAGCCTGAAGAAGAGAAGACTGAGAGGGGATTTAATAACAATCTTCAGCTACCTGAAGGGTGGTTCCAAAAAGGATGAAGCTGGACTGTTCTGAGTGGTGGCAGATGACAGAACAAGGAGCAATGGTCTCAAGTTCCAGCAAGGGAAGTTTAGGTTAGATATTAGGGAAAAAAACATTCTCGCTAGCAGGGTAGTAAAACATTGGTACAGGTTACCCAGAGAGGGTGTGGACTGTCCATCCTTGGAGGTTTTTAAGATCCAGCTAGACAAAGCCTTAGCTTGGATGATCTAGTTGTAGATGGCCCTGCTTTGAGCAGGGCATTGGACTAGATGACCTCCTGAGGTCCCTTCCAACCCTAATTTTCTATGTTTCTAAGCATGAGATGATCCTTCCCTTCACTCCTTTATGGTCAGTCCTGGGCCACTCCATTAAGTTCCTGCAGCTTCTGGGTGTGTACAGATATTTGCTGTACATGGTCTACACTCACAGAGTTTACTTGAACCTTCATGAACATAGACTGAATGGCACTGTAACCCCTTGCCCTGTTACTGGGACAGGGCTACAAAGCCAGTACAACTGGTGAGGGCCCGTTAAGAGAAGGGTTTTTGTGGTCTGGGCAAAGGCAAGTGGCAGGACTGGGACTTAAGAGCACCCCCTGTGCTCAGACCAACTAATAGGCCAGTATGGCCAGAAAGAGTGGGGTTCAAGTGTAAATAGGTTTGACCCCAGGCTGGAAGTGTAAATAGGTTTTCCCAGTCTAGGCCTGACTGGGAAAGAGGCAAGATTCCCAAGTGAGCTGCAAGGAGGCATGGAAGCAAAAAGGGGAGCCCTGATGAATAAGGGCTGAGAAGAAGGGGGTTTTGTGGGTTTATTTTTCCTGCACAGGACCCAGAAGGGATAATGCATTGCTGCTGAGGGAGTACTTGTTTGTGAGTGTCCAGAGAGGCAGTAATTTTTGGTTGAAAGTCATTGCTTGCATTTTTGTTTCAGTTTCTCAGGAGGGCAGGTTGTGACTATAAGGGTAGATGGAGGTTACATTGCAAGTGACTTAAAGCACCCTGCAAGATTCACCCCTTTTGGGGAAGAGGTCATACACAGGCAGAGGAGAGAGAATATGAGAGAGAGAAGAGTTTTAACTCCCTTTAAGGCTGGAGAATCATGAGGCCCCACAACACATCATGGAACCTGATTCTTAGCTGAACCACTGCTACCAAAGAGCCCAGGCTGAACTAAGTGGACCTAGGGCTGCAGGGAACAGCTAAAGCAACCAAGAGGGTCAGGGTCAAGATGATACAAAAAGGGGAAGTCAAGTGCCCCAAAGGAAGCTCCTACTCTAAGGCCCAGGACTAATTTGCATAACTTGTTTCTTCAAGGCATGGCAAGTGAGATACATGGTGGCAGTTCAGAAAGGCTAGAGAGGAGGAGAGGTGGGGCAGGTTAGCCAGCCACTGTAGTTTATTACTTTCTGGTCAAGATAGGCTTGTCATAAGCATATGCAGCTGTTCACCACTCCCAGGAGCCACATGGGGAAACTGGTGTAAGTAATAGGGTAGGCGGAGGGGCTGGCAGCATTAGAAGGATCCAGGATGGGGTAAGATTGGAGGGAGAGCTTATAGGTCCATGGGAGGGGCTGGTGGGAAGATTCAACAGGTTAAAATAGCTTAGTCAGGGTTGGGGAGTGGTAGGAATATTGCAGCTCTAGCAGTAGGGTGAGTAGCTGGGCTTTCTCAGCCCCGAGGCTGTGAAAGTGCACAGGTGTTCATGAAATTGGGTTACCCTTTTCTTAGATCAGGTTAACCTAAACTCAACTCAATATCCAGGGGTCTAAAAAAAAATCAAAGTTTAAAAAAGCGGAGCAGGGCATGGTCCTGGACTGTGCCCTGAGACAACCAGAGGCTGGGTCCTCCACGGAGATGCTCTGGCTTCCAGAGTGTCTCTGCAGTTGGTCCCTTGCCCTAGTGCTGAAACACATAACTGGCCAGGCCATGTGTTCAGCACCAGGGCTCCAGTGCGGGTGAGTAAGGGGTCAGGGGGACTGGAGGAGGGGGGAGGGGA
>NW_017729025.1:47493919-47495245 GCF_001723915.1 Gavialis gangeticus | reverse complement strand
AAAATAAAAACCTTGGCACTTACCGGCATTTCCAGCTGCCATCTGGCTGACTGGGTCCCCGCCTGCACGGGACAGGGCAGGGTGCCAGCCCCAGAAGCCCTATCCTGGGCCCTCATGCCCCTCTTCTGCCCTGTGCTTCCCAGGGATCTCTGCCAGGAGGCCCTGGAGCCCCCTGCCCCCATTTCTTAGGCAAGTAGAGGCTTTTTTCCCATTTTTTCTGCTTTTTTTTCCTGTTTTCTTTCTTTTTTTTTTTTAAGTGATGGTGCCTGGGGTTGTGGGGGTAGCCATGGGGGCCTGGGGGTGCAAGCTGGGGGGTGAGGCTGGGTGAGGCAGCCATGGGGGGGGCTGCAGCAGCTGGTGGAGGATGGGGCCAGGGGGCACAGCAATTGGGGGCCTGGGGTGGGGCATGTGGCCCTTGCAGGGTAGGTGGTATCCCCTGCAGGGGCCATTTGGCCCATGTTGGGGGTTGTACCCCTTGTGTGGGGGCTCTACCTCTTGTGTTGGAGCTGTAGCCCTTTTGGGGGGCCATAGCCCTTGTGTGGGGGCTGAACACCCTGTTGAGGGGCTAAACCTCTTATTGGGGGGCCATAGCCCTTGTGTGGGGACCAAATCCCCTGTTGGGAGGCCAAATCCCCTGTTGGGGGGCCGTAACCCTTGTGTGGGGGCCAAATCTCCTCTTGGGGGGCCATAACTCCTGTGTGGGGGCCTTTTTGCCTGTGGGAGGCCTACAAAATATATATTCATGAATTCATGAAGCATGTATTTAGAGTTAATTTTATTATGATGATAACAGACATGCTTTAACACTAGATATATCAATAAAACATTGTCCAACTGATTGGTGTCTCTGTCTCACTCTCTGTCTCTCTTTATAGTGGTCTTTTGTTTTACTTGTGGAAGAACATAGATTTGGGGGTATTTGACAAAGTGTCTTTGGGATATTTTTATCAGGGATTTGCAGTTTTCCAATAGGGAACACCAGAATTCCTGCAAGGGAGGCCAGTGGCAGGACCCTGCCTTCTCAGAGCTGGCACCTTGGACCCATCTGGCTGTGGCTGACCTCCTGACCAAATGGGGCTAGGAGGGCATGCTCTGACAGTTTAAAGTAGGCTACCACACTAGGAACATCTTCTGGGCGATAGCTGCCCAGATGGCCCGGCAGGGGGCAAACACGGTAGTAGTGCCGCACAAAGGCCAACCCTGCAACCACAGTCCACTTGTAGCTGGCCCAGAGGTGCAGATGCCTCTACTGGCTATGCAGTCCCCACCCAGGTCTGGCAGGTGCACAGCAGGTCACAGCCAGGCAGAAGCCCCCTCTACCAGATG
>NW_017729025.1:47460501-47488919 GCF_001723915.1 Gavialis gangeticus | reverse complement strand
ACTGCCAGACTGCTGCAGTAGGTAGAGGGTGTAGGGAACTCTCAGGGCTGCTTCAGCAGTCCAACTGGCACAAGGGGTAGTGTCCCCAGGTACCAATTGGCTGGGCCTCAGAAGCTCCTGAGAGCTAGTAGCCCTGAGTTACTTGCCAGGGCAACTTCTTATACTGCTGGGCACAGCACAGGTGCTAGCCCCAGGCTCTAGCTCCCCCTGGCTGCAGATCCAGGAGGAGCCAGGCAAGTGGCACAATTTGCTGCACAACAAAGTGCATGTCCTAGCATGTGCGCTGAGGCAAGATGCCCCAACTGAAATCTGCACTGCTTCTGTCTGAGCTGCTACAAATGCACATGCTTGCATGTGTGGACATGCCCTCTGATAGCAGCAAGTTACTCATCAATGTAACTCTACAGTATCCCTAAAAAAGTCAATGAGGTTTCTCTGGATTCCCATCCAAAACTAGTATTTATTTCAAGAAAATCCTCAATATACAGTTTCCATTTTAAGGAATTATTAAATTTGGAAGAAAAGCATTATATGTTTGCATGTTGTTAGTAAGCATGACATTTGGAACCTGTCTGTAAACTCATGGTTCCTTTACACTCTTGATGATGTGTACAAAGCAAAGGCATAACAGTTTTCTTCACCTGCACATATACCTTTTGCTATGAATGCAAATCCACGGTTTCATTAATTTCTGAGAAGTTAGTCTACCTCTAGTGGAGATCTGCAGGTATGTAGACAAAAAGCAGGGGAGAGAGAAATTGTGTTTCTGTGAGGAACATCCTGCTGCTATCATTGCTCATTATGACAGAGTTCTTCTTTATAAGGTTTGTCATATCTCATCTAGCTTTAATGCACCTCTTTCCCTGAATTTCAGCTCAATGATGTTCTTCAGATTCCATACATTATATGCTGCACCAAAAGGAAGAAAGCTTAACTGAAACACTGTAGTCTCCCGACAATTGTCAGTGACAAGGCAATTTCCTATGGAACATATAAAGCAGAGGAAAACTTTTTTTTTTATACCCTACATGCAATAAAAACTTGATATTTTAATTATAATATATACAGTCCTGGTATATATTACTTTTCTTGCCAAATGTAAAACGTAAAGTCTTGGTTAATGCTAGGCAAACCCTGCAAACATTCATAGTTTGGGTTGAAAGAAGCACCTAAAAGCTCAGACAATACTGAGTTGGTATTTTTACAGCAGCAGATCTCTTGATGAGATTTTTTGCTATTCTTCTCTTGCGCTGGGTGTCATTAGTCTGTTACACACTGGGCACATCTACATGTGCATATTAATGCACAGCAAGAAACTCCAGTGCAATGTGCATATTGCACCAGAGTTTATTGTTCCTGGGCTCCATGTTTCTACCTGTGCCCAGGATCACAGCACATTAAACAATGTTGGAGCAACCCCAGCTGGCAGGGGAGCTCAGGGGGTCAGTCTGCCAGCCCAGGGCTGCTCCAACCTAGCTCAACATGCTGTGAAGGGGCTGGCTGTGGCATAAGGGTGCTTCAGTGCAGGGCTAGCTGGAAGGCAACCCCCAAACTGAAGCACCCTCATGCCCCAGTGAGCCAGTTCAGTGTCTACACGTGCATTGTTGCTCATGAAAAAACTATGGTAGGAGTTTATTAGTTTCCTGCAGCCTAACAGGGCCACATCTAGACACCAAAACATTTCTGTGGAGCTAATTAGGCAAATCCACAGTAAATGTCTCATGTAGATGCATCCACTCTATGGGAAAAGAGTGTATTGTAATTTCAAGAAGTATTATAATATTGCAGAGTCAGAAAGGAAGAATAATACACTGCCAGGTATACACGCTTTGAGGCATGGTCTCTTTTTCTGTTCACTCATCTCAATATGGGTTATACATGTGGCTAAAGAAATATTGGAACCTATAGGATCCTACTGCTAAAGAAAAGTCTGGTGTCAATTGAATAAAAAAATATGAAAATAGACATTGCTGCTGATACTGCCTATGCAGAGTTTTGATTAATACAAAGATTCAGACCAGTTAAAGATGACTTCATAAAGAACTGTTTGCCAAAGTAAATCTTCATTAAATTGAAATGCTTGCCAAGAGAGACTAAGACCCATATTTGCACCTGGGAGAATGCAATTACTTGGTCAAGGTTGCCTCATAATTACTATATAGTGGTGTCTGCTAGTCCTACTGTGGTGTAAACCCTGTTAGTCTTTCCATTCTAATATAGTCCAGTATTTTACCATTTGGCATACAAAGTGTTGGCCTGAAAGCAATTTTTCTTCTTTCATATTTTCAAAAAGTGAATCAGTCTTGATGGTTTTATAAGACAAAATTGCAAAAACCATACCAAGTAAAGTACATTTTGCATTTTGTAACTTTTAAAACAGAAATGTTTTATTTAATGACAATAGACCTAAGTATAACTCAGAACTGAAATCTACTGAAGTCATGGAATTATATCAGTATAAAACTAACCTCAATAACTTGAGAATTACTGAGCAAAATGTGTTTGTGACTCCTTGACAAAGGTAGAACTATGTTATCTTTGGAGCCTAGTCTTAGTTTTGCTGGACTGTTGGATGATTGGTAGGAAATGTCCCCACAAGCAACCAACTCAGTTTTTATCATCTTGCTAATCTGCACCACAGTGGGGTTCAAGACCAACAGAATAAATCTGTGGTTCTTCTAAATTTAACTCTAGTATTTAAAAGATCCATTCAGGATCAGCAAGAATTTATCTGCCAAATGAGAGCTTCTAATCTTAACGCTAAGTCTTGGCTTTGGCTAACTAGTTTCAAGTTTATGAATTCTCAGCCCTTCAATTTTTTGATGGACATGGTCAAAGAGTCAAGTTAGGGAAAAATGTTTTCTTTAGAGCCTTTTAAATTACATTGTTGTACTTGCTCTGAGTAAAACTCAGGTATTGAAACAGGGACTTTTGGAAAAGAGCTGGTATGCAATGGAAGCTATAACAAAGCTTTATCCACTACAGTGAAGTATTAAGGGGCATGCTGCCTCACAACAATATAGGCCTGCATATGGAATTGTTGTATTAAGATGATGAAACAGCTTAATGGCCTATTTCTCTTTGATGTCTGTATTCCTGTTATATGTACTATTATGTACTAGTTTCCTGTGCAACAGTCCTTCCATCAATAAAATGAGAGACCTATATTTTTTCTGGTAATTCTTCATTATTTAAAATTATCTATATAAAAAAAAAAAACTTTTGAGGAAAAAAAATCCATCTGTAACTTGTCATGAACTGCTCCTAGTGAAAATTCAGTATTTGAACTTCAGTATCAGCAATAATCTTATTCACAGATTTATGTCAATGAGACTTAAGCATGCCTTTAAAAGCTTTGGTGCATCAGATAATTTTCTGACTTGAAGTGTCCATGAATTCAATGAGTTAATGTGTTTCTATTCCCAAGACGAAGGAGTATTTGAGGACTTACGATCAGGTTTCCAGGAAAGTACTAGCAATTAATAGTTCAAAATTCACTTTCTGTAAATATTCTCTAATATTTGCTTAAAATTTATTCTTTCTAAGAATTTTATGCCAATCAACAAATTCACTTGTACATGCATATGGCAAATAATCATAAAATGAGCATAAGCACAGCTGAAGAACATTTGTTTAAAATTAGAACAAATTTAACTGGGGCTATTTTTGCATGAGTTTCTCATCTCTAAATTGGAATCCAAAGTCTTGATTTTCTTCCCTGTTCGGCTACCAACTATCTGTGATTACTAGTCACCTCATCCTTGTCTTTATTGGTCTGTAGAATGGGTAAAACTATACCTAGCCCACAGAGGCTTAGAATAATAAGACCTCAGATCTGGGTCAGGTAATTATCAACATACGTTTTTTACTGGTATCCACAGTAACCCATGTGTGACAATATCTAGCCACAATGAGGAAGGGGTACTGAAGACTGCTAGCCCTTTTCTGAATTGTTGTACTCTTGAGGGCTAAAATCAGATACTTAACAGTCTTGGAACATAGTATTTCACTGTTTAAAGTACATTAGCACTTCAATAACCTCAAAAGAGATCAACTACCTGCCTCACACATGCTGACAACTTACAGGCTCAGATAGTTTTTCAAGATACAATAGTATTTTAGAGTCCTCCTTAGCGAAACAAAACTCATACTGATCAAGGCCTGTGATTTTCTTAACTGTATTGTTTAAAATAAACTCCAAACAGTCTGCTGAGCAAAGTATTCACAGCCAGATCTGGCTTAAGTTCAAGTACCCATGAATATTAAAGCTCCAATTACCTACCTGTAGAGAACCACAGATTTTTCTAGATGAGATTATTGTCCTAACAAGTTGGAGAGGCTGGCCAAAATCCAAATGAAACATCCCCTGAAGACCCCATGTTTGGCATCTGCACTATATAAAGAGCCAAGTAAGAGGAAGAATATAGAGGAATTCATGATCCCTTTGAGATCTTACAAAGCTTGATAAAACCCATGTCCTGTCTGCTTTGCTGCAGTCAACTTAGACAGAACCACCCAACAATGGAGGAATCAAAGGCATTGCTCCCAAAGGTGAATGGATCTGGCCAGTTTCCCAGGTCTGCACTGGCAATAACTACACAGCAAAAGCCTGCTTAAAATTTTTCTTTAGCATTTATATGATTATATATTTAGAAGTATATTAACTGGGACACTAATTCACTAGGAATGAAATAATCCAATTTTACACTTTGAAATTGTGGAAGATGCTAGAGATCATAAGCTTAGTGGCAGGATTTCCCTGAGTGGATTGTCAGTCAGCCATTTCATTTTGGTGGTATTTAGGTATGGGAACTACAGTGGATATGGGAATGTTAATCCTGTATATCCAATACAAGATCATATTGCACCAAGATCATACAGGTCCTGTTTGACTGCACTGAAACTTCGTAATTGTCTCAGCCACCAAAGGGAAAGTAAACAGCCCAGCCAGGCCAAAAGGAATTATACTCATTAAGGAGAAGGAAAGCTGCTTAAAGGAGGTGGTCATGATAAATATAGGGGATAAAAGAGCATATTGAAGCAGTAAATAGCAGATGTCCTGATTCCATATTCTAAAATAATGAAAGCCTTGATTCCTAATAATGTAGTCCTCTACCTCTCTGCAATATTGAAGGGGGTGAGTCCCTGCACATTCAGGGTGTACTCTGTAGGTGAAAATTATGTTGAAAAGGCAGCTAGATATGTGCAAGAAAAGTGATAGCGGTAGGTCAGAATTTTAGATGTGTGTTGTTTATTCGTTAGGCCTGGGTAGTTTATTATTTAAGGATACTTTTGAAAATGATGGTTCATCATGTGTTTTGTTGCATGAACCCATTTTAGAAAGTACTTTTACTGATGGTATAACTCTGGACCAGTCTTCTAGAGTGTGCACAGATGAGCTATACTGTCTGGGATACCAAAACAGCTACCCAACAAGGATATACTACATGGAAGAGATTTTTCATTAAATTTACTTTTGAGTGGTACATAAAATTAAGAATAAGATGCCAGTATTTTATTCTGATTATGCACTTTCATTTTCTGTAGTTGGACAGTCCATAAGAAACACTGTGTGAATTATATCTAACTAAAAATAAATAAATAAATAAAAATCGCAGCAGAGATGGAGTGTAGATTGTGAAACAGTTCACTAAGTTTTGTGTGCATATGCATCTATTTGTAAATGGAGACATGTTTGTATGTTTCCAGACTTGTGTGGCTGTCAGAGAGGACTGGAAACTTATCCAATCATTTCTTCAGTGGCACAGCAGGTTAATTTTATGTGTAATTCCCTTTTGTACCCAGATGCCAACTATACACAGTCCTATGCAAATAGCAAACTGCTATTCTTTGTAGAATGCGCTTGCTGCTGAAAAATCAGTGCCTCTATCAACTTACTCTGCTGCACCTGAGCTGACAAACAGAACAAAAGACCTACACTTTAGAAGCCCTACACTAGTATTTTTTAGGTCTTCAGTGGTGTGCATCTTTTTTATGGACAATGCTTGGCCATGGAATCTAATGTCAGTGCAGTATTAAGGATGACCTGGAGGCTTCAAAGAACTGGGGAATATCCTTTTATTTCAAGGTCCTGGATCCAACTGACAGGAGTTTGGCTTCTTAAGTAAAAAAAAAAAGGTTGATGCTGCCAGTTCACATCACAGTAAAACATGGCCATGGTGAGTACAAATATGAAATTCCTAAGGCAAGTTTCTTACTGATAAATAAACGTAATTCCATTGACTTTGTTAGAAAAATGTTGATTTATACCAGCATCTATCACAAAATGCATACAATCATTTAATAGGGAGCAACTGTAGAGTATGAAAGTGTTTGGGGTTTTTTTGTTTTGTGTTTTTTTACCCCCTCCCTCCCTCATTTGGGTTAATTGCATTTTCCGTACAGTCATCCAAAACTCCAGACACGACACTGCACCTGCTTACCCATTATAGCTTAATTATATCGTTTGGACATCAGAATGCTCTTTAACATTCCACAGACTGAGCATCCACTGAACTTCCATGTGAAAACAAAGAGACATCACTCATATGTCTAGAAGTAGAGAACGTCCGAGTGGGGTTCAAAGATATCTGAATATCAAAGGTGCAATGGTGGATTGATGACAACTAACTTGATGGCACTTACTTCTAGTCTAAGGATCTGGGTTTAACTTTTAGGACCTAATGGAGAACTACTGTTAGAGTTTGTTGTTTTTTGTGACAGAGAGTGGAATATCTTCAGATACTGGTTTGCTTGGGGAGAGGTGGGGAAGAAGAAAAGGGAGCCTATTTCAAAAAATATTGTTTTAATATAGTGTCAGAGCTATTTAGGAATATGACTTCACTGGCAAATCATGATTGCTGTGAAACTGCATTATACTTACCTCTGTGAAAACTTTGAGATCTTTGAGATAAAGGGAACTATGTAAACGCAAACGATGAACAGTATTGTATGTGTATTAGTATTATAGTTAGTATAAACACCTTGCTGCTGTTTGTTATTATACAGCACAATCTGGCCCAGCAACAGTAGAAATAGATTTCATACTCTGATGGCTTTGAAGACACATACTTCCCGTCCCAATCTGACCTAGATGAGACTTACCATTGGCGGTTGGCAATGTGAAAGATACTACATAAGTGTGCAATTCTAGTTCAATCCAGGAGGAAGTAGAATAGTAGACATATGCACTAACCAATATATTGCATTGTTTTAAAGACAGACAGCAAAAGGCAACATGCTTCATGGTATAAAATTAATGTTGTATTAACATGACTTTGGGATGGCAGCATTACTCATGGCCAATGAAACCATAAGTTATGAATTTACACTCAAATAAGTGCTGATCAGAATTATTATACATACCTTATACTTTTCTGTATGTTACAAAAATACTAAAATATTTCATAATGCTCTAGTTTTAAAATATTTTCTTGTTATATATCATCACCTTTCCCAAAAAGTAAACACAGAAGATGATATTCAATACTGAATAAAATCTGCAATGTTGTTTTTGGACATCTCCAAAATCGTGTCTTTGATCATGACATCAGGACCCAAACCAAACTGCTTATATACCAGGCTATATGTTGTATAGATAGATAGATATGTATATCTCTTTCTCTCTATATGTATCTGTATCTATCTATCTATTTTGATCAGGACTTATTTACGTGTAAATCCTAGATAGATGGATATAGATGTAGTTCTCTATGTATAAAGAGAATCTCTCTCTATATAATGAATATAGAGCTCTCTCTCTAGATAGATGGATGGATGGATGGATGTGTGTATATATCTGTATCTATCTATCTATCTAGATAAATTTAGATATTCATAGTTTCATAGTTTCATAGATTTAGGGTTGGAAGGGACCTAGTAGATCTTCTAGCCCGACCCCCCGCCAGGGCGGGAGAACAACAAAACCCCAAAAACAAGAAACGGGACTCAAATGAGTCCAGCCAGGTAGGCATCCAGCCTCTTCTTAAAGACCCCCAGGGTAGGGGCCAGCACCACTTCCCTTGGAAGTTGGTTCCAGCTCCTAGCCGCCCTAACTGTGAAGTAGTTCTTGCAGATGTCCAATCTATACCTCCTCTCCATCAACTTGTGCCCATTACTCCTTGTTATGCCAGCGGGCGCTAGGGGAAACAGCGTCTCCCCCAAACCCTTCTGGTCCCCCCTAGTGAGTCTATAGACGGTCACCAGGTCCCCCCTCAGCCTTCTCTTGTGGAGGCTGAATAGGTTCAGGTCCCGCAGTCTCTCACTGTAGGGTCTGCCCTGTTGTCCCCGGATCATGCGGGTGGCCCTCCTCTGGACCCTCTCCATGTTGTCCACATCCCTCTTGAAATGGGGCGCACAGAACTGGACACAATACTCCAGCTGTGGCCTGACCAGCGTCGCGTAGAGGGGGAGGATCACCTCCTTGGCTCTACTCGAGATGCACCTGTGGATGCACGACAAGGTCCGGTTAGCCCTGCCAACCATGACCTCGCATTGTCGGCCCATGTTCATCTTGGAGTCAATAATGACTCCAAGATCTCTTTCTGCCTCCGTGCTCTCAAGTAGGGAGTTCCCCATTGTGTAAGTGTGCTGCTGGTTCCTACTGCCCAAGTGCAGCACCCTGCACTTGTCCGTATTGAAACGCATCCTGTTCCTGTTAGCCCACCCCTGTAACCTATCCAGATCCCTCTGCAATCTCTCACTCCCTGCTAGCGTGCTCACCTCCCCCCAAATTTTGGTGTCATCAGCGAATTTAAACAGGTTACTTTCCACCCCATCATCCAGATCGCTGATGAAGAAATTGAACAGCGCAGGCCCCAGGACCGAGCCCTGGGGGACTCCGGTACCCACCTCCCCCCGATCATGCACTATTATATCTCTATATACAGAGAGAATCCCTAGATAGATATCTCTCTATATACAGAATTTTGGAAATCCTTGGAAACTAAAACTCCACTTTTAATAAAAGGAGGATATATATATATCCACCTATAAATCTAGAATTCTCTCTCTCTCTCTCTCTCTCTGTCTAACTAGAAATGATTAGTTTGTTTTGCTCAGAAAATGAAAAAGAAAATAAATGTCTCAGATCAACCCAAATATTATTGTTTTTTAATTTCAGCCACCAAAAAAATACAACAACAAAATAGTACAGCCACATTTTTCACACCATTGTATTTATATATTTATGACTTTTCAGTCAAAGGTATGGGAGCTTTGGACAATAGAGAATTCTAGCTTTCCAGGAAGCTGGAAGTGCTTTTTTTGTTGTTCTGGAAGTTTCTAAGATATTATATAAGGTTTAAGAATTTTGGAAATTCTTGGAAACTATATAACTATCATATATATATACACACATCTCCCTTTGTTAAAACTGGTGTGAAAATTGTGGATGTACTACTTTTGTTGTTGTATTTTTTTGGTGGCTGAAGTTAAAAAATAAAAATATTTGGGTTGATCTGAAACTTTTTTTTTTTCATTTTCTGAGCAAAACAATCTAATCATTTCTAGTTACGTAAAATGTTTTCAGTTCCAGTGTTTTTTCCCAATTTAGAAAATTTTGAGCAAGACAAATGTGGAAAACAAAAATTGAAAATTAACATTTCAACATTTCTTTTCTCATTATATTTTTTGGTTTTAGTAATTGAAATTATTTGCTTAATTTGTCGTGAACCTTGAAACAGCGTTGTTGAAACAAAAACTGTGATTTCTTGGTGAATAAAATATTTATCCAAAAATAACAGTCAGCACAATTCAGAAGTCATTGGCCCTAAACCTGATTTTGGTGCAAAAAAATAATATTTGTTGTACTAGCTTTTGAACCAATATGATTTTGGGGGGAAAAGAACATATTCATGACATGGTGACTTTGAAATAAAAAGAAAATATAAAAGTTATTTGAAGCTGCTCATAGGATTGGAATAAGTCACAGTAGGTACATCTACATCTGCAATCAGTGCCAACAGTTCACACCGGAGTCAGTTGCTACCTGGGGCAGCACCTTCATGTGTGCCCAGCACTGCAGGAGTTTAAGCCAGGGCAGAGCAGCTCCTGCTGGCAGAGATCCTGGGGGTTGGGGGTCAGCCTGCCAGCCCTGGCTCAGTGTGCTGCGGAGGGGCTAGCCAATAGTTAGCCCCTGCACTGATGCACCATCATGCCCCACCCAGCCCCATAAGCACCTATACATGTGTTTCTGTGCTCTAAAGAACTTCTCTATAGAAATGTACTTGTATTTACAAGTCCTAGCCTGTGGTGGAGTTAGTTTCCTATGGCCTCGTATGTAGATGTTGAGACTTTACTGCATAGCTAATTAGGCAGCAAATGTCTCATGTATATGGGCCATGCCTGACTCTCTCCCCAGTCCTGATCATGCACTATTAGTCAATGGAATTTTTCCTACTGGTTATAGGAGAAAGTTCTGTCTAAGCACCAGCCAACATATTCTAAGACTATGTATATGTACAATAAATATCAAACTCATTTTGTTAACTACTTTTCCTTGAGTAATTCAGAGCCTCCATCTACCAATATACGTTAATCCTTTAAATCCACTGAAGATTTTTTGACATTTTGAACATCAAAAAATTTTGAACTTCACTTCTAAACTGAATCGAGTGGGAGAACTTGTACACTATATCATATGACAGAATTGCTTAAAAGCCCATGTCATTATCAGTGAACACAGGCATCTGATTTTCAAAACTGCAAGTATGGCTGAAAATAAAATATCCACAAATTACCCTTATTTGCATCAAATGCTATTGCAGTGCTTACAGCAGCAAACTCCTTATCTGTAACAGAAAAAGACAGAGACTAAAATAAATTCATGCTACACAGCAGAACACTGGTCCAGCATTTTGGAGTTTAAAATCTACAAAGAACCCTCTGATGTGTTTAAATATCTCTGAATACAGTGCTTTATAAATAAAAAAGACAAAGAAACACACAATCCAGAGTCCTTTTGTGCCAGCAGCTTGTGCCATATCAGCTGTGTTCGGGGCCCAAAAGACTGAGCAAGAGGATACCAGGAATAGAAAAATAAATAGGGGAAGAAAATTTTGGAAAAATTACGGGAAACAAACAAAACAAATCTTGGTAAGCAAGCAAAATTTGAAATCTACATTCCTGTTTGTAGCAACTCCCTGTCAGTCATTACATAATTCCATTTTGTTTCTCTTTTTCTCTTCTCTTCTCTTCCAGCAGATGTGTAAAGAGAATTTTGATTCAGCCATGATCAACCTTCTACCACAAGAAGCTTTACAAGTCTGACCAAATAAATATTTATTAAATTGTACTTTCAGAAAAAATGTAGAAGAAAATTGGCGTGACCTGGATGATAAAAAATCCCATTTTCCTTACATAGAGCTAAAATAAAAGGAAAGGGGAAAAAAGTGCTCATTAGTATTCAGGCAGCAAAACAGCAGTGCAAAACTACTGCACAGAAGAAGCACTTGTTAGTCACTAATATGAGTTTCAATTCTGAAAATATATATAACAGTTAGCAGGATTTTTCCTTAATAAAGGTTTATTTACTTTACAGGTTTCTTGTAATGAGCCTATGCAAGATGATGATTTTTTCACTCCATTTTATTATCATTAATTATTAGGGTCAAGTAGAGAACCGAGGCATTATAATTCAAAAGGAGTACAGGTTGATTTAGTCAATAGGATACGGAATCAGAAATTGTGATGCCTGCTTTCTAGGCCCAGCTTTTTCACTGAAGTGCTATCTGATTTTATCCTCTCAGTTTATGCATCTGACAAAGTGGAGGTTACAGTGGGCACATCTACACCAGACACTGACTGCGCAGTAGCCTAATAACACAGCGTGCTGGGCAAAAACTGTGCTAATATGCTAGTACACAGTAGTATTAGGATACTGTGCAGTAAGCTTCACTAAAAACCCATGTGCCAGCACTACTGAGCAGTAGTGTGAGTTACTGCCCATTAATTTAGTATTAGTTAACCAAATACTTAACTTAAAGCACATTAACTATGGCTCATTAATGAACATGTAGACATGCCTAGTGTTTCCTTATTTGATCAATGTATGTCTGTGGGCATTTCTCTTAATTTAGTTGTTCTGCAAATGTCAGTAACGTCCAGATAATTAGTAGATATTCTATATAATTTAATCCAGCCACAGTTGGTGGCAGTGGCTGCAGTGGCAGGTCCTAGATACAAGGATGACAGCCTTCTAGTAAATAGGGAAGTCATCCGTGAGTCCTGAGATGACGAAAGAGATCAATCCATGTTCTAGGCATGTTGAACTGAAGGAAGGAATAGATCCTAGTTAGGTCTGTTTCATCTATCTGCTTCCATAGTGAGACAAATTTGCTCAAAGTCATTGGTAGTTTGGCATACATCAGGAATACTTCAGTGCCCAAGTCTCTCAGGTATTGATGTTAATGTGGAATTTCTTCAGATTCGCCTTCAAGGTATCCTTCAGTATCTTCTTCTGCCCACCTCTGAAGTGGTGACCAATGACCATTGATGAGTTGTGAGTATAGGACCCTTTGGGGGGAGGCAGTTGACAGGCAACCTCATGACATGTCTGGTCCAATGGAGTTGGTACCATATAAACATCGCTTCAACACTCATGGTGTTTGCTTGATACAGACTGCTAGTATCCCTTGTTCTGTCCTTCCAATTGATATAGAGAATTTTCTGAAGACATCAATGATGGTAACATTCCAAGGATTTCAAGTGTTTCTGTTAAGTCATCCAAGTTTTATACCCATACAAGAGGGTGGGGATGGCAACAACCAGTTGGATAAGAAGTTTGGTTTGTGTCTTGAAGTTAGACCATCAATTACATGATTTTGGAGATATCTAAAGACAACACTGGCAGATTTTATTCGGTGTTGACTATTATCATCTACGTTTACTTTTTTGGAACAGGTGACTATCCAGGTATGAGATATGCTTAACATTCTCCTGGGACCGCCTTCAACGGTAATATGTGAGGGAGCAACTGGTTGGTTGGTTTGGCATATTTTGATAAAGTATCTTGTCTTCTATGAAGTTGTCAGAAAGTTCAAGCATTTCATATACTTCACAGGAGCAGTCAAGAGTGACTTGGAGCTCTTTAATTGAGTGGGAACACATAACACTGTTGTCAATGTATTGAAGATCAGTAGTAGGCATGTTGGTTATAAAGAATTTGGAACATAACCAGTTGATGTTAAAGAAATTCCCATCTATGTGATCCTGGATGCTCATTTCAGCAAGTAGTTTATCGGCGGTGAGATGTGGGTAATATAGATGGAAAAGAGTCTTGGTGCAATCACATATCCTTACTTGACTCCCTTTCTAAAGGAGAGGGTTTCAATTTCTGAGCCATTCCATAGGATGGTTGCTGTCATGTGGTCATGAAGGAATCTGATAACAGCAAAACATTTTGGCATGCATCCAAATTTCATCAGAATCTTCCATAGGGCCTTTCTGTTGGTGGAATCAAAAGTCTTAGTCAGGTCAATGAAGGCCATGTAAGGATCTCGGTACTGCTCACAACACCTCTGCAGGTATCTAGCAGCAATAATTACATCTATTGTATCTCTTAAGTATCCTGAAACTGCAGTGGTATTTAGGTAGACTCTCCCCTGTGAGGGGAGTGAATCTATTGAGAATGCAGGTGAGGATCTTCCCAGATATGAATAGGAATGCAAGACCATAATAATTGTTGCAACCTGATTTCTTGAATCTGATTACAACACTGCACCTCTCATGACATTGTAAATCTGTTCAAGTTTCCAGATTTTCACAATAACAGTAGGTAGATGATGAGATATCTTTTTCCATCATGTTTTAAACTTCAGCTGGTACTCCATCATGACAGCATTTTTTTTAAGTCTTCCCCTGCTAGTGGATTTCAAGGTGTCTTGTTAGGTTGATGGATGTGTAAGGTAGTCCTTAATGGAGTGTTTTGGAATGCCTTTGGTATTAGTAGAATATTGGTTCAGAAGCTCTTGAAAATGGTGGAGTGATGGTGGAGCTGTCTTTAAAGAGTGTTGTTCCATTCATGGACCCCAGATGGATAGCTCCTTGTGTTCTTGGCCCATATATAGCTTTGGCTTCCCTGAAGAAAGTATGCATATCATGGCTGCCAGAAAAAATTGGATCTCTTTTTTGTCTCGCCACCATGTGTTCTTTTGCTCTCAGATTTTCCTCTGGGTTTTGACTTCAATGTGGCAATAATATGATAGCTAGATAAATCAATTTCTGAGTTTCTCCGAGTAAAATAAAAATGCCAGGAACAACATAAAACTCTCTAAATGACCTTTTTTGACCTCACAAAAGCCTTTGACTGTCAACTGAGAAGCACTATGGAAGATCCTTCTGAAGTACAGATGCCTACAGAAATGCATCATCATTCTTTCCCCTACTCCATGATGGTATGTGCGCAATAGTTCTCAGTAACAGATATATCACAGATCACTCTGAGGTTAAGAAAAGCAATATGCAAGGCTGCATCATTGCTCCAACACTCTTCTTGATATTCCTTATCATGATGCTACGTCTGACCACCAACAAGCTTCCAGTTGGAGTGGAGCTAGCCTACCAAATGGATGGTAAGCTGTGTAATTTCAGCTGACTCCAAGCCAAAACCAAGACCACCCTGACCTCAATCATCAAGCTCCAGTATATTGAGGATGCTGTAGTCTGTGCTTACTCAGACACAGACCTTCAGAGAATTATTGATATCTTTACCAAGGCATACAAGAAAATGGGACTGAAACTTAACATTTAGAAGACTAATCTCCTCTGTCAACAAAGTGTTAATGAGCAGTCCCCAGTTCCAGTAATTCAGATTCTTCTTGACACTGGAAAACATTGATTATTATCTGTATCTCAGAAGTCATCTCTCGCAGAAGGCTGACATTGATGTAGAAATTCAACATTGCCTCAAATGTGCAAGTGCAGCCTTTGAATGCCTGGGGAAACAGGTGTTCAAAGATTATGACATCATGCAGGAAACCAAACTCATGGTTTATCAAGCAGTTCTGATCCCCACCTTAATGTATGGAGCTGATATGTAGACAAAATACAGGAGATACTTCAAGTCATTGGAAAAGTATGACCAATGCTGCCTGAGGAAGATCTTTTCAATCCAGTGGGAAGATAGATGCATCAACATTAGTGTCCTCTTGCAAGCAAACACCATGAGCACTGAGGAGACAATCATCGGACATCAACTTTGCTGGGCCAGTCATGTTATCCATTGTCTGACTGCAGGCTACTGAAGCAAGCTTTATTCCTCCAACTCAGTCAAGGCTTATATTCAAGAGAAGGGCAGAGAAAGCACTTCAAGGATGTCTTCACGCCAAGTTGAAAATTATATCATTGACATCAACTTGTAGGAGATTATTGCCCAGGACTGCCCCAAATGGAGGAAGAGACTTCTGTAAGGATCTCAGTACTTTGAAACCAACAGCAGCAGGAAATGGAAAAGTGGGAGCAGCAGTGAAAAGCGGGAGCAGCAGAAACAGCATGTTGCAAACTGAATCAAGAATTCAGAGCCACCCACCCTGCAGGGAAACATGCTTCCTAGTTGCAGCAGAGTCTGTTGATCCCAGATCAGTTTTGTCAGCCCCCTTTGCACCCACAGATAAGACAGTCCTGGAAGACAATCACCCTTGACTGCAAGGGATTGTAGAAGATTACTATTTTTCCATTACATTTTTTTATTTATTTTCTCACCTTTCACTGAACTGTTAGAAATATGGGGAGGAGAAAAGGTGAAGCTGTATATGGGATTGGGTTAAAAAAATAACAACATGTCTCAGTGGGATAATGTCTGTTCTTAAAGTCCTTGCTCTTAGGAGACCTCTGTCTGGGTCCTGGAGTCTCCTTCTGTATCACTTAATTGGAATCAGAATTAGCAGTGGGGAAGTCTGCATTTTATCAGAATGATCTGGACAAAGCCATTGAGACTGTGGGCTGACTCACAATGGGAAGAAATGTGACCTGGTATGAGAGGATAATGATGAAAGAAATAGAAGCCCATGGGGCATGAGAAAAAAAAATTAGATTAAAATAACCAGAACATATATTTTTTTAAGAGGTGGCTGAATTGCAAGCCTGTCTAGGTTTTGCTAATCGAAATTGACTGTTCTGATTTAATTCTGATCCCAGCATGAGGCATTTATCAGAATAAAGGTGTGGTCAAAACTTTGAAAGTTCTGATGCACAGATAGAAATTATTTTCTAGAGTCCAGGCCACACAATCTTTCTACTCTATCTACTCTTTAAATAGTTTCCCCATACACTTCATCTTTTCATATTGAAAGGTGGTGCCAAAGCTCCATGGCAACTTTAATACTTTTGTTATATAGATCATTTTTATTTCCACAGCTAAATGTACTGCTGGTGAAATATACCAGATTAACACCCCTGGACAGTAAAAGTCTTTATTTATTCAACAAATAGATACAGCATGAACAGTAGCAGAATCTGTTTCCCCCCATATACATGCCGCCATTAAAGGCAATATGTCATTCCTAACTTGAAAGATCTTAACAGATTTGGTTTCAAAGATACTGGAACCAACTTCCAAGAGAAGTTGTGCTGGCTCCTACCCTGGGGGTCTTTAAGAGGAGGCTAGATGTACACTTTGCTGGGGTCGTTTGACCCCAGTACTCTTTCCTGCTATGGCAGGGGGTCGGACTAGATGATCTACTCAGGTCCCTTCCGATCCTAGAAACTATAAAACTATGATACCTGGTAGGGCAGAGCTTCATATCTGGAGAAACTTCGGATGCTTTGGCGTCTGAAGCATCATGTCTGGATCTAAGCGCTGGCTTTGTTAGGCTTTCCGAAGCAGTTCAGAGCTCCTGAAGTGCTTTGGAAAAGCTTTGGAGTCGCTTCAGAGATCTGGCTATAGGGTATAATGGGGAATCAGTGAAATATCTATAACATTGTTATTTTTTGTATGATTTAGATGAAATTTGCAGAGATTGTAGTCTCTGCTGACAGCATAAAGTATGACAAGTTTCAAGAAGATTGATGAAGGGGGTTTTGGGGAACTGCACCCCAAATTCTTAAAAGCAAAACTCACGTCATTTCTATGTATTACACCACAGTGGGGTGAAAACTGCAGGGGTGGTGGCTCCTGGTGAGGCCATAAAGCCTGACTACTGTCAGTGTCAGTGTCTCCCTCACCCCAGGACAGAGACAGTCAGTTGCACAAGCACCCATGGCACAAGTTTCGTCTGTCAGCAGCTAGGGGTGCAGGGCCCCAGAACCCAAAAGCCCTGCACCGATCTTCTTGACATCTGGCAGGCTTTGTGGCCACAGCAGGGGCTGCCATCCCTTCAGCTTTCACCCTGCTATGCCTTAACATGCACAGTGTCACCCATGTCACAAGTTTTGCTTGTCTGCAGCTTGAGGTGCAGTTTCCCCCAAACCCCTGCACCGATCTTCTTGAAACTTGGCAGGATTTTTGGCCTCACCAGGAGTCACCACCCCTGCAGCTTTCACCCCCCTATAGTGTAACACATACATGTGACATGAGTTTTGCTTTCAAGAATTTGGGGTACAGTTCCCCCAAAACCCCTACACCGATCTTCTTGAAACTTGGCAGACTTCATGCTCTCAGCAGGGGCTACCATTGATGCTGGTTTCATCTAAATCATACAAAAAACAACAAAGTTATAGATATTTAATTTATCCCCCATTATACCCTATGGCTGGATCTCTAAGGCGGCTCTGAAGCTTTGGAGCCGCTTTGAAGCAGAAACCCAGTCCAGAGCTCCAGATTGGATCCCTGGCATCTCAAATGGCCTGATCTAAAGCTGGGTCAGAGCACTGCCGACTCTCACAGGCCTAATACCTGGTAGCCTGAGATGACTAACAAGGCTGAAGCATGATGGTGAATTTGATGATAAAGACAGCTTGAAAACTATCTTAAAGGATTGCATCTGCAAAAAAGCTATCATTAATTCATAATAGTCCTGCAAACAACTATTAGTTTTTACAATTGGTCATTAAAATAATTTTTCAAACACACGGCATCTATATCAATACATAGATGGCCCTTTGCAAACACAAATCACTCATAACAGCACATAATAAATGATATTCACTAAGACATAATACTTTCATTCCTATAATGATCTGATCTGAAGGTGTTCAGAACCTCACAGAACCATGTCCTATAATGGAAAAGTGCAAGGGACACAATTTACGATAAGGGCTTTAACTCCTCATTCTGAGAAGACTTGTTTTACTGCAGCCAGGGAAGCCAAGTAGTATTTATTTTGTGCAGAAGAACTCTACACTGGTGGAAAGCTGGAGAAAGCAAAATTGATGTTTTCTGTGCCTGCTTGTTGTGATCAGAGAAGGGCAAATTCAGGGAAGAGGTAAATTAACTGAAGGAGGGAAGAAGCACGAGTGGATCAGAGCTCTCTTGTACTTAACACTCGGTTCCTCTGTAGCGTTAATGTATGTATTAGCTGTCTGGTTAAGGTTCTAGGAGCTGCAAACAGATTTATCCTTTCACTGTATCTGAGAGAAGTGGAGAATCTTATCCTCTATGGAGTCACCAAAAAAGAAGTGACAAAAGAGGGAAGGAACTTACAACACAGGAGAAAGTAAGAAAGTGTTTGAACTGAAAGGAGTAAGTCACTGGATACAGGAGAGGTGGAGAAAGACGAATTTGGCAGACAGCTTATGATCTTCACAAAGAAGAAATTTGGGTTAATGAGCTCAAAAAATTTATAACATTCAGTAAAGATCAAACAAGTAATTCAGACAACTTTCTAGGGAGTTAGTTTTGAGTTCAAGTGGAATTCAGAAGGCAATAGGTAGAGACATTAATGTCACTCATGCAAAGGGAAAATGATTTTTTTTCTCCCAGTCCTATTGACCCACACTGAACTCAGATTGTGACCTTGCACAGAAAGCTGTCACTTGTACCTAGTAGATATTGGCCTAAGACACAAAGTTAGAACCTTGAGTTCACCTTCCACAATTTCAGTGGTGCTGCCTTCCAGTCTGGGCATTGAGACTATATTTTGAAAACACTAGTGCCCTAAACTGTTATGTCCCTATTGTCTTTTTTTTCCTTACCCTTTTATTGTCATTAAATTATGTATTATCTGTCAAAACTTTTAAATGCTCTGAAGCAGCAAGGGCCAACCTTTTTGGCAAACATGCCACAAATTAGCTTTATACCCTCCCCAAGTACTACGATGACCCCCTTCAACTCCCTGAACTGCTTTTCTTTTGTTCTGCTCCTAGCCCTGTGCTTCCCTGCCTGATCTGCTGCACTTTCTACTTCCTTTTCTGCCCTTCAGGGCCACTTTGCTATTTTTCTTTATGCTTCCTGCCCTATCTGCCACTGTGCTGCCTGTCCCTTTCCTGATCATCCACTTGCCACACAAAGAATCTGGTTATCCCACTTGTGGCACCTGTGCCACAAGTTATCTGCACCTGCTCTGAAAAATCACTGAATCTATAGCCATGTATGGACCAGAAGCTTACCATGTCTGTCAGAAGTGACCTAACACATGATGTGCATCTCTGCACACACTCTCTTGGGCCAGAAACAATGTAGTACTATGGTACTGATGGTGAGCTATATGGTACTGCTGACAGAAAGTGCCAATTAGCATATTTTAGGTACCCCACAGAAAACTGTCTAGATGTACTCCACAGAAAACTGTCTAGATGGTAGTGTACACAGAGCTGTGTGGCATATTTGAGGGTGTCACTGTCAGACATGTCCTGTGACTGTAGGAGTTACTACACTTTCCCCTCAAATGGGAAGTGGAAATATAAATCAGGGGAGTAAATGAAATGTAGTGTACAGAACTAAAACTATGTTAAAAAAGGAGAAAAAAGCCTGAATTGAGTTGGTTTTACTTTTTCAACTTGAAATTTGGCCAAGAGATAAAAATCTTACTCTTGTAAAATAATATGATGAATGTAAGAGGCAAAAGTCTCTGCTACCAGAATGCAGGTGAAGCAGAAAAAAGTTGAAAAATAATAGACTCCAACTTGCTAATTCTGAGACTTTTTTGTCTTTAAAAAAGGGACAAAGTATAGCATTTGTGGCCTTGGGAAGTCCATTACACTGTGCTGGATCTTAGACACTGATTAATTTTTTTTAAAGACACTCTGAGTGAGCTGGATGTAACCTCTGGAATTTCTTGGAGGTGCAATTTCAGACACCTAAAGTATTCTGAGACAGGATGCATAAACATGTACCAAGTTGACTTAAAATAAGGCAACTTAACTAAGTCAACTTAACTAACGCGGCTTAAATTAAGTCATGTTGGAGTGTATGCACGTACAGCTCCTTGACATAGTCTCAGCCGTCTTGTGAGTTAAGTCAATTTAACTAATGCAACTTAAGATAATACACCTTGAAGTGTATTATCTTGTGCTGCATTTCAATTGACTCCACTCCATATATGGGCATACTCTCTGGCAGTTAAGTCACCTTAAAAAAGTTAAGTCAGCTTAACTGTTAGAAACTTAGTACATGTGTATACACCCACAGATATTAACACAGTAAAGTATAAAGAAAGAAGTGAATACTGCTCTCTGAGTATTATACATTGGGTGCATCCCTTCCTTTTATTTTTCTGACCACTCTTAGGGGCTGAGACTGATGCACAAGAGGAAGTAATTGTGTGAATCATCTTGGTGTGAAATTATGATTGGCTGATAACATTTTTTATTAAGATCCTTTTACTGGCAAGTTTCCAAATGCTGGTTGTTCCTATTACCAGAACTTTGAAATCATCTCTGCTTTCATGCTTGCCCGTACTTCCCTGATATCAATAACAAAGAACATTGCAAAAATAGAGGAAAGGGGAAATTCTGAGTGAACCTGAACTCTCAATTTATTAGTCTTGAACATCTATGTCTAATGCATCTCAAGTCATGCCATTTTTGTTATTCTAGTCTAAACTTTAATGGCAATCAGTAAGACCCTAGAAGAAATCTGGGAAATGAATGGGCAGATGAAGAAATACAAAATAAAACTTTTCTTAATATTCAAACAGCAAAATGTCTTGATTTCTGTCCCCCCCCACAAGCAATGGGTGATCATTAATCATTATATGGCAGATGTACACACCTGATTCACAAGTGGAAACCAAGTGGCTACATAAAACTTCAAACAATCATATAAGAAATGAGTTTTCATAAATAAGTTTCCAGAAGGTATTTAATATCTGCTGTTGATCTTGACTTGTCATCAAAACTCAATCTTACATTGTTGATATTTTCCATAACAGAGAGAGAAGGGAGGGGACAAGAGAGAAAGTGAGTGAAGGAGAGAGCTCTGATATAGAATTATAATGGAATTCATGTATTTGGGTAGGTGTGAGCCCTCTCTGGGACAGATTTTTAGCTGGTATTAACTGACATTTCCCCACTAAATTTATAAGGCTAAGATAAGTCATAACTTGTGAGGATCTAGTCTTCCCCAAAGGGAAAATATCAGTACAACTATATTTCTGTCTCACCAGTCTAATTCTTGATTTTTGCAATTTATGCCGGTCCAACCACAATAGGATAATATATTAATAGATAGGCAATATCCCAGTCTATTTGGACTGGGATAGAAAGGTATCAGGCACAGTCATCTTACCTAAGGATAGTCATACTTCTTTCTCTACATGTAAGTACAGACATTCAAAAAGCCCAAGCCTGAATTAATTCAATCTTTGCAGGTTAGTCTAATCTGCATAGATTGAACCAATTTGCAATAGGCAAATTGCAATTCTGGATATGCAGGCACATACCTGCAGTGGCTCAGGCTGAAGCAGAGGGGCACCAGACTGAGCCCTCCTTTCCCTTTGGCAATGGCCAAAGGACACTGAGATGAGGTGTGTGTGTGGAGGGGTGTGGCTGGGCCCCGGCAGGCATGAGTATGACTGGGGAGGGGTTTAAACCCAAACCCTGGCCTGCAGGGACCTGAGCCCAGGTGTGTCTGGAAGGGGAGGGGGGAAGAAGACTTTGCCAGGTTTTTCCAATGGTGGGGGGAGAGGGAGCATGGCCAGACCCTGGCCTCTGGCTATCAGTGAGCAGCAAGAGGTGGGCATGGCCAGAACTCCCCCATGGCAGGGAAGGAGGAGGAGGAGGAGGCAGAGAGCCCTTTCCACCACAGTGGGTCCTGGACAGAGTCAGTCCAGTGTTTGGTGAAGCGCTGGTCACTCTTCAGATGAGAGTCAAAGATGGCCCAAGAGGCCAGCCAAGGAGTGGGAGTAGGCAAGCCTGATAGCCTATGTGGTTGCTTAAGGGAGCAGGGCAAGTTGGAGGTGGCCCAGTGAGGGGCAGTATGCAAGAAGCCCAGTGAGAGAGGGCGGAGTGAAAGAGGCCCCAGTGGGGGGGGGAGGGGGGAGGCTATGACTGAGGCCAGAACAGGGCAGTGTGTGAGAGGCCCAACAGTAGACTGAGTTTGGCACATGTGATGTGTGGTTGCTGGACTCCGGGTCTGCTGGCACCTCCAAGACAATCCAGGCAGTAATGGGCATAATTAATATGTCCCATACAGCCAGTCTGGCTGTCAAGTTACCCTTCTGTAGCTGTAGTGGCATCACCTCTGTGCCACTGCCTGGCCAGCTGCTGCCCATATGTGCCAGGTCAAGATGCCATAGAGCCACAGCCAGCTGGGAAGGGTCCTGCCCCCACGGCCAGCCCTGATATCTTCCCACCTCAGCTGGGGATGAGCAGGGCTGCCTGCAGGCACTGCTGAGGGCAGACACAGAGGGGCTGGCCCAGGCCATTATGGGATATGGGGGCAGGGCCCTTCCCAGTCTGCTGTGGCTCCATGACAACCCAGCCTGGCCTGGGTGTATGGAGCCAGGACCAATTCAGGCACACAGTTCCTGTGATCCTAGCCCAAGCCACAGGCAACAGGGAAGGGCCCTGGCCCCACGACCCAGCCCAGGCTGGCCTCTCTGCTCTTGCCTCCAGCAGTGCCTACAGGCCAGCCTGGCTCAGCCACCAATCCCCAGCCACACCAACATCCCTACATCTGTAGCAGCTGCAGGGCGGGGGGAGTTCTGACAGGGCATGCTCCACCCTGTCTAGGCAGACCCTGGCTGCAGTCCCTGGGGAGAGAAGAGACAACAAGTGGAGTAAAGTCCCTCCTTGCCCCCTTAACCTTAGGGAGCCATGCTGGGCTGGTGTGTGGCCATGCCCTCACCCCTGCTCCGGCTAGACAGCAGAGGGGCAAGGCCAGCCCTGACCTCTGGAGCAGACAGCCCAGCCCAGCCCAGGGCTGAAAAGCATGCTGGGATGCTGGGGGACTGTGGTTTAACTTAAACCAGAAAGAGACCAGGGACAGAAGTTCCAGAAACTGGTTTGAGCCAGATTAGTAAAGTCTGATACTACATTCAGCCAGGTTTATCTTAAATCAATTTTGGCCATTTTGAAACTGGTTTATGTGCACTGAACTTATGTTCTGTTACAGGTTCAAACCCGTTCTGATCACTTAAACTGGTTTATGTGTAACTTTTGTCCCTAGCGAAGATTTCAACTTTCTTAGGAGGAGCAGAAAGAAAGTGACATAAGTGGTTGACCATTGCACTAGGATCTGGTACACTAAATTTAGCATATAGTCCACTTATATCTATCCAATGTGAAAACCAGAAAGGGAAAAAATTGCAGGCATCTAAAACCAGGAGTACTCAGCAGAAATAATCATATGCAAGTGCAGACATAAGAAGGAGGCAATGTGTTAGTTTTATTTAGCTAGAGTGGGTTTTACTTGGATTTAAGATCTGTTTTAAGTGAGGACTTAAAACCTGAAATAAATGCATCATTACCTGGAGTAGTTGCAATTGCTTGTGGCATCTCAGGCAGAAAATGGAATCCAAACAAGCTAGAATTGCTGATTTATAGATAGTAAATGTGATAACTAAGGACAACTGATCTAGGATAATGAGATTTTAAATTATCTTGGGGGGGGGAAGATACCATAATAAAGAAGTTTACTGCTTGAGCACAATGCAAAAACTTCCAAACCTTGTGATAGATTTTTTTAGAGAGATCATTTGTTTAGGTTTAGACATTATTTTTCCATTACTTTTCATAAGCAGTGTAAAAACTTTAGATTACTTATGAAGAGGAAGAAAATATTAGAAAAGAAGATCTCTCCTACAAAATACATCAAACTAAGGGTAATATTTTGCCCTCGTGTATTACCTGTCATGTGAAAATTCCAGAATATGGTGGAATCATTAATTCAAATGCATGGGCCCTTACGTGGAGGCAGTGATAACAGCCTCATTTCAGAGATGGGGAAACAGAGATACACAATTTGACATTCCTCTGTAACTGATTAGTTACTTTACTAGGCCCTTTAGGGAAATTTGTCAGAGAATTGAAAATATAAATAAAGTATTTTTTAGCTCTTATTATTGACATACTTAATAAATTCCAGTAGATAAGTCATAATAAAGGCATAATTTGATTGATTGATTGATTGACTGATTGATTGATTGAAATCATGCTGATTAGACCCTATAATTTTAAAACCTTCTAGGTGTTTTATTATTTTTATTATCCTTAGATTAGTGAGTGATATGTTAAATCTATATTGCTATTAGTTGGCTTGAACATTTAATATTTATTATCTAAAAGAGATTTGTCACTGTTATAGTCTGGGGACTGATGTTTCACTACTGAAATTAGTAAGCGATTTGCAAAATACTTCAGTAGGCAAAGAAGCAGAGCTTTAGAAACTGCTCTGTTTAGATGGAGCAGAGGCAATTACAAGTTAAATCTCCCTCACATCTCTCCACCAAGGAGCTTCAAAGTGTCTTATTTGTATCCTATAGGCACCGTTTCTAGGCTTGAAAGAGAAAATTAATCTTGCACCATTCAAAATTTGCCATTTCTGTTGAAGTTACTAAGAAAGGAGCCAATCAATAACAAAAGATTGATGATTTTAGTGATGTGGATAGCCGTCTTCTAAAATGTTTACAGGCCCAAAACTTACATTCACATATTGAGCCAACAGTCTTCAGATAGTATGCATTTTATTTATTACCCTGAATCAGATCTGGAACATGAATTAAGAAATCAAGGACTGTATTGCTCATTTCCATTTATGTCCCTATCCACTAATTTATATTTATGTAGATATGTATGTCGTAAACATTTTTTTGTTTTTTGCTGAGCAGTTATTGATATTTCTAGATAAAAGTCATAAATATGGAAATGTTCCATGTATGAAATTAAAAATAAATTCTAACATAGTGATTTGTGATTTAATTTATATTTCAAGGGTTTTTTTTAGAACTGACAAGAAATATATAGTATAATTAATTCATTGTATCACTTTGATATGAAAACAAGTTAGCTGAGTAGAATTTTAAAGGATGGTAATATGTAGTATAGAAACTGTATATTATCTTGTTAGTTAACACTGATTACAAGGAAAATAATAATAATCTATAATAACTGTCAAAGGTAGTTGGGGTGATTTATATTGATCTAAAAGTATATTTTTTTTCATGAAAAAGGAGTGATATCTGCCAAAGGAAATTTTAAGGTGAAATCAGGACTTTAACAGTAAAGTCTGTCTGACTGTGGTGTAGTCTCCAGAGAGATACCCTGGCCATATCTACCTGTAATGCCGACTGTGCAGTGGCCCAACACTACTCCAAAGTAGCGTCCCATGGTAGAAACCTATACATGATGCTACTGCTCAGTAGTATTAAGCTGCTGTACAGTAGCATTATAAAAAAAGCATTTGCATGTACAAGTGGAAACAAACAAGTACTAAATAAATGTTCAGTATAAACAAATACTAAACAACTACTAAATAAATGCACAGTAATGACTGCACAGTAGCATCTCATGTAGATGTGGCCCCTGTTGCTTAAATTATGTAAGTCAGTGTTTAACAAATCACTGTAGAATATAATGTAGGGAAGAATCCTGCATTGAGGAGGCAGGAGACATATATTTGTGTGTGTATCAAAAAGTTTGATACATTTTCAAAAACAAACTCTCTTCTCCATAGTTCTGACTCTAAAGAGAAGAACAAATTAAGTCTGTCAAGGAATTATTTCTCCCCATTAATGTTGCACTATTAAGCAATATATACTGTTTTCTTCCCAAATTCACATACTTTATCAAGGCCAGGAAACGGCTATAAGCAGCAGACTGGACTACTGGCAAACTGGTCTCCTGTGAAGTAGCAAATTCTGTATTTTTTATTCAATTCAAATCAGGATCAGATTTCCTATAAAAGGGAAAAAAACCTCTTACTATTAATTAAGTCATGGAGCATAACAATTTAAATCAGCTGAGAATGGTCCACTGTATAGGTACTGCTTTGTGGTAACAGGGGAGTTTAAAATCCTTCTGAAAGATGTATATGCCTGAAGAATGCACATAATTTTCTATACAACTGTAACAGGAATCTATTTTTGCTGTAGGTGGTCTGATAGGGTATACATGTACTATAGGTATTTATCAGTTTTCAGTATAATACCCTCCTTTCCATTATTTATAAAGTTTTCAGACTAAACTTTGCCAGGTAAAATGTTACATATTAGGTACTTACCCTCAGGCTGGTCTTTTTTTCTGGAGGAGGGAGACTTCAGACATTTCTGAAAAGAAAGAGGAAAATGTAATATTTACCAATATTATGCAAATCTGGTAACTTTTTTTCAAAATTTCTAGTGAACCCTTACTTTGGATTAGGGAGTTGAAATTTGACCTTGTGTTAGAGAAGATTTTTTTTCCTGTCCTTTTAAATATCTGCCCCAAATTTTGCCAATGTGGCTCCTTTTCAGTTCTCTGTTCCTATGAGAAAAAGGAGGATATTGAGGTAAGATGGGTGCACGTGCAGACTAGAACTTGTAGGTGGTTGGGCAAGAGGATTTCTATGCCATTAAAACCAGTTCCGTCTATGTGCAGGTAACCATTTTTCCAAAGTGAAATCTAATTCATCTAGGTAACTGGCTGAGTGCATAGAGAAACAACTAAATATTTACAAGAAAAAAGCAAGGAACCTGGACAACAACATGGGGGGACGAGAACTATTGGTATAGCACACACAACCAGATAGTTTATGGTTATCAGAAATAACCACGGTGGAATAGTTTTCATGACAAGAATGCATATCTTAAAAAATATGTACTGTCCAGGAAATATAAAAATGAAGGTAAAGCTGATGGAGTAATGCTGTGTATTCATGAGGCAACACTGTGTTAATAGGAAAAGGTAAAATGTATAAGATTTCTTTAAATCAAACATGCAAAACAATCTGGGAATTTAATCCTAAATAAGTATAAAGTTCTAGACCTAATTGGATGAATGAACTCATTCATAAAGATAGTAGGGTTCAGCAGAGATAGCATGAGTAATGGAAGGAGACACTGACCGTCAAAGAACGTTTGAGGGAAGTCAAAAAAGTGAAAAGGTGAGACTTGCCAAAAGTCAAGTTGAGTTAGGCCCTGCAAAAGAAATTTAAAGAAACAGTAAAATATTTCCTATCCTATAAATAAAAGAGCAAAAAAAATATCTGTTGTACAATAAACATGGAAATTCAAGATAATGTATGCATAGCCAAAAACTAAGAAAATATTTTGCATAAGTTTTCAGTAATGTGGGACATGAGGGAAAACAGATTAGCTAATGGGAATGACTGTATAGATACATACCTTGCCACATCTGAGATAGAAGAAAATTCATAGAGTTTAATATGTTCAAGTTGTGGGGACTGGGTAATATCTGTCCTAAGAATTCAGGGAGCACAGGGGTCTGAAATTAGAAACATGGCAAATTAGGGGGTGATATTTTAGATTGAAATAATTATCAAGAAGCATTGAGAAAATTATCAAGGAGCACATCTCCAAGGGCCCAGCAGGGGATGTAATGCTCAGGGGCAACAAACATGGGTTCTTTGAGGGCAGGTCCTGCCTAACTAACCTCATTTCTTCTTATTATCAGGTCACAAAGTCATAGATTCATAGATTCATAGATGTAGGGTTGAAAGGGACCTAAGTAGATCATCAAGTCTGATCCCCTGCCCTGGGCAGGAGAGAATACTGGGCTTATATGAACCCAGCTAGGTAATTATCAAGCCTCCTCTCAAAGACCCTCAAGGTAGAAGCCAGCACCCCTTTGCTTGGAAGTTATTTCCAGATCCTAGCCAACCTGACTGAAGTAGTGCCTTCTAATTTCCAGCATGAACCTACTCTCAAACAACTTAGGGCTGTTACTCCTTATTACTCCAGGAGGTGCTGGGGGGAACAGGGTCTCTCCTATTCCCCACTGGTCCCCCCTGGTAAGTTTATAGACAGCCACTAGGTCCCCTCTCAGCCTTCTCTTGTGAAGGCTGAACAGGTTCAGGTCCCATAGCATCTCTTCGTAGGGTCTGCCCTGCTGTCCCTGGATCATGTGCGTGACCATCCTCTGGACCCTTTCAATGCTGACCACATCCC
>NW_017729025.1:47453746-47455501 GCF_001723915.1 Gavialis gangeticus | reverse complement strand
TTATTAAGCTGATGTTCTTGTAAGCAGGAGACTGCCTATTATATTTCATATGTTGGGGCCTTTCACCGCCACAATTCTTTCTCTAGCTAGGCCTCCCCGTCTAAACCCACCAAACACGATTTGACTCCAAAGCTCTAGACTTTTTTTGGGTCTTGAGGCTCATGGCCCTCTTTTCTGCTTGAATCTGGAGCCCAGCCTCCCTGGCCTAGAGGCCTGGCAATTGGCCCCACAGCCAGGGGGTTGCAAGTAGGGATAACGGACACCTGGTGGGACTCTACCCATGACTGGACCATGGGTATAGATGGATATACCTTGTACAGGAGAGATTGAGTAGATAAAAGGGGCAGGGGTGTAGCTCTCTATGTTAAGGAAAGCTACAAGTCCCTGCAAAATGAGGTTGGCGATCAGGGTGGAATCCAGAGAAGAGCCATTCGCATGATCAGAGGTGAGGAAAACAGACCTTATGATGACAGGCTGAGAGCCCTGGGGCTTTTTCACCTGGAAAAGCGCAGGCTCAGGGGTGATCTGATGGCCACCTGTAAGTTTATCAGGGGTGACCACCAGTATCTGGGAGAACGCTTGTTCACCAGAGTGCCCCAAGGGATGATGAAGTCAAACGGTTATAAACTACTTCAAGACCATTTCAGGCTGGACATAAGGAAGAATTTCTTTACTGTCCGAGCCCCCAAGGTCTGGAACAGCTTGCCATTGGAGGTGGTTCAAGCACCTACATTGAACACCTTCAAGAGCAAATTGGATGCTTACCTTGCTGGGATCCTATGACCCCAGCTGACTTCCTGCCCTTTGGGTGGGGGGCTGGACTCGATGATCTTCCGAGATCCCTTCCAGCCCTAATGTCTATGAAATCTATGAAAGTTCAAAGCTGGGGAATGGCTCTGAACTCATTATCTTAGTCCAAAAGAAAAATAAATAAAATTGCACCTCAGGTGCACCAGAACACCCCAGCCTTTTAAAATCATGCCCCGACTGGTGCTGGGGTCTGTGCCCCACTAAAAGCTGTGCCCCTGCTTGTGCCAGGGTCCCCACTCTGTAGCAGGCCCCCAAATGAGGCCTCATCCTTTCCCTAATAACCTCACCCAAACCACCGGTGTTATTCAGAAAAAAAAAGAAATATGAGCAGTCCTGTCCATGGGCAATAAGTGCCACCTAAAAAATGTGATTAAAGGAGGCAGCATGCCAGCTTATATTTATGCAGGGTTTGTGCTTCAGCTCCCCACCATTGGCTACGGTCTTTCTTCTGGGGTTGCTGCTGTCCCTCCGGGGTCCTTCATAGCTTCCCTCCTCCAGCCTTTGGACAGCTTACCAAGCCTCTCCATGGAGCTCTGAAACGCACTCCTTTCTCTTTGGCTGCTGGCCCCTACTGCCACTCTGCCCAGGGATTTTATAGTCCTGGCCTGCCCCTTCGGGTCAGCTGACTAGCTGGTCAGGTTCAGCATTTAACCTTATCGACACTCTGTGCCCAGAAATTTCTGGCCTTAAAGGGGCTGACCTGTCTTGTGGTGAAAGGGCTAGGGTTCCCTGTTACAAGTACACTGCACTTGTCAGTATTGAATCCCATCCTATTCTCATCTGTCCACCTCTGTAACCTATCCAGTTCCACTTGTATCCTATTCCTCCCTTCTAGCATGCCCACCTCGCCCCAAATCTTGGCGTTGTCAGTGAATTTGAACAGGGTGTTTTTCACCCCCTCATCCAAATTGCTAATAAAGAAATTGAACAGTACAGGCCGAAGGA
>NW_017729025.1:47433349-47448746 GCF_001723915.1 Gavialis gangeticus | reverse complement strand
CAGGACCTGCCCCTAATGAACCCATGCTTGTTGTCCCTGATCATCATCACCCCTGCTGGTCCTTCACAGATGTGTTCCTGGATAATTTTCTCAAAGAGCTTCCCCAGGATTGACGTAAGTCCTTGGATGAGGGTGTTGGGGTAGATGTCATCTTCCTGGACTTTAAGAAGGCCTTTGACATGGTTTCCCACTACATTCTCTTAAAAAAAACTTGGTGACTGTGGCATTGATGCGTACAGTTAGATGGGTAGCAAATTGGCTAGATGGTCACACCCAGAGAGTGGTGGTGGGTGGGTTGTTTTTGACTTGGAGTGATGTGGGCAGTGGAGTCCCCCAGGGCTCAGTCCTGGGGCCTGTACTGTTCATCATCTTTATCAGCAATCTGGATGTGGGTGTGGAATGCATGCTGTCCAAATTTGCTGATGACACCAAGTTGTGGGGAGAGGTAGGCATGCTGGAGGGGAGGGACAGAATCCAGATTGATCTAGACAGGTTACAGAGGTGGGCAGATGAGAATAGGACGGAATTCAATACAGACAAATGCAAGGTACTGCATCTAGGGAGAAGGAAACAACAACACACCTGTAAGCTGGGGTACACCTTTTTTGTCAACATGGTGGCAAAAAGGGATTTTGGAGTCATTGTTGACTCCAGGGTGAACATGAGCTGCCAATGCAAGGAAGCAATCAGTAAGGCTAACTGCACCTTGTCGTGCATCTACAGATGCATCACAAGCAGGTGGTCAGACTTGATAACCTGTTTAGGTCCCTGCTGACCCTAAGTACTATGATACTATGATAATAACAAATATAGCTCTTATATTTGAGGAGGGGGAAGCTGTCTGGGCCATTGGTCTAATCTCAGTTGTTTGCATTGATTTAGAAAAATAAAATTGAAGAAAAGAATAATTAAAGACATGAAAATAAAGAGAAATTTTGATAAATGTAACAACAGTAAAGCATGTTAAATAGTATCACATAGAGAATTATTAATGAGGCAGGAGAAAAAAGAGATTAGTTCTAGAATTGGAACATGCATAAGGAATCAAAGGATACAAGGGAGACAATAATAGATTGCACATTAAGGAGAACTATTGGGCTGGAAGGAGTTTACTAGTAGAGTTCCATAAAAATTATTCTTTGTACCAAGTTGTTTAATATTTCATTAGTTACCTGGCACAAAGAGTAGAAGTGTTCTAATGAAATTTGCTGGTAACACAAAGTTGGGATATATTGTCAAAAAAGAGGAGAATTGGCTTATCATATAGGAAGAGCTGAATGACTCTGAGAAACAGAAAGGGAATAAAATTTAATAGTACAAGGCCATGAACTTAGGGATTAATACTGTAATAAGAATTACTGCTGTGAACTGGGATCTCATCAATAGGAAATAACAGAAAGACTTGTGATAGTGATGTGATAGTCAATCACAGGATGACATTCAGCCACCAATACTATGCGGACTTTGTAACAGGAGGCTTGGTGCTCCTGCTCCTTTAAGAGAAGGCAAGTGGCATAAGAAGCAGCCTGCAGATGGAGCTGGGACCAATCTGACCAGAAGGAACTGGGGTTGAAACATATAAACCCAGGGCCTGGGCAGGTCAGGTAACCTAGCCCTGACAGCCCCAGAGAGAGGAGCTTCTGACAGCAGAACTGCAGCAGGGTTCTTGTGTAACTCCTGAGCTGGGGTAAGCAACGCTGAAGGTTTGTGTATGAGACTAAGCATTGGAGGGGATCCCGACAGGCCTGTGAGTGGAGAGGTTTGGGAGCAAGGGCTGGTAAGCCTATAGCCCAGAAGGGTTGGAAACAGGCCTGGGGAATAGCGAGGACTGGGAAATAGGGCTAGAGAGTCCATAACTTGGAGAGGGGAAGGAGAGAGCAAAGAACCAGAGCGCTGGGAAGCAAGGAGAGCCAGGGTGCCTGTGGTCTCAACCAGTCTAGGAGCAAGGCCAGGGTGTAGGGAGACCAATGGTCAGGGACCACTGCTGGAGACTGAGTGGGGGTCAGAGGACCAGAGGTAGGTGTAGACAGAGTGAAGGAGCTCAGAAATCAGGCCAAAGGACCAAAGCCCTGAGAGGGCAGGACACAGTGCCTGGGTGTAACCTTCATAGACAAAGTGCCCAGGTGGGGTGTGCAGGCTGAGATGCTGTGCTCAGAAGTAGTTGTAAGAGGTAAAGTGCCTGGGTGCAGAAGGCAAGCATGGGAGTAGCCAGGCCAGGTGAAGTACCTGGGTAGGGAGGCCCAGTCATAGGACTAAGGCCATGGCCCATGGGGCTGATGATGGACATAATTGACAACATCTGTGAGGCAGGGCTTGTTGTAAGGGGCAGCTGGAACCATGTTATAAGTCCTTAAGGTGAAGAAGAGATACCTAAAAAATTAACATAGGACCAAGGATCCCTAGGGCAGCCTCCCTTTCTAAAGACCTAAGAACAGCTAAGCCTGGCAGGAAAGATGAAGGGGAGAAAGCTGAGGAGTGAGGGCAGAGCAGGGGCAGAGTGGCTAGAAGGGGGTGTTGTGGCCACCTCTGTGACTAGCACGTTACATCCTGAGATATGTAAATATGAACCTGCTGTGAGCCTCCCCACCACCTTTAGACTACAGTGTATGTCCATGGTCAGCTATATTCATAGAAATGTAAACTGGAATAAGTGAATAGAAGTGGTCTGAGTATGCGCAAGGAGGCAGAGAACCTTTCTCACAAGAGGTTAGCCTAGCAAAATGAAGTCTGAGAGGGTATATGATTGAAAGAAGGAAGGAAGAAGGATGCAGTTATTCTGCCTACCTGGTCACAAAACTTCAAAACACGTTTCAAGTCCTCTACTATGAAAACATCTCTCCCCTACCCTCACACATGGAACCGCATTCTGGCTTTATAATCACTTGGTCCTTCTGAATTGACTTTTCGAACTGAACATATCTGGCTGATAATCATTTGGTAAGATCATGAATAAGATGATATAACATTGTTGCCCACCACCTCAGGAGAGTGGACTTCATGATCCAAGAACCTTGCAGTTCTTTGTCATAGTCCCCTCTACAGATGGTCCACAGAGTAATGACATCCTCCTACTTCTGTTAATTCTTCCAGCAGCTAAGGTGTGCTAATGGATATATATCCTGGGATATTATAAGTGGGAAAATATTGAGTTTACAAAATGCAACATATCAAAATTAAGAAATTAGATATAGGATTACTAATGTGACCTCAATTTTGCCTTTAAAATGTGTATCAGGATAGTGTTTGCATAGTATGTAGGAAAAAAGACATGGGTCTATACAATGTATCAACAGGATTCTGAATACTTGCTCACTAGATTAACACCATCTATTCTGTGCACTCAATGAGACCAGGATCTTATGGGACATAAAAAACACACTTTTGTTAATGTAGATAACAACTTTATAAAAATGAAGGCAAAATAAAGTCTCATAGACAGTCTGACATTTCCTGAACACTTAGTGTTTGACTCTTCAAATGTCATAGTTTTTTTTAACATCGATTTGCTTGTCTTGCACTACGTAAAAGTCCAATCGTGTATTATAATGAACATATAGGTAGCCCCACCCTGAAAAACCTGAGTTAACATTTAAGGCCTGGATTCAGGACAACATCCTTATTCAGGGAATTGTGTGGAGTAGGTGTGAAAGACATCCTTTTTAAGGTGGTGGTGTTTATATTTGTGTCACTTGCCATACAAAGTAGAAGACAATGGGATGATAAAGACCCCCATGGTGTATATTATCTAAAGATCAAATGAATTCTAATCCACATTCAAGGTGCCGTAGTTGGTCTAATGCAAGATATCACATCTACCCAAAGAACTTAGCCTCCAAGGTGCCTCTTTGTATTTATGTACTTTATAGGTGTATCTATAGCAGACGCATTATTGCACAGCAGACCAATTTGCTGCATAGCAAAGCATCACCATCGATACATGTGTGGCAATTAGGGCTCAGCAGACTAAATCACTGTGCTGCCAGATAATCCTATCATATACAAGTGGTATCAGGGAACACAGTTAACTACTGTGTTTAAATACATGTAGATAGTGACGTTGGGATTACATCATTCCAGCTCAGATTGCGTCAGAGTATATTCAGTTGTATTAACTGCACATTTAGACATGCCCAATGGATATCAACTAATATTTAATAAGCAGTTAGGAGCCTTCCACTCCCCCTCCCCAAAAAAATCTAAGGCAATATCTGAACTAGTAATGCTAAAGTTCCTTCTATTATCTAATCTGACCTTGGTATTGAATCTGTTTTCCCTCCATTATTTTTGAAACAACAGATTACTTTTAATAGGATTTTCTTACTTCTAGTAAGATAGATAGATATCAGAGTTGGAGTCTCTCCATATCAGGGACCCATGGTAACTGTTAAATTAGAATGTCAGACAATAGATGTAATACACATCTAAGACATGGCTGCAGTATGTTCAAAGCATTTTTCTCTTTATCATCACTATACAAGAGGGACACATTATTCAGGCACACCTCTGATAAATCTCCAATCCCACAACAAAATGAAATTGGAGCTGTATCCCTTATGCAATCTCCTATATTAGCAGGAATACTTTTGAACTTTGGAAAATGATGGCAAATCAAAAAAAAAAAAAATTGCAGGGGAACAAACAGTATCTGATTAGGGCAGTGGCAAGCAGCCCATTTTATTTTAAGGACTTGATGAATAGTTTTTATTAAGGGCAGGCACAGTTCGTAGAAGGGTTTGAAACAATTGCAAAGCTCTAGGAAAAGCACAATTGCATCTATTTGTCATAGATGTAGAAGCCATAAAGTAAGTATGGAATATGATCATTTTTTGGCAAGAAAAACAGCAAGCATAATTAACTTGCTTTCAGATCAACATTTTCAGGACTTTTAAAAAATGGGCATTCTGAATTAACTACACTTCCAGGACAGTGAGATACCTAAGGTCACTTCCTGGTATGTACCTGAGTATATATTGTAACAAATCTCTAGCTGAGATGCGTCAAGCTTGTCATTATGTCTTGGTTGCATAAAAATCCATGGTGACAGCAAGGAAAAAGCTGAGACCTTCCTACTCTAAAAATCGTAAATACCCTGAATTTGAGCCTTTGCAGTGGCTATTACTAGTATCGGTTCTACGGCACAAGTGATTCCACTCAGCCAGGGCAAGCTGTACACATGTAACCATTCATTACAATATTACGCAGAAGGAATTAGGTCCCTTGAATTCCCAAGCTATCAATTCTGTGGTAATGTTAACTGACAGTTTTTACAATCATGGACAAACTCTGAAAATTGGAATAAACTCTTTAGGTTTGTCTCTCTTAGCTAAAGTCTACCAGAATCTCTCAAGTCTGTAAAAAGTGGCTGAAATCTGTCTGACTCCCTGGATTGTCTGCTTTTGGTTACATTAATCTTTATGGGAAGGAGGAAAACTTTATTCATACAATAAAAACCCCAACAATTCTAAAATTGTCAGGGTTTGTTATTGTTATTAGTAATCAATGATGCTTCTTGGCTGAAATGGTAACTCACGAACTGTGTTTTTTTAAAGTATGGTTGCAGAAGGCTGTTAAACTGAAAAATCCAGCTGGACACTCTGTGATAAAAGTGCATTTGAACTACTTTCGAAGTCAGTGGTCAATAGGTAAATTCTGTTCCTTCTCACCACAAAAATGAGATGCTGTTAGGAACTCTACCCTTTATTGCCACAGTCATCTCTAAGAAAATGCATTGGTTCTGTATGCTGCTGCTGCACATGAGCCAAAGGTCTTTGATTCCTTGTGTCCTAACATTTGTTACTTCATTTGAACTTTGTTTGGATGTTACTGAGATAGAAATACAGAGAGTGCATTCGTGAGAGAGATCATCATCATGCATAAGGAAAAAACATAATGCAAACTTGGCCCACTTGAACTGGATTAGATCAGTAAATGCAGAATTGAGGTCCACTTATTCTAGTATTGATTATTGAAGGGCTCGCTCCCCTTATGCCAGTATCTTCACTACATATAAATATTTAACATTTTAGGCAAGATTCCTAATTGTCTTCTTTCTTGATACCACTTGAGTGGTGTAAAGATGTTGGATAGAAGCCATATCTACATAGGTGAAACATCCTTGATATAAAAGCACTATCCTCCATGCCACTATTTTATACATTTGGCTCTAAGCCATTCGTGAGGATCAGTGAGGTGCATCTTATAGTCCTCTCTGGTCTCTGAATGTACCTTCTTGGTATCAGACATCAGGCCCTTATATATCCAGGCATGGCATTCTGCAACACTAATTGGCAATGCGTAAGGGGTGCATGCAGGTGCACTTGCATTCCCTGAGCTTGGCAGTGCATCCCTTGCCAAAAGTGCTGCCAGTGCTGTCAGTGGTGCCTGCGGGCGGTTGCTGCTTGCCCTACACTCCCACTGCTGACAGCTCCATGGCTGCTGTAGGAGCTCTCCACTCAGCCTGCCCCTGTCTCCAACAGAGCCACAGCAGCCTGTGGAAGCTCCCTGGTTGCTGCTGCCATGCACCCACCGCCGACACTGCTGCTGCCTCATGCTGTGCCCCCCCCAGCCTCCAGGGGCACGCAACATTCATGGCAGTACTTCCATACTATGTAGCACATACCGCTCTGTGCTACAATCTTTTTCTTTTTTGTTAACTCAGTGTTTCTCCAGCAAGTCCAGCTGCACTTGGAACCTGCAGTATTTCCTTCATAAGTCTATGAACATGGTGATGAGAGAGCCCTCTTGAATCAAAGTATTGTCTAACCATAGGAATATAGCTTTTAGAGAAAAGGACTTCAAAACAGCAAAAAATGTGCAAGTCTGTGTCACCTAAAGGTTGACCTGGGATGATATGTTAACCCAGCTTACTTGTTTAAGGCAACCGTAATGGCATGGAGAGAAAGAGTCCTTTTAACTGTTCTTAGCCCTTTGATCCTCTGGCTAGCACTACACAGCAAAATACTTTTTGTAACTAGGTTGAAGCCCTGAGGTAAAACTTTCATAGCTTTAGCAATATTTCTTAATAGCTCTGAAGTGTTTTATTAGGGTTAGTTTATCATACAATAAATATCCTAAGAACCAAGTATCATACACTATTCATGGATTGTTACAGAGCAGCCTAACATCCATAACACAGGAAGTAAGACAAGGCCAGCTGGTGTTATATGCACATAACACATTTGATTCCTGCTTTGTTCAGATGGCTTGATACCTTAGGGACTTTAGCTGAGTAGCACAAGTTAGAGCAGCCCTCAGGCTTATATAATATGTAACAGAGATGAAACTATGCAAATCAAGGAGCCTTAGCTTGTGCCTTGGTAGGCACCTTCTTTTCTTCTGCACTGAATTTCTGCTCTGGGCTGCAGGAGTTCTGGACCTTTATTTTCACTTATGAACCTACTTTCCATTGGGACCTGCTTGTTATTGGGACATACTTGCTTTGATAAGTACATTGGGGTGTTTGCCCATCCATAGTTAAAATCTTGATTAAGAAGCACTGGATAACAATGCAAATCTTAAGGAAAACAATACCAGGTAACCTATATTTACTCCTGATATAAGTTTCACATTTGTTAATTTTACATGGGTATAAATCTGTTTGAAAATGGTAAGTTTAACATAAGGTATCTTTGTGTTTGAATGAGAGGATATACAAAAAATCATCACACTGTTTGTTGCTATTTGAATAACTTTACAACTTCCTTTCTCTAGAGCTACTCAGAATAAGAAACCTTGGACTCTGAAAAATAGATTAGCGTATCAAAACATTCATCTTCATCAAAACAGACACTGTTCAGACTAAAATGATGGTCTTGACCAGACGATATAATTCAGGACAAAGGCACTGAGAGAAATGTTTACAGGCTGTAAAATGTTTCTCTCTTAATACAAACTCTTATCATTATTCTGCTTTAATATGAAACATCAAAGTAGACCTTGACTAGCCAAGAAAAACCCTCCTCAAAGAATAATCTATTATGGAGGAGGGTGAATAACTCAGTATATCTGCAATTAGATATAAATTATTTCAAATTTATTACTGATCACATTCAGAATTTTATGAATACATCATTTTTTAATTACACATAGGCTTATATGCATGCACAAGTGCATGCCCTCTCCTTCCTCCCACATAAAAACACCAGAAGGATTGCAAAATCAAACATTCCAAATTTTAGAAATATCAGAATTAAAATGACTTGTATAACTTTAATTCACCCCCCCACTTTCTCTTTTGTGCATGAGTGTTATGATGCAGAATAAGATCCAGAAGGTTACTAGTTGTGTCCTGCAAAACTAAAATTTAAATACAAACCCCAGAATAAAGCACCTAGTCTCCCTATGCAGTTCATAGAACTAAGTAAGCAATTTAGAAGTGGATTCCAAAAAACCCATATTCCATTAGTGAGAGGCTGGCTAGATCTAGTCACTGGCAAATGCTAAGCAAAGAGACGTGTATAAGATCCTACCCCTTTAGGACTCCTAAATACACCTCCAATTGCAACTTAGTAGCCTGAACCATTACCACAAGGGTGATGCTTCTCTTAGGATACAGAGTCTGGAGACCCCTCCTGAGGGTATGTCCTTGTTATGGTTCCTTTAAAGAACTGAATCGGGCTCCCCCATTTGAAATCACAGCTGGCCTCTAGCCTGCTATGTGGGACACCTTCCTGGGACATGGGAGATAAATTTGAATCCCCTCCAGCTGAGGAGGGAATTGAACCACATTTCCTGTTCCTGGCAAGTGCTCTAACTACTAGCCTAACACATAAAAGGAAGTGGAAACACCACAACTCCTCTGACTGTGTTTTAAAAAGAAATTAGGTACAGCAGTATTTTGTGAGGGGCCCTATTTTGTCATTGTGTTAGGCATGCTTTGAGGATGCCTACCATGTTGGGCCCTCCAATGACACAGGCACAGCTCTGTCTAGTTTCTGGATCACAGTGATTGTCAGGTGAGAGACAGGCACCTGTCTAAATCAGATGAGGGAAGTTCTAGGAGTATGTACTACACATTAGATGCCTCAAAAAATTTCAGGCCAAGAGGGGAGGTACCTACCAAACTGAGATACTTCCAGGGTCAGATAGCTGCTGAGCAGGGTTCTTTCCGGATCATTATTTGAAGCCTTCCAGAGTTATTTTTTAGGGGTCTAAATCCCCGCCCTCCCTTTTTTTTCCCAGATCTGGCTCTCAGACTTTAATTATATGATCACCTACTATTTTTCCAGATGCTAGAAATGTGCACTGAAAACTGTTCCCAATAAAAACCTTGTATTATTTGTCTCGGGGATACATGTCGTACCTGTGTTGGTCTACACAGGCACAAGGAATCAGAACTCATGACAAAGGTGATATGTTTTATTAGACCAGCTAGATATTTGCAACAAATAATTATTTATTTGCAAGCTTTCAAGCACACTCACCCTTCCTCAGGCATAGGAGAAATTTTACAATCTTTGCATTTTTCTATGCCTGAGGAAGGGTGTGTGCCTGAAAGCTTGCAAATAAATATATATTTTTTTGCAAATATCTAGCTGGTCTAATAAAAAATATCACTTCTGCCACTAGTTCTGATTCTTTGTGTTATTTGTTTCATATATTGCAAGGTGCAGAGACAGAGACTGCAGGAAAACAGTGGAGGGTCTCACAGCATCACCCCGGAGAATTAGATTGTATCTTCTCTACCATGCAATTCCAAAGTGATGTGCATGTGAAGTACACACAAACAAAACTTTTCAGAGTGGTCACTAATTTTGTTCTCATCATTTTCTTGAAGTGTGATTTACAGAAGGGCTGAGCACTCATAGCTGGAACTGAAGCAATGGGAACAGGGCTTTGAATATATAAATAGCAGTATAATGCTAGGCACTTAAACAAATCAAGGTCTCTGTGTTTTAAATTTGGAATGAAAAATTATTGGTGATTTCTGACCTTCTGACCTTCAATGTCTCTGTGCCTACTCTCCATCTAATAGCCATGCATCTTACAGAGCTGTTATGATTAATTAATATTTATGAAGCTTTCAGATAGTATAGAGATGAATACTAAAGGAAAGCTCATGAAGAAATTAATAATTATGCCTTCAGAGTGGAGTTTGACTATAGTCTGCAGTAAATAAGGCGTATGTCCATACTAATACAATGAGGAGCAAACAGAATATTGAATAGCTGCTCACTGAGTGGACACTACCCATCCTACTAACTGGCTCAGGCATGAGTCCTATGAAAAACAAACAAAACAAAAATATATATGATCATGCTGAAAAAGAATGGATCATAAATGAGTGCTTGGCTCTGCATACTTAGTAGTGTGTGTCTGTATTAACATACATTTATGTGTGTAATTACCTAAGGTACATTTCCTCTGTTTTGAAAAATCAAATTGTGGAGTGGGGAATGGGGAGGGCAGGGAAGAAAAGCCTTCCAGAAATGCTATCAGTTCACATCATGTTGGAACATGGCGATCAGCAACAGAAACTGAACATTTACATCGGCAATACTTAGAGCTAATAAAGAAACCGATGGCAGTAATAGATTGTCCTCCTCTACATAGACCAACACTACAGGAAAGGCAAATTTTGCCCACCGTTTCCAAATATATTTCCTGATGTCAGAGATGGAGTGATATCAGAGGATCCTGTCTACTAGTCTACAGGCAAGAGGAGTGTTCGCATTCCCTTGAATTGTTCTACTACATCTCTTGAAACCTATCTGTGTTCTGGTCCAGCTTCTGTACCATACTAACGCCAGTCTTATTCTTCTCTCCCCCTCTAAGGGTCACCCTATCTGCACTTTGAAAGACCTTGTTGTGTGGGATATTAGCACATATTTTATCTGAGACTGCAGTAAGCATTACCATGCTGTAGTAAATGCTAGAACATTTTCTGAGTGGTGGCTTGGTAATGCTTATTCTGACTGAGAACTGTTGGTCTCAGCCCCCACACATCACCAGTTCAAGATCAGTGTAAGATTCCAGTGTGGTAGTGGGATGGGGGGTGGGATTAGGATTGACAGTCTTCTTATTTTCAGTCTCAGTTTGAGACTTCAGTGCAGCTGATTGTATTATCTCCATGGAGTAGTCCCACATTAGCTCAACATATGTTACTTAATACAATATGGAGATGCTCCTCTCTCAGAAAGGCATAACTTTCCTACATTATGGTATGAGAGCACTTAGCACATATTTTCCTGCTTGAATTTGTGGATTCTGGCATTTTATCTGCATGTAACATGTGGTAAGTGTCCCTTGCTTCTGGTTCTGGCCCATTTTTATTTCCCAGCAAAATCTTTTTTCACTCTTCCAGATTTTGTGTTCCTGTCACAGCTCCAGATTTGACTGTCTCCCAATCTCCTTGTCCAGCTAGTTCTAGTTTAATGCCCTGTTCTGGAACTTGTCTTTTCTCACCCCTGCCTCCAGTCTCTTTGGGTACTTTTATATGTGCTCTGGGGGTGGGAGGGGCAGTACTTTAATTAGAGCAGCTCCAAGAGCTGCAGCATCCCATGTATCTGCATCCCTGTGCTTAAACATGGTAGTGGGAACACTTGAACAAAAGCACGTTAGATTAAAGATTATTTCAAGCACCCCCACCACTGTTTTTAAGTGCAGGGACACTGATACACAAGATGCAGGAGGCTGCTGGAGCAGATTTGATTAATCGAGTCTGCTCCAACATGCTGGAATCCCAGTGCGTTGGAGCAGCCTCGGTGTTCCTGTATAGACAGTCTTTGGTTTCCCGCAGCTGACAAACCTCATCCATTTTTGCTTCCAAACCTAGTCTCCTAGGCTGCCTATACTGTACACATGCTGCTTTGCATTCTAACTGGAATGTATTGGAGCACATTAGGATAATTGTGTCTGCTCCACATTCTAATTACAACGCTCCAGCATTGCCTCACCGTCACATGTATTAAGCCCCCACATGATTTAAAATGGCTGTGGGGGTACTTTAGTTAAACCTTGTCAAATAAACTTTAACTAAAGCATCTCCTAGCCATTTTTAAATGTGCAGGGGCTTAATACATGCGATGGTGAGGTGTTTTAATTAGAGCATCTCTCTGGGAACTGCTATAATTAAAAATGCTCCTCCACCCCCAAGCATGTGTATAAGCAGCCCGAGTCGCCCTGCACCCCAGCTCCTGTATTTGTGTTCTCTCTCTCCCCTCCTTTCCCACTACTGCACTGCTTCCTAGTCTCAGTGCCCTTGTCTTGTTAATCTGCCTCTTTCCAGCTCCTCTAATTGCAGTTTCCCTTGCTCCTGCTGACCCATTACTTCAAAAACCTTTTCCCCTGTGCCTCCTGGATCTAGACTCCTTGCCAAATGTGTCACAATATCTGCCCTCTTGCCAGCCTTTGGACCCAGGCTTCACCTAACTTTTTATCTTAGTATCTTCCTTTCCTCTTCCAAAATGTCCTTGATCTCTTTCTAGTTCCCTTTGCAATTGAATCAGACAGCTCTCCCCTCCATTCTGCATGGGTGCCAGCTGTGAGGTGTCCTGAGCCCAGGAAAAACAGGCTCCCTCCTCTTAATTACAGTTCCTGCTTCCACTCTGTCCTGGAGCAACTTCTACGGGGTATGTCTGGCTTCATTCCTGTAGCTGTAGGATAGAACATGCTCAGTTGTTTTGTGGGTTGTTGCATATATAGCAAGCCAGATATAGACCTCTTAGAGAATGGAACATCCTTATTAATGGTGTAATCTTTGGGGATTTTAGCTGCTAAAAGTGAATAACAATTTACTGAGCATTTTTGATCCATGCTTTTTCAGTCTTCCAACTTGTAGGCATTTTATCTCCTTTTTTCATGCCATTATCTATCTGTATCTCTACTCTTAGCTATTACTTAGCTCAGCCCCTTTGCTCTGCCAGCCTCATTGTTCTTAGCATTTCTCTACTATTATCATCTTTGTGCTATCTGTCTTCTTATCTGACACTTCAGTTAGAACATCCTGTTCATAGTGTTCAGAAATACCAAGTATGCACAACTCCAAGAGAAGCCAAGTGGAGCTGCATTCACCCACTATCTGTTGGGATTTCAAACTAAGCACCCAAAAAGGGGGAGGACCCTAGAGCATTGCCCCATTATGAAAATATAGGCCCTAAGTACTGATGTTTGGAGATGCAGCTCTAATAGACATTGAAAAAAATCCTTTAAAGTTAGTTAAGTATTTTTTTAATTTAGGTTGAATACTACTTTAAGCCCAGATTCACCAAAGTATTTAAGAGTGTTCTTGAAATCAGTGGGACATAACTGTGGCAACCTGTGGCTGCAGGGGGCAGAACAAAAATGGTCTTAAAATTAAAAAAAAAAAAAAAGGAAAGTTTTGTTGGATATTAGGTAGAACTTTTTAACTGAAAGTGGTTAAACATTGAAACAGATTACCTAGAGAGGCTGTGGAATTTGCCTCCTTGGAAGTTTTTCAGAGCAGGTTACACAAACACCTGAATAAGATGATTTACAAAGAGATGTTCTTGCCATAAGTATGGAATTGAATTGGATGACCTCTACAGGTCCCTTCCAGCCCTCTGATTTCATGTGTTCATTGTGCTTTGATAATTAGGAATAGGCTTATTCACATGCTTTAATTTAAGCACCTAAATGGCTGGCTAATTTAAGGTTCCAAACCACAGCTGGTTCCACTGAAATGAGGAAGTGTTCAGGAATTAAGATGCTACTCTCCACAAGTAAGGGTATCAATATACAGCCTTAGATTAACATTCAAAGTGGTTGGGTTTACAAGAACAAACAAAATGACAACAACAACAAACCAAGATTCCCAGCTTAGTAGAAGTGCATCTTTTTTTTTGTTCCACCCTTCAGGAGAATTTTTTCTTTGGTGTTCTTACAAGAGCAAGAAATACTAGGGTGAGATAGCTAGCATGTGTCAAATATGTTATTTGCGTCACAGGGTTATAAAAAGTTCTTCCTCCTCCAGAATAACTGCTAAGATGATCACTAGGTACAGGTGGCCATGCTGACTTCCATGCCTGCCTGGAACAAAAAGAGAAAAGAAATTTGCCTGTATATCTTTTATATGCTGTTTTAGCTTGAACTGCTCTTAGCCTTTTCAAGTGTTGTTAATAGCATAATCAAGCATAAAACAACACCAGGGGTTTATTTTATTTAAGCTGAAGTAAAACATGCCTATGTGAATGACACAGGCAAAATGGGTAGCAATCTTTTTTTCTACAGAATTGCTGAGCAGGTTGTTTCTCAGTAGATTGTTTATTATTGTTATCATTAACATGTCTTATCACTAATGGCACATACCAAAATATACCTTCAGCTGTCATAACTGTGTAAGCCACACAAAGGATAGTGGCAGAACAGCTTGTTCAAAATGGCATATCCTAAATTAACCCCATTCCATGTTAGCAAGATTTTGAGTGCCACATATCCCACAGAGTCCTCTTTCCAAGCTCTTATATAACATTGTTTTATAGTCTATGTCATTTAATCATGGCATTTGAGTCTTAGAGACTCAAGCATATTGCTTCATGCCACTAAGAGAGTATGTTGTTCCTGTGTGTGTGTGTGTGTGTGTGCGTGCGTGTGCATGTATTTGGCACATGTTTGCACATGTGCCAAGTGTGTGCAGAATTTGTGCTCGGATATGCATTCACATAGGCTGTTTAGCATATGTGTCTATATTGACAGAATGTAATCTTTCTTGTATTTAGGGTATACAGAGTGGTGCACGTGGTTTTATGTAATGATTTGGATCCAAATTCTCTTGACAGTCAAATGGGTCGCTAACTGGCTGGAGGGCCCCACCCAGAGAGTGGTGGTGGATGGGACGATTTTGACCTGGAGGGATGTGGGCAGTGGGGTTCTGCAGGGCTCAGTCCTCGGGCCCGCACTGTTCAACATCTTCATCAGTGACTTGGATGAGGGGGTAAAAAGCACCCTGTTCAAATTTGCTGATGACACTAAGATGTGGGGGGGATGTGAGCATGCTAGATGGGAGGAATAGGCTGCAATCGGACCTAGACAGGTTCCAGGGGTAGGCGGATGAGAGTAGGATGGGATTCAACACTGACAAGTGCAAGGTGATGCACCTGGGGAGGAAGAACCAGCAGCATACCTACAGGTTGGGGAACTCCCTTCTCATCAGTACAGAGGCAGAAAAGGATTTTGGAGTCATTATTGATGCCAAGATGAGCATGGGCTGGCAGTGTGGGGATGCAGTCAGGAAGGCCAGCCGCACCTTGCCATGCATCCACAGATGCATCTCAAGCAGGTCGAAGGAGGTGATCCTCCCCCTCTATGCGGCACTGGTCGAGCCGCAGCTGGAGTACTGCGTCCAGTTCTGGGCGCTACACTTCAGGAGGGATGTGGACAACATGGAGAGGGTCCAGAGGAGGGCCACTTGGATGTTCAGGGGGCAGCAGGGCAGGCCCTA
>NW_017729025.1:47423029-47433019 GCF_001723915.1 Gavialis gangeticus | reverse complement strand
GATATTAGGAAGAACTACTTCGCTGTAAGGGTGGCCAGAGCCTGGAATAGGCTTCCCAGAGAGGTGGTGCTCTCACCTTCCCTGGAAATCTTCAAGAGGAGATTGGATAGGCACTTGGCTGGGGTCTTATGACCCCTGCCACCCCCAGTGCTCCTTCCTTCCCATGGCAGGGGTTTGGGCTAGATGATCTGTCTAGGTCTCTTCTGACTCATTGATTCTATGATTCTATGATTCCTGCCAGGGCAGGGGGTCAGACTTGGTAGTCTGCTCAGGTCCTTTCTGACCCTGAAAACTATGAAAGGAAACTATTTTATTTAGATAGTTTTAAATAAAATTGCTTGGAGGTCTAAAATGTTATTTACTATATCATTTTAGGTTGAATTTTCAAATTCCCACAAGAAATAAATTAACAAAATCTTTGGATTTCTTTGTATGTGCTTATGTAGGTTGGAACAAGCTCTGGAATTGTTCCTCTCCGCACCCTCCAGGCAGCACCTGCCTGCAGGCACCCGGCTGGAGCAGTCCCAGGGAGCACCGGGCTCCTGCACAGCTTGGGCAGGCAGGAAGGATCCAGTGGAGGGAGGATCAGGCCTGCCTGTATTCCTGCTTCTTACTTTCTTGCTTTTATTCTCTCTCTCTCAATTTTGAAATGTTGGTTAAAATTTTCATAAACAGTCTGAATTTTCACAAAGAAATAAAAATAACACAATTGTCTGCATGTTCAAAATTGCCTTGCACACTCTATGTAATTGTAATTATATTTTAAAGTGCTGTGGACTACAAATACCATGTAAAACAAAGAAAGAAACAAACCTTGGGACAGATTTTTGTCTAAAGTGACAAAAAGTGCAGTAGGTGCATCACGAGCAGGTCTAGGGAGGTGATACTTCCCCTCTATGCCACTTTGGTCAGGCTGCAGCTGGAGTACTGTGTCCAGTTTTGGGCGCCGGACTTCAAGAGTGATGTGGATAACCTTGAGAGGTTTAGAGAAGGGCTACTTATATGGTTGAGGGCCTGAGGGTAAGATCCTATGAAGACAGACTGAGGGACCTGAATTTCTTCAGCCTCTGCAAGAGAAGGCTCAGAGATGATCATGTGGCTGTCTACAAACTCAACATGCTGGGTCAGCAGGGAATAGGGGGTACTCTGTTTATTAGGGTGCTCCTCAGGGTTACTAGAAATAATGGCCACCAAGTAAAGGAGAGTAGATTTATATTGGATATCAGAAATAAATTATTTATGGTGAGGGCTGCCAAAATATGGAATGGGCTTCCAAGGGAGGTAGTGCTCTCCCCTACCTTGGAGGTGGTCAAGAAAATATTAGACAGGCACCTAGCTGGGGTTATAGAACCTCAGCGCTCTTTCCTGCCTAGAGCAGAGGGTCAAACTCAATCATCTACAAGGACCCTTCTGACCCTAAAAGTCTCTGAAATCTATGAAATATGTTTAACATGTTTCTATCTGCCATTTTTGTCCTGCTCTATTTATAAGAACGCTGTGATAGAAAATAGTTGTAAAACGCGTATTTTCATTTGTACAATGAAGTAAAACAAAATATATTGGTTTATTTGGTATTTAGTTTAGGCTATCTCAGTTTCTTTCCCAGACTTTTCTTCCAAAAGCTTGTGTTACTTTTCTCCCAGCTCTACAGTTGGTCCAATAACAGATACTACCAAAAAATTTTGCTTCTCTTATATTCCCAGGGCCACCATACCTACAACACTTCAATCTTATATTTGTTTAGGTGTTTCCTACCTGTTTGCCTTTGTTTTGTATGAGGAAAGCTGGGACAGGCTTAGGAGTTTTCCTCTTTGAATTCCTAAATTTGAAAAGGAGGCAAAATAAGTCTTCAGGCCTGTGGGCCAGGCCCTTCCTAGATTACATCAGACAAAGTACATTGTTGGCTATGAAAGCTCATACTTCTGTGACATAGTCTCTAAGACAGAAGTATAACCAAGCAGCTGGGCATCCCAAACAGGGGGACACAGACATGCTGTGGTGCCTTCCGGCTATTGCCATGCTACTGGAGTGATTGTGTGGCTACAGCAGCAGTGGTTCTTTTTTTGCTCCCCTAAAGTCCATGGTGGAGGCTGCTGCCCTAATTATCTTAGTTACACTACTGCTGTAACATGCCACCCTCACCTATCTTTTAACTTCCTTTTTTCTGGATAACTCATCAAAACTGTGGTTTAAGTTTTCGAGCAAATTTGCCTGTATATCCATCTGGTTCCTTAAGGTCTCACCAGCTGTGTTTTTTTAATCCTCATAAATCCTTCTCTTTTTACTTTTTTCCTTCTTTCTGTCCTTCAGGCTTACCTGGCCTGGCACACCCTGTACAGGTCACCCATTGCCAAGAGAACTGGCAACCTCCAGTGACAACTGCTGAATGGGGCCTTACCCATAAACACCTTTATCCGCCACTTACACCTGTGGAGTCAACAGCATGCCAACAGCATGTGAGAAGGTGGTGAAGAAGACTCTCTTCTATGCCTTTCTGTAGTACACCCAGCTGTACCCATTCTTTCCTGCTCTCAGCCCTCTCTTTGGCTTGCTGAACTTGGATTTCTCTGAGATAGTGTACATTTTCTATATCCTGTACTTAGAGGCTGAGGGGAACATGATCTGCCTGGTCAGTTTCATGCTAGACCTGGCCAAGATGGTGGTGCTGAAACAAGGAACCAGCTTTAAGGGGCTGACTGATGATGGCCTCCAACTCTTCTGTTTCTTGCTCCAGGCATGCATCACATTTGGGTTTGGATACTTCACCTGGCAACGTTATGTGGGCCAGTTTGTACTGTGTTGGACCACTGAGGAGGCATTCTGCAAGGTGGAAGATGGACAGCTAATCCTAAATGTGCAATCCTATGAAGGGAAAGGGGATTCAGTCTCTGGTGATGATGAGAATGATATTACCAACAAGTGTTTCATGCTTGACCCCCAAGAAGGCCACATAGGGTACCTACACATGTGGTCCAATGTCCTTATCAGAATACTCCAGTTTGCATCTGTCTCAGGCATTCAGTATCCCTGTATTCCAAAATGCCAGCAGGGTATTTTAACTAAATTTCATCAAATGAGTTTTAGTTAGAACTTCCCTGCTGCCATTTTGAAATGTGAGACACTGAATATACGAGATGCTGCTGGTGTTTTAAGTAGAGCAGTTTCTGAGAAACACCCATACTCTTTTCACTTTCACCTTTTTTTGTAATAAAGATTTTAAAAGTCATTCTTTCATTCTCTCTTTCTCTCCTTCTTTTTCTTTTAGCTCCTTCCCACCTTCCTCTTTTCTATCTTTATATGCCGGCTCCCTCCCTTGACCCTTTATGGCAGTTGATAAAGAACGTGAACTCCCATCTGTTCAGAGTGAACAGAGGCCAGACCAGATGTGACCTGTGATTTACCAAATGGGAAACAAACACAAAGAATGCTGTCTACCATCTGTTGATGCAGAAACCAGTCAAGCTGGCCTGGCATTTCAGTAGAGCTGTCCCTGTGGGAAACTGCAAAGGAAACTCATCTGTTTCATTTTTCCCTCTTCTGACCTAACAGTTCCTTTGCACTGAGTGTATCATGCAATGAAGCTGTGAGAGTACATCCAAAAGGCTAAGGTCTAGGGAGGGGAAAAAAAAGAACAAAGGAATAATAATAATAATAATAAAAAAGCTTTAAATCAGTTTATATATAATATTTCGGCTGCAGATAACAGTTCGGGGTGCTGCTTTCCCCTACAACTAACTGCTCTGTGGAGGCCATCTCTAAAATAAGTGGTGCAAATGGAGACTAGATTATATCCCCCTCCCTTGTTTCAGCATACACAAAAGGTTCTGGAAAATGTTGAAGCAAATAAGACAGGTGTTTATAAGCTGTTGCAAACAAAAGATCTGACTCCTACATTGTTTCAGTTCCAAGTTATACTGCTACTAAACATGTGATTCACATTTTAAAAGGATGAATACATAACATAGCAAGGGGTTCTTTTGCCATCATGCTAGCTTGGACTAGAAGATTTTGGCATAAGCTTTGTTGCATCTTTACGTGTTGATTCAAACATTTAAGGTAAAAGCAGAGAACATATGGATACCACGTTAGACACCTAGGGAGTGTTGTAGACGAAACAGGGGTCCTAAATTGAAGCGGTAGGTTTTAAAAAACACTGCTTCAATTTAGGGCTAATTAAACCCCCACGTCAGGCACATACCCTGCTGATATACCTGCCTCTCCAGTGGGGAGGGCGAGCTGCCAGAGGGTGAAGCGGTCCCTGGGCTGCGTGGGGGGCTGGTTCTTCCCTCCATGACAAAGGTGGCTCACCCCACAGGCAGCACCCGGCTTGGGTGGTCCCGGGGGCTACTGCAGCCATGGAGGAAAGCACTGGACCCCTATGTAGCTCAGGCAGGCAGGCAGGCTCCAGTGGGAAAGTCAGGGGGAAGATCAGGCTCGCTGCTTTTCTTGGCAGAGCCTGCTTTCCCAGCTACTATTGATGTATTGGATGGACGATCTTGAGCAATAAGATCCAGAGGCTTCCATATCTAAGTCACCTCTTTCAATCCAAATCAACTGTAATTTTAACTAAAAACTGTTATAATTTGACAGCTTGATAGTGGTCAACAGAATGTCATGTGTTGGCATGTTCAGTCTGTTTCCTGATATATGATTGTATTTCTGAATCAAATCATCAGCATAAATGATAGTAGTTTTCACCCATTTCCTTCTTAGAAGCATAAGCATAGCAATGCATTGTTAAGGTTTAATTACCCACTTTCTGTTCTATAGGTCAGACTGTCAACACCAGGAGCAAAATATTTCAATGGAGAAGCACATATGTGAACTCAGCTTGACTTCAAAAGGAAGGACGAAGATAGGTGTGACAATTTTTGCCAGATCTGACCCCAGAAAGTGGTCTACAGCTGTGACCAAATACAAGTGCACAGCTGCAGACCACTTTAAAAGGTTTTGATCCCATAACAATCTGAACCCTCATTGCATCTTCATTCATTTTTGCCTCCACATGCTGGGAGCAGGGCTCAGCTGATTCAGTCGAGCTCTGTTCCCCACACTGTTTTCAGAGTGGGAGGGGGAAAGGGAAGTGGAAAGAGATTCTGCAGGTTGCCCAGCTAGGGTTGGAGGGTGGGGGTGGGTGTGCCACCTGTACCCTCCACTCCAGCGTGGCTGGAGAACCCCCAGAACAAGCTGTCTCCCCTGCCTTCCCCCCACTCCCATCCAAACACAGCACCACTGCAGAGACACAACCTCTCTTCCTGGATCATCTCCACCATCCTGACCCAACAGCTAATGTTTGTTAGCTCAGGAGGATCAGTCTAACTCAGGGCACTTTCTGTAAAGAGTTATGAGGTAGACCAGGAGCTACATTTCTGTCTGTGCCCAGTGTTTCACATACTGATGTTACTGCGTGATTGTCACCTACCTCTGAAGTGTCAGGTGAGAAACAGTGTTAGAGATAGGACAGTGAATGACATGATTAGACTGTAGGTTTCTTGGGGCAAAGATGACACTTTTGTTTTGCATTTGTTCAGTGCCTAGCACAATCAAGCCCTGTTTTACAAAAAAGGTAATCGTAATATAAATGGTGATGATGATTAGTTCCATTTATTAGTAGCAGTAGCAGCAGCAATAACAACAATAATACTAACAGGAACAACAATAGAAAAAGTAACAACGGCAAATGGACCATAGTCTAATCCATTAGAGCTATCTATTCCTATACCTCTGTAACAAGTAGTTTCATAGTTTCATAGTTGGTAGGGTCAGATGCGACCTGAGCAGATAATAAAGTCCGACCCCCCGCCATGGGCAGGAAAGAACGCTGGGGTCAAATGACTCCAGCTAGGGGATTATCTAGCCTCCTTTTGAAGACCTCCAGGGTATGGGCAAGCACCACTTCCCTTGGAAGTTGGTTCCAGATCCCAGCCACCCTGACTGTGAAGTAGTACTTCCTGATGTCCAGACTAAACCTATTCTCAGTTAACTTATGGCCGTTATTCCTAGTTACTCCTAGTAGTGCATGGGGGAACAGGGTTTCTGTCGTTCCCTGCTGGTTCCCCTTGGTAAGTTTATAGACGGCCACCAGATCCCCTCTCAGCCTTCTCTTGTGGAGGCTGAACAGGTTCAGGTCCCATAGCCTTTCTTCATAGGGCCTGCCCTGCTGCCCCCCGATCGTGGAAGGGGCCCTCCTTTGGACCCTCTCAATGCTGTCCACATCCCTCCTGAAGTCTGGCACCTAGAGCTGGATGCAGTACTCCAACTGTGACCTGACCAGTGTCACATAGAGGGGAAGGATCACCTCCTTCGACCTGCTCGTGATGCATCTGTGGATGCATGACAAGGTGCGATTAGCCTTCCTGACCGCGTCCTCACATTGGTGGCCCATGTTCATCTTGGAATCAATAATGACTCCAAGTTCCTTTTCTGCCTCTGTGCTGATGAGAAGGGAGTTCCCCAGCCTGTAGGTATGCTCTTCCCAGGTGCAGTACCTTGCATTTGTCAGTATTTAAATCCATCCTATTCTCATCCGCCCACTTCAGTTGTAGCCTGTCCCTCCCTTCTAATGTGCCCACTTCTCCCCACAACTTAGTGTCATCTGTGAAGTTGAACAAGGTGCTTTTCACTCCCTCATTGCTAATGAAGATGTTGAACAGTGTATGACCGAGGACCAAGCCCTGGGGAAGCCCACTGCCCACGTCTCTCCAGGTCAAAAATGATCCGTCCACCACCACTCTCTGGGTGCAGCCCTCCAGCCACATTTGCCTAATTTTTTTAATGAGAATGGGGTGAGAGACAGTGTCAAAGGCCTTCCTAAAGTCCAGAAAGACTATGTCTACCGTGACAGCTGGATCCAAGGATTTAGAGACCTGGTTGTGGAAGGCAACCAGGTTGGTCTGACAGGACCTGCCTCTAATGAACCCATGTTGGTTGCCCCTAAGCATAATCTCCCCTGCTGTTCCCTCACAGATGTGTTCTTGCATAATTTTCTCAAAGAGCTTCCCCAGGACTGACTAACAGGTCTATAGTTTCCTAGGTCCTGCTTCATCCCTTTTTTGAAAATGGGGACCACATTGGCCCTTTTTCAGTCCTCTCATGAGCGCTCGTAAAGCTGTGCCTGGGGTCCCGCAATGACTTCTTCCAATTCCCTCAGCACCCTTGGATAGAGATCATCTGGACCTGCTGATTTGAACACGTCCAACCCCACCAGAAGTTCCCTAACTAGGTCCTCTCTGACCCTGAGCCCAGTTGTGCCTCTTCTGAGTTCATCCAGGATCCCGGTGGGGGGGGCAGGGGGGATGTCCTGGTGCCTGCTTAGAAATACGGGGACAAAGAATTTGTTAAAGAGGTCAGCTTTATCGTCTAGTGCAACCACCAGATTGCCAAGTGTGTCCTGCAGGGGTCCCACATTACCTGGTGCCTTGTTTTTACTCCCTATGTATTTAAAAAATGACTTCTTGTTGTCTTTGATCTGGGTTGCTAGTCCCAGTTCTGTCTCTGTCTTAGCCGTCCTGACTGCCCCCCTACAGTTTTGAGCAATGGAAGTATAATCCTCCTTGGTGATGGTCCTTTCCTTCCATTGGGTGTACGCCTCCTTTTTAGTTTTCAAACATTCATGAATGCCTTTGATGAGCCATGGGAGCCTTTGAGCACTGTTGCCCCCTTTGATTCATGTTGGAACTGTCACCCTTTGGGCTCAGAGGATCGTCTCCTTAAGGAACGACCACTCATCTTGGACTTCCAACTCCCCTCCCCTCTGGGACCTCAATGCCTCCTCAGCTAATCTCCTTAACTCATTGAAATCCACCCTCCTGAAGTCCAGGGCTGCTGCCTTGCTGCAGGCCTTTGACACCCTGTGCTGGATGGTGAATTCCAGTAGGCAATGATTGCTATCGTCCAGGTGGTCAAGAACCCACAGCCCCTCACCAGGACCAGGTCCAGCAAGGCATTTCTCCTGGTGGAACCATGCATCTCCTTGGTTACGTAGAGGTCCTGTATCTCAGCTAGGAACCTATGTGAGTGTTCAGACCTGGCTGACTGCTCCTCCCAGCAGATGTCCAGGTAGTTTAGGTCACCCATGATGACTGCGTCCCTTGACTTAACTGCCTCTGCAAGCTGACCTGAGAATTCTGGGTTCAGTTCTTCCCCCTGGTTGGGTGGTCTGTAGTAGACACCCACCGTTAAGTTCCTTTCCCCCTGACCTCCTTGTATTCTAACCCAGAGCACTTCAGTCTGCCCCTCCTGTGACCCAGTGCTGTTTGTTAAGGATGTGTATTACTTTTTGACATAAAGCACCACACCTCCACCTTTCCTCCCCATTCTATCCCACCTGTACAGTCTATAGCCCTTGATGTTTACCACCCAGTCATGGGTTGAATCCCCCCTCATTTAAGTGAGCCCCACTATGTCCGGGTTTGTGTTAGCTAGCAGGAGGGCAAGTTCCTTCTGCTTGTTCCCCATACTATGAGCATTAGTGTAGAGGCATTTAAGGCCTCCTGTGTGTGTATGCACCACCCCGCTGATCCCAGGACTATCCAGACCCCTGCCACTTACCTGGATACTTCTTGCTCTCGTCGCCTGTCTTGGCTGGGAAGCATCATCATTTCCCCCTGTGGCTCCATCCCCTGGTGAAGCTAGTATACAGCATGCCATGTGAGATCAGCCAACCTGGAAGAAAAGACACGCTTGCCTTTAGGGGAGAAGTGAAGCCCATCCCACCCGAGCATGCCCCCTGCATTAAAATGTGGGTCGTTGTCAAGGAACCCAAGGCCTGCCTGGTAGCACCAACTCTGAAGCTGCTGGTTGACCACTCAGATTCAGGCCTCATGGCACTGTCAATGTCTGCTTACTAGGAGAATAGAGGAGAATACTACCTGAGCCTGCGACTCCTTGAACTTGGCTCCCAGGGCCTTGTAGTCCTTCATGATGTGATATCAACTGTTCCCCACCGTGTCATTTGTTCCCACATGGATTAGGACCATGAGGTTCTGGTCTGAGGTTCAAATGAGTTTCAGGATCATGTCTGTAACATCCTGGATCTGAGCCCCAGGTAGACAGCAGACTTTGCACAACATGGAGTCAGATCAGTAGATGGGACCCCTCAGGATGGAGTCTCCAATGACAAGGACTTAACATTTCTTTCTCATGGTGTTCTGTCCCTGTTCAGACTATACCGTGCGTTGAGTGGCACTGTCCCCCCAGAGACATCTCCTTCGACCTTCTCCTCTAAGGCTGCCAAGGCCTTTAATCTGTTCCCCAGTTGTACCTGCTAGCCTGAGCAGCCCTGGTTCTGGTGGTCCTGTTTTCATTCCTCGGCTGTGCATCTCTCCCAGAAGGTCTGTCTGTTGGAAGACTGATCCTGCAGAGAATGGAAATATGTGTAAATTTCATCCTCCACAGCCCTGATCCCCCGTAGCCTGCTCACCTCAGCCTGGAACTCCCTCACCTGTTTCTCCAGGGCTTGAAGTCAGGCACAAGAGGGATAGTCAAGGGAGCCTCCGGACCCCTCTCCCACCCGTGGCATGCAGGTTCCTGCCAAACAGCCCCCACAAACAGGGTGGGGAGGGGCTGCCGGCATCACCATGGGCTCCATCTGGGTGGAGACCTCAGAGAAGCCCAAGGTAGGTGTCACCACCTGGGGCGGGGGGTGGTCCCTAGCGGCTGCCCTCCTCGTCCTTACCACTGGGTCACGGTCCCTAGCAGCCGCTCCACATGTTCTTACCATGTCTGTCTGTGGACTGTGAGTCTTCCTCTCTGTCTTTCTGCAAGCTCCTTCCTGGCTCATGCTGCATGCCTGCCTAGCGCGAATGCTGGCACACCCTTTCAGAGTATGCCTGTTTGAGCATCTGTTCACATGTGGCTCAGAAGCACAGCTCCCTGCCAGCTCAGCTAAAAGGGATCCTGGTGGTTTCCCCTCCGGATCTGCCTCAGCTGCACCAGTTCCCTCTGCCCTACTTAAATTAGGGGGATCAGCTGCTGCTGCCCCCACCACTG
>NW_017729025.1:47411974-47418029 GCF_001723915.1 Gavialis gangeticus | reverse complement strand
CTCAGCTAAAAGGGATCCTGGTGGTTTCCCCTCCGGATCTGCCTCAGCTGCACCAGTTCCCTCTGCCCTACTTAAATTAGGGGGATCAGCTGCTGCTGCCCCCACCACTGCCTCTGCTGCCTCCGCTGCCAGTCAGGTATGAGGGCACACGTATGTGCGGGGGCTCCCCACTCCTAGCCCCAACAGTATTTCATAAACAAAGTTCCCAGGACTGTCAGTCTGATCCACTTCATAATCACTGCATTTGCTTGAATAAAGAAATAAAGAATGTCCTGGAGGGCTGGTAAGTTCTTCTCTAAAACAGTTTATATTTTTTTTTTTTTGGTATTTTATTTCCATTTCTCTAAATGAGTAGCTCTAATTTGACACCTAATTATTTATCTATCCTGTTCAAAAGACAAGGTTTGGGTGAAACATCAGGATGATTGAGTTCTTTCTAGAGTGTGGAGGGAGCTCTGCTGTCAGTGGGATTGAGGAGGAAGCTAAGCACTACTCCTCAGATGGTGATGAACGAGTTACAAAGCACATAAAAGGATGCCCTTTTAAACTGTGCACCTGACGAATCCCCAGGGATTAATCCAGTCGCTTCAAGTCTCCTTGTGTTTTGAGGATGATACTGTAAGCAGGATACCTGAAATGTTGTGTCAGAGAGGGAAGCATTTGCCAAAAGATAAATCTGCCTGCTTCTGCCCTATTTCTGTGTTGAGAGGCAGTGATCAGTCATTAGCAAGCATGCTGCCAAAGAAACTTTTGCAGAGGCAGGAGCCTTTCCAAATGGGAATTAATGGGGAAATGAAAATGATCTTTTCATATTCTCGGTCCTCATAATGTATGGCAATCCGTCTCAAGGAGGGGCTGGGAATCAATTAAGCATGAATGATGTATAGAAGGGTGGAATGTGACCTTAACAAGTTGTCCTGTCTCTTGCCTTGAAGTTTCCATCTGTTTTGTGCAAAGAATGTTCCAATAATGTGGTGAGGAGGTAGATATGATTTCCAAGGGAACAGTCATTATGGGCCACTATCTTCCTGGACCTGATAAGTTTAATCCAAGTTGCCCGGGAGGTAAGAACTTATAAAATATTTTATCTGAGGCAAATGCAAAAATACTCATAAACTCAAAGGTTAATCACTGCACCAGGAGAACAGATGAAGGAGACAGGGCAGTTTTATGTGTCTCAGTGTGGTGTCCTTATTAATCATGTTCCTGGTTTGCTTTAAATATGTCCAATGTATTTTCTTTTGAAAACCAAATGGATAGGCAGATAGAGAAAGAGAAAAAGTCTGATACTATAACATGCTAAATGATTTTGTCTGGATTGTCTGATATGTTTAGAGGCAGAACTGAACTTCAGCAAGGACATATTTCAGTTTGTTCATTTTCTGACTGAATACTTCTTTTGCTTGGATAATGCTTCATAGGGCATGTCTACATGTGCATTAATGTGCCACTGTTACTGTGCATTAGGTTTAGTACCTGGAAATACAGATACTAAATGTGCAGAAACCAGTGCTACTGCACAGTAGCACCAGCACATGGTCTTTTAGTGATGCCAATGTGCAGTAGACTAAATCTACTGCATATTAGCACATTAGCACAGCTTTTTCTGTATAGAATTAGTCTACTGAGCATTTAGCCCATATTTTCTTGGCAACTTTTTATGTCAGTTTTTTGTTGTGAACCTGGGTAACTTAGTTTTGATAAAAAGTGCTGTGTTAAAAATCCCAGAGATTCAAGTCTTCCCTTTATCCAGTGATCAGTATTGCACAATAGTGGTCATGTGTTTCTACTCTAACTTGATGGAACTATTTCCCTAGGTAAGGAACCCTAGAATGACAAGAGAGACCTTAGACCAGATAATGCCTATCTGCATTATTATAAGTCAACAGTTAAATTGTGGATCAAAGATGGTGATAGCTTTGCCCACAAAATAATCTCCACTTATTTTCCAAAAAATAGGGATTTCATGAAAGATTTAAAATGTGGGGCCTGTGATAGCAGGACTCAATGTCCCAGAAGATCCCGTCCAGTTCTTATATTCCTCTTAGACATTCCTCACAGCAGATTCATCCATGGTGTCTGGAATCTATTGGACCCTTTGAGCATGGCTTCCTTTTCCCTTCCACTGGTGTCCAGGGTCTATTTTATCTCCCAAATATTGAACACCTGAAGCACCAAAATGAGACATAACTCACAGGGAATTGTGGATTTAGGTGATCTTTTTTCCTTTCTGACATGAGAAATTAAACAGTTAACAGTTCTGACATTTAAACTATCTGGGTGTCTCAGCCAAGACTTGGATGAGATAAAAGTGGTAGCTCACACCTCCTGGAGCCCTTTTCATGCAGTCTGCAATGACCTCTGCAATGATTACAATTTTCTTCACAGATATTGTGGTGTCTACACTCTGTGCTTTATAGGTAGAAGAAAAGAAAACAATATCCTATACTCTTAACATGAAAACACTATCCTAGCAAAGCCATCCTTCTAGGCTCTACTGGTTTTGCATTATACCTGCACCTAGGGATTTTCTGGCAGAGCTACTCTGGCCAGAGACTATTATGCCAGAAAAAGACCTGACATTTAATAGGTAGTGTCTTATTTTTGCATTTGAATGATAGTTGAGTCTGCTGTATTGAACAAACCCAAGATAAAGGCCTGTATACCATCCCACCATCTGTCAGCTGAATTTGAGTCCTGTGTCTGGTTCAAATCACTTTTACATGCCCCAAATGAATATACAGTATATTTATCAATGTGGCACTTTGGGATCAGTGCTAAAGGTTAAGGTGATGGAGCATCTGACTTACAAATAAAGAAATAACTTGTAAGACAGTCAGAAACACCATCACCCATTGCTAAGTCACTTGGAACATATTTGGGAGTTGGACTAGATGAACCTAACAGTCCCTTCCAACCCTAATATCCCATAATTTTTAAAATCCTTTGAAGCAATGTTTTATCTAGGTTTCATGTTCTGAAAATGAGGAGGAATTGGTTGTGAGCAAGTGGAATGAGGTGATAGCATGAAAGCAGCTGAAGATACTTGATGCAGAGATTAGTTTGAAAAAAGGGTGCTTCTTTCCTGCTAGTCTGGCAACAGGGTTGACAGTAAGGAACTCTTGCACTTTCATTGTATCTCAGATGCTAATTCTTTCTCTCATCTTGTGAAGTGACAACCTATTTGTGACTCATTTTTACTTCTTAAGATAGGAGAGGAATGTTTACCTTCAGTGAAGGGGTAATCTAAGGATTATTTCATTTTTATTAATTCATATTTGTAAAGGGTTTTGAAGGGCCCATGGTCTAAATCTTATCACTGCTATAATCAATGGGTTTGGATAAATATCCTTGATAGTTTATACAGGGTTTCTGTTTGTAGCTGTGTTGGTCTAAGGACATAGGCAAGCAAGGTTCTTTGCGTAGATGTGATATCTTTTATTAGATCAACTGAGGAGTTGGAACAAAGTTCTTTGCAAGCTTTTGGGCACAGAGAGACTTTGCTGTTGTTGTGAGATCTCCAAGGAATGAAGGAACCTGAAAGGGTGGCAGGAAGTCACTGAGAATGTAAATAGGTGGAAATTAGGAAAACAATGGGTAGAGAAGGGAGGGGAAGGTGGGAAATGAGGAGGGAAAATGAGTGAAGGAATGCTAAAGGTAAGGAAGGAAGACTCTGCTGTAGTGATGAGTTCTCCAAGGTAGAAAAGAGGCAGTCTGTGAAAAAGTAAATAGCTGGAAATTAGAAGAACGAAGGATAGAGAAAGAGGGAGAGGGAGGAAGGGGTGGAAAAAAACAACACTTTCTCCAAATCATGGGCACAGATATGAGCACCAAAATGGCCCCACAATATGCCAACCTTTTTATGGTCACCTGGAAGAAGAATTCCTCAAGAACCATACCACGAAACCGGTGCTGTTTCTGAGATACGTAGATGGCATCTTCATCATTTGGACTGAAACCCTGCAGTCTCCAGTTGATTTCCACCAAAAATTCAACGATCATCACTCCTCCATCAAACTATCTCATGAATACTTTAACACACACATTTCCTTTTTGGACACCATGATCAATATCCAAAATGGTAAAATACTAACCACCATATACAAGAAACCCATGGACCTATCTGCACAGAACCAGCAGTCATCCTAAACACACCAAGAAAACTGTAATTTACAGCCAAGCTCTCTGATTTTGCACCAAAGAGAATACCCATGATCGCCACCTCACAAATCTCAAAAGCGCCTTCATCCAACAAGAACGCTCCTTCATAGAGATAGATCATACTTTTGAAAGAGCCACCTGGATACTGAGTGAAGATTTGCTCTAGTACAAAGAAAAATCACCATGAACCACACACCACTAGTTATGACATACCATCTTTCCCTGGAACCCATGTGGAAAATCTTCAGACAATTGCAGCCCATACTAGAAGACCCAATTCTTAAAGAGATCTATCCAGAACCACACATCCTAGCCTATAAACAAGCACCAAACCTCCCTAACCTCATCATCAGAAGCAAACTCCTTATGACCAAACCACACCAAATGGATCCAGACCATGCCAGGACAAGAAATGTAAAACCTGACAACACATCTCCACCACTCCCACGAAAACCACATCCCACAACAAAATCATCACCGTTCCTGGATCTTACACCTGCACCTCCAGAAATATTATATACGTCATCCAGTGCACCAAATACCCTGATGGAAAATATGTAGGTAAAACCAAACAACTACTGCATACCAGAAAGAACACATACCAAAAATCTATCAATGCAAAAATATCCAATTACTTGTTGGGGAACACTTCTCACAGGATAATCACTCCCTCCCTCTCTGATCTCTCAGTTCTAATCCTCAAAGGGAACTTACCAAACACCTTTTGTAGATGAGCTTATGAATTTCACTTCATAAATCTACTGGATACAAAAAATCATGGACTTAATATAGAAATTGAATTTATGGCACATTACAACCTGCCTGACATGTGATTCACTAGGTACCTACCTGAACTTACTATTTAAATTTATTTCCCCCTTCCTCCCCACCCTTCCCCTCTTTCTCTATACTTTGTTTTTCTTATTTCCAGATATTTACTTTTTCATAGACTGCCTCTTTTCTACCTTGGAGAATTCATCACTACAGCACAATCTCACTTGCATACCTTTGGCATTCCTTCACCCATTCCTGTCCCCCCTCCCCCTGCTCCCCTCTTGTCTACCTATTGTTTTCCTAATTTCCACCTATGTACATTCTCACTGACCTCCTGTCACACTTTTAGTTTCTTTCATTCCTTGGAGATCTCAACAACAGCAGAGTCTCCCTATGCCTGAAGATGGGTACTTGTGCCCGAAAGCCTACGAAGAACTTTGTTCCAATTATTCAGTTTGGTCTAATAAGAGATATCATATCTACTCAAAGAACCTTGCCTGCCTTGATAGTTTATGTATTTATAGGGCTACAAAGGTATGATTCAGAGACACACTGCTCCAGTGAGAGCTAATAGCCATGAGCTATAAGCAGGTTTTCATGGGTTAAAAAAAAAGTTCAGCCATTGTGACATCCTTTGACAGCTGTATACTCTTCCAGATACCTCTGGACAGTCTAGTACAAGACCTATTCCCAGCCTGTGAGAAAAGATGCAGGTATGGAAAATGGCATTTTTCATCCTTTACCTCTTTGCATATGTACAGTGGCAGGCACAAAGAAGTACTCAGGATATGCTTGCTGTTCCAAGATGATTATGATGGTGAATATGGTGATTAGTTGATTGCATTTTCATTGCGTAATATGCATGGTGATATAGGCCAATTGTTCTAAACAGCTTCTGGTTGATCCAAAAGCAAGAGATACAGTATAGAGCAACACAAAACAAAAACAGTATGAGTTTCTTGGTGGTTCGCAAACTCTGACAGATTGCATACCACCAATTTAAAATGAGTTATTTTTTTCAAATTTTCACAAAATTATTCAGGTACTTTGAGGAGTTGGGGGGTGGGGAAAGGGTTTATGTGTGTGTGTGTGTGGGGGGGGGATTTGTGAAGTTGTGAGG
>NW_017729025.1:47410602-47411800 GCF_001723915.1 Gavialis gangeticus | reverse complement strand
ACAGACTGAGGCCAAGTGTGGCCAGGCAGGGTAAAATCCCAGGGGTGTGTAAGCAGGGAACAGAGTCCTGACACACTGCATGTGGGGAGAGGTAGGGGCTGATGGGTGCCCAGGCATGTCACAGTGTTGGGTGCAGAGGCTTGATATGCTTGGTGCAGCCGTGGGCTTGGTGCGATGGGCTGGGGTGATTCTGGTGCAGACCCAAGAGGGGGGCAGGAGGTCCCTACATGCCCTATCAGGATACAGGGCATTGTGGGTCAGGAGTGAGGGGAAGCAGCAGGGCTGGAATGCTGTGGCTTGGGAGGGACAGACAGACAGACAGACACACACACACACACACACACACAGATACACATATACACAGACACACACAGCACCCAGCAGATAAGTCTATGGAGGGGGAGGGAAGGCAAAGAAGGAAGTGGGGAGCAGATTGAGGCCTACACAGTGAGGGAGGGAGTGGGACAGGGGCAGGGGCTGATGCGGGTCATGGGACGGAGCCATGGGAGGCTCATCCAGGGACACTGGGGGGGCATGGCCGCCCACCATTGCACACGCCCCTGAGGTAGGCATGGGGGGAATGTGGCCACCAGATTTGTGCATGGGGTGGAGGTAGGCTGGCCACTATACTCTGCACCCTGCTGCCACTGCCTTAGGACCTACACGTGACACCATGTGCCTCCCGCATGCTGGCCACACAACATCCCCTGCCTGCCCAGCAGCAGGAGGCACAGCATGATGCCGTGCACAGCTTCTGAGTTAATGGCAGTGGGGTTCAGAGCCCAGCATGCAGTGGGCAGCCCACCCTTCAGGCCTGCCTGCCTGCCCCATCTCCCTGGCAGGGCCAGCACAGAAGGACAAAGCCCCTACCACCACCCAGGCCCTTCCCAGGACAGCCTGGACCTTTCCAGGGGTGAAGTTGGGGGGGACTCCCACTGCTGAACACACCCCAGGGGAGGCATGGGGGTTATGTGCCCCCTGGATTTGAGTGTGGGGCAGAGGGGAGCTTCCTGTTGTGTGCTGGGCTCTGTACCCTGATTCCATTGCCTTTGGAGCCATGCACGATACCATGCTGTGCATCCTGCCACTGAGTGGGCAGAGGACACCGCAGCCAGCATGCGGGAGGTATATGGTGTTGCATGTGGTTCCCAAGGCAATGGCAGTGGGGTGCAGAGCCCAGCATGCAGCAGGCAACCCA
>NW_017729025.1:47404348-47405602 GCF_001723915.1 Gavialis gangeticus | reverse complement strand
ATGAGGCCTATCCAGGATTGATAGACTTTACTGCAGGTTGGATTTGAGTGTGGGGCAGAGGGGAGCTTCCTGTTGTGTGCTGGGCTCTGTACCCTGATTCCATTGCCTTTGGAGCCATGCACGATACCATGCTGTGCATCCTGCCACTGAGTGGGCAGAGGACACCGCAGCCAGCATGCGGGAGGTATATGGTGTTGCATGTGGTTCCCAAGGCAATGGCAGTGGGGTGCAGAGCCCAGCATGCAGCAGGCAACCCACCTCTGCTCTGCACAGAAATCTGGGAGGCACATGCCCCCCATTCCTCCCCCAGGGTGTGCGCAGTGGTGGGAGCTCCCATGCAACTCTGGATGAGCCACCCAGGGCTCCAGCTGTCCCACTACCTGTCCCAGGGCCCCATTGATCCCAGTCCCTGCCTCCACCCCAGTCCCTCCCTCACTGTGGCAGCTTCAATCTACCCTGCCTGTTCCCTCCCTTACGCCACTTCCCCCCCAACACACTTACCTGCAGGGCGCTGCTCTGCACATGGCCAAGGTACATTCCTGGCCACCTGTAGCAGGTTGTCACTGGGTGTCTGTGTCTGTGCACGCCCCTGCCCCCCAGCCTTCCACTGCCTGTGTGCATGCAGCTTACAGGTTGTCTGTGTGCCACTGCTGGTACACGTACCACAGTTTGGGAACTGCAGGTCTGGGGAATAGGCAGGCCTTTAGAATATATTAAAGCCCTAGGAATTTTGTTTATTTCATTATTGTTCTATATACCTGTGAACTGCAAAACTGGTATCTGGACCTTCAGCCCCTTCCATTTCCATCCTGGGATTTGGGGTAACTAGAGTTTATTTTTACTATCTCATAGACATAGGAATCAACTGAAAAATTCACACCCAGCTCTGATCAGATTCTGAACCCTCAACATTGGAGATGTTTAGTTAGGGGTTTGATTTGGATCCATCTCTTTCTGGTGTATGGTATAAATACGAAAATCATTCAGAACAAGGCTCAAAATCCAGTGTTAACAGAACCCCTTCTATTTCAACTTAAATGTAATCTGTAGGTTATTCTCTTTGAAAGAGCATGAATTGCACTTCTGTATTATGTTGTTAGTATGAAGTGCCATGGGCTGTTTAGTGTGAAAAGCATTCAGCATGATTTTGTTTTTTAATACAAGCACAACAAATAGCTCCTAATTTTTTCCTTTTGTTTTGTATTCAGGATTTAGTTTTCTTTTGTCCATGTGTTACAAAACAATTACATTTAT
>NW_017729025.1:47395292-47399348 GCF_001723915.1 Gavialis gangeticus | reverse complement strand
TATTATGTTGTTAGTATGAAGTGCCATGGGCTGTTTAGTGTGAAAAGCATTCAGCATGATTTTGTTTTTTAATACAAGCACAACAAATAGCTCCTAATTTTTTCCTTTTGTTTTGTATTCAGGATTTAGTTTTCTTTTGTCCATGTGTTACAAAACAATTACATTTATTTCCTTCAATACAAGAAAGCATGGAGGCTGCAGATCTCATTTTCAGCAGTGGCCTAGAACAGGGTTTGAGTTACAGCAGTTCATAAATGACTTCATTTATATTTTATACCCTTATATTGAAAGGATCCAGCAACTTCTATGGGGGAAGGTTAGAAAACAGCCTCAGATGCCTTACAAGCCTGTTACATTATCAGCTATGTGACTCAATGTCATAACAAGAAGCTGACAATTCTCCATAAGAACATTCTCGTAGTATTTATTTTTAAAGGTACCTTCATTGCATTGCAGATTTCAAGAGTCCAATAACACTTTTCTGGAGTCCAGAATGCATAACCAATGGTTTTCATAGAAACAGAAAGTGGAAAATGAATTGTATGAAATGAAAGTTGTTAGGCTTGTTCCATTTGGCTATAATCAATAGTATAAAATGAATATAATTCTTGGTATTTTTTAACATAAAAGAGCATGCATATAAGGTAATGTTAGCAATGTATAGAACTCCTTTTCATTTTAATAAAAAATGTATGCAGAATGTGAGCTAAAACTTCTTTCCTATTTTTCCCCAAATCAAATTCATACTTGTATTCAAAATTTGGGAGAAGGAGGGATACCTAGGCAAAATGAAAACATCCTTTTGCCAAGATTTTGATTAAAAAAGGAACTGTATATCATTTTTGAGACAACATTCTGAGGAGAACAAAACAAAAGATTGCTAAGCCATGTCTAAAGAGAGCCGGTCATATTAATCAATCATTCATGCCAAATAAATTATGTGAGAAGTTTAATTCTCTTTCTCTTCTTGTGAATCATCTCAATAGCGATCCTGACTATCTACATAGTTGTACTGCTTAGTCACAAGTAACTGCCAGTGACGCTATTTAGATCCACATGTAGCTGAGCTGGCCCTTAACTAGAAATATTTCAATCTATTTTCCAGGTCATGTAGCAGGATGTCTGGAATATGGGCATACATTAAGGTAAGTGGGTCATCATCATCAAAGAACAGTGGCCCAGGTATTTGTCTGAGCATTTTACAATTATAAATATTAGGAAATCCAGGAAGATAATAAATAAAACACCATCTAAATTTAGGATTTGAGTCATGCATCTCAAATATTGACTGTAAAAATTAATATTTGCTACAGACTGTTCTGAACTGCTCTGGAACTGAAGAGGAAAGGTACTCATCTGGTTAAGGCAGTGACCTGGAACTCAGGAGACTGGGTTTAATTTGCATATCTACCATAGATTTCTTGTGTGACCATCAGCAATTACTTGATACCTCTTTTTCCATAGCTCCTGTAAAATGGAGATGTCAATGCGCTGGTATGCACTCTTCCCCCCTTTTTCCACCCCATGTCTTGTTTGTTTGCACTTTGAGATCTTCAGAACAGGAACTACTTCTTTCTATGTGTAGGCATGGTGACTAGGGCAATGGGACCCTGATCTTGATTGAGACTTTTAGTGCTACAAGAATACAAAACTTTAAGAATATCCAAGAAAAAAGTTAAATTTAAAATAAGGAACAAATCCGTGAATATCACTGTTTGCAGAACGTTTATGAGGACAAGAATGCTCCATGTGATGGATATATATTGTAGCCATGTTGGTCTAAGAAATAGAGACAAAAAAATTATTGGGTTACACGCAATATCTTTTATTAGACCAACTAAATAATAGCATAAAAAAATATTTGTTTGCAAGCTTTAAGGTTCAAACATTTTTTTTTTTTGCACTGAGTAATATGACACCACAAACCAGTGAAGAGAGAAAGGGGAGTTTTATCCATAGACATCAGAGAAAATATCCTCCAAGACTAAACTGGACATGTATTTTTAAGGCTCAGTGTGAAAGATACACAATGAAAACTGTAGCAACTCAGTTTATCCTCCTTGAAATACTGAGAATATTGTTTAACTATGCTTTAGTTTATTCTACATTAAGCCTATCCTCCAGCAAAATATTTGGTGAATCTTATTTCTATTATTCTATTTTTGGATGTCCGTTTTAATTACAAAGTAATTTTCCAGCTGTTTTTTGTTTTCAGTTGTGTTTTACTTAAGTTGAACAGGGTGAAAACTCTTGACTAATCTCCTGTGGCCATTTAATAAGGAAGATCCTTGTGACTGCTGTCATGAGGCTAGTCATAAGATAAGGAATGAAAGCAAATACCTGCTTCAGAACTGTATCTTATTTGAAGGTTAAAAAGTCAACGCTAGCTCCATAAACTTTGCCATGACACATGTGCTGCGATGAAGACACATATGGCAGCTTTAACTACTGGTGTGCACTCTTCCCCCTTTTCACTTTTGCTAAATATTGCAATCACAATTCACAAGTGACACACTGACTATTCAGACAAAGCCACCCTTTGACCACATGGTGAGTTGTTTACCCTTGAATGTGATCTATGTATATTCCAGGGTGCAAATCCCCTCCTAGCTGCAGTACCATCCGGGGGGAGTTTGAAGTATGGTTGCCTGATTCCTAGAGACAGCTGACATTCTTAGAGCCTTGCATTTTATTTCTCTACACCTTATAAACTAGATTTCATATTTCTATACCTCTCTGAAGTTAGTTGGATCCACAGCAGTTGCCAAACCTGTCACCTTGAATGTTCAACACTTCTGAAGGAAGACATTAAGGCAGCTTTTGCTTCTGTGCCAAAGGGAGGTTTCCATTATTTAGAATGGGAATTGCAACTCCCTGGATAAATACAGAAATGTCCAATGTGCTTTGGGGGTCCAGCTTAATGAACAAACATGTCTTAACTATCACCTCATTCAAAGCCTCCACCCATGTCCTGGGTTCTGCAACTTCTGACTGCCTCATTTGTTGCCTGCATACATTCCAGAGTTTGCACCTTCTTTCACCACATTCTGGATGCTTAGAATAGCAACCCAATTATTTTTAATAAATCTCAGCTTCCTCCTCCTTCAAGAAACTCCTGAAGGCTCATCTGCTTTATGAAGCATTTGGTTGTAATGACACATATCGTTGTATCCTTGTAGTGTACTATAGCATCATGTGCTTCAGTGTTCCTTTTTATGCACAGGAGGGGGGCAGATTTTCATAGACACTAGGGCTGGAAGGGACCTCAGAAGATCATCCAGTCTAGCCCCCTGCCCCCAGGGCAGGAAGTCAGCAGGGATCATAGGATCCTAGCAAGATAAACATCCAAATGTCTCTTGAAGGCATTCATAGTGGGTGCTTGAACCACCTCTGGCGGCAGTCTATTCCAGACTTTGGGAGCTCGGACAGTAAAGAAGTTCTTCCTTAAGTCCAGTCTGAAACAGTCACGGAGGAGTTTGTAACTGTTCAACCTTGTCATCCCCTGGGGTGCTCTGGTGAACCAATGTTCCCCCAGATCATGGTGAGCACCCCTGATGAACTTATAGGTGGTCACCAGATTGCCCCTGAGCCTGTGCTTTTCCAGGCTGAAGAGTCCCATGACTCTCAGCTTCTCTTCATAAGGTCTGCTTTCCTGACCTCTGATCATGCACATGGCTCTCCTCTGCACCCTCTCAAGCTTCTCTACATCCTTTTTGAATTGTGGAGCCCAAAACTGGACGCAGTACTCCAGCTGCAGCCTCACCAAGGCTGAGTACAAGGGGAGAAGGACATCTTGGGATTTGCTTGAGAAGCATTTGTGAATGCAAGCCAGCGTTTTGCTTGCTTTACTAGCTGCAGCATCACATTGAAGGCTCATGTTCATAAATCTATGCTGATTTACACCAGTTGATGACCCAACCTAAATTTGTAGATTCCTTTGGAGAAGACTTGTTACTTTTTCAGCACTTTTCTGCTGTCACACCATACCTTGTACAATAAAAGTGTTTATATTTCTAATGGTGAGCTAGATTTTCAATTACTGGCTTTTGAATTTTT
>NW_017729025.1:47389870-47390292 GCF_001723915.1 Gavialis gangeticus | reverse complement strand
AACCCTTCCTTTGCATTTCAAGGCCTTGATCCTGAATGTCAGTTTATTGCTAGTAGCAAAGTAACTAGCTCATCTCGAAGGTGCCACCCTGGCCTACCTTCTGCTTGGAAAGAATGCAATCTTGTTGCATGCTAGCATAAGTGGGCCTATAGCTGCAAGTAACAGCAAAGCCTAAAGCTAGTCATTTGCATTGATGCAACTCAGTCTTGGGTGGCTAAAAAGAAGAGTGATGCCATTGAGGAAACAAGGGTCTGAATGAAATCTCATGTACATTCCTAAGATGTTTATCAAAATATTCTCTTTAGAGCAGGGCTAGCCAACCTGCAAGGCGTGCATGCCACATGTGGCACGAGCAGCCTGTCTGTGACAAGTGGCGTATTGGGGAGGAAGCAGGTAGCACAGCAGCATATAGGGCAAGGAGC
>NW_017729025.1:47383630-47384870 GCF_001723915.1 Gavialis gangeticus | reverse complement strand
AGTCTGAAACAGTCACGGAGGAGTTTGTAACTGTTCAACCTTGTCATCCCCTGGGGTGCTCTGGTGAACCAATGTTCCCCCAGATCATGGTGAGCACCCCTGATGAACTTATAGGTGGTCACCAGATTGCCCCTGAGCCTGTGCTTTTCCAGGCTGAAGAGTCCCATGACTCTCAGCTTCTCTTCATAAGGTCTGCTTTCCTGACCTCTGATCATGCACATGGCTCTCCTCTGCACCCTCTCAAGCTTCTCTACATCCTTTTTGAATTGTGGAGCCCAAAACTGGACGCAGTACTCCAGCTGCAGCCTCACCAAGGCTGAGTACAAGGGGAGAAGGACATCTTGGGATTTGCTTGAGAAGCATTTGTGAATGCAAGCCAGCGTTTTGCTTGCTTTACTAGCTGCAGCATCACATTGAAGGCTCATGTTCATAAATCTATGCTGATTTACACCAGTTGATGACCCAACCTAAATTTGTAGATTCCTTTGGAGAAGACTTGTTACTTTTTCAGCACTTTTCTGCTGTCACACCATACCTTGTACAATAAAAGTGTTTATATTTCTAATGGTGAGCTAGATTTTCAATTACTGGCTTTTGAATTTTTGGAAATTACAGGCACAAGTAATCGTGGTTGCTGTTGATATAATGTTTTAGTTTTGTTTCTATTTGCACCCCTAAATGAGGCATTTAGAAGTCGAAGTGTCCAGCAGTGCCTGAAATTATTTGCGCATGTAACTTTGTGAATACAAAACAACAGGCTGGAGTAAGGCAGATCAGAAATCTGACCTGAAAGTCCAACACAAAGTATCATTTTAAAGTCCCATTGCAATAGTGAAGAAGTTTACCCTTTCTAAAATCAGTCAACAATATATTTTTTTCCTGTTTGTAACTTCCAAGTTTTCATAGCAATGTACAACTTAGTATTTACATCATATGAACTACAGCCACACTACCTCCCATACTCCAACACCTTTTACCACATTTCTCCCTAACATAGGTTTGATCAAACCTCTGGATGTTAAACAGACATTTTCCTTGACCTCCAGCCAAAAAAATAAAACTAACTGCAATGAGTTAAAGTACTTTATTTCCTCAGTAGACTACCCAATGCTTCAGGATTTAGATATTTGCAAGACTTGTCAGCAACACAGTTCCTCCCAGTGTTATGTCCCATGACTCTCATCATATATGCAGCAATCCTTCTACAACTCTTGTAGGTTTAAACCTTAAATGCTGACCA
>NW_017729025.1:47377973-47382958 GCF_001723915.1 Gavialis gangeticus | reverse complement strand
AGACCGGGGGTGGGGGATCAGAGTGGCACACAGGGAGGGTGTGACTTCATTTGTGGCATGCCTGCAAAAAAGTTGATCCCCGCTGCTTTAGGCCATGCTGCTGCTATTAGCCAAGTGCAACTAGATGACAATACAGACTGATTTCCCTGCTTCCCCTTGCCTGTTTATCACTTTTTAAGTTATGTTATGGATTTGGCTGTACAAGATAAATGTTATTTGAAACTTGTGGGGAAAATAATGTATCCCTTCCCCCATGATTGCTTGCTCCCTTTATAAGAGCCTCTTACTATTTATCCTCTGAGGACCAGAATCTATTTTGCTTGTTAGGCTTGTAAGTAGGCGCTGGGGTGGTATGGGCACTAAGGTGCATAGTTGACAGCCCAGAGATCTGTCACAAGTTTGAGGTCATAGCAGAAGTGATTACAGAGCAGCCCTGTCAGATTTCAATGAATCTGTGAATTCTGCTTCATACCTTGTCACAAGGACGGGAAAAGAAAGGAAGTCCCGTAACGGGCTTAGTCAGCAAGTGCAAGTACAGACTGCACAAGTCCCTGAAAATCCATTAACACATTTACTTTTGTAAAAACTGCCTCCCTTAAGACTGAGTCACCAAAGAAAGAATAATAATAATAAAAAAAATTAGCAAAGAAAAGGAGGACCCATCCACCTTTAATATGATTACTGGTACTGCTGCCTTACTATAAATATCTCTCAATTCCTGTTCTAGCCCAAAGGTTTGTTCTCCTTCTCAGGTACACAGATTCCTTCCCTGTGCATGGCCAGTTTCCCGGCCAATGCACCAGTTGTCATGGGACAGGGTCCCTAGGATGGCCGTGATCTTCTAAGGCCCCTCAACCATGGCAATACAGCCCACTGGGCACCCTCTATTCTCGCCCACCATGTCTTGATGTAAAAATGTAATGTAGGGAGGCTGCCTGCACATCTGGTCAGACATGGTCCTGATAGACTTCCCTGGACCCCATGGGTCCCCAGCATTATGGGTTATATGCATGGCTCCAACCACCCCTTTACTATGCCCCAAGCCTCGCAGATGGTACTGGCATTGTCTTGCTTAGGCCTCATTATGATTCAACCCCTTGTCCTTGCTGGGCTCTCCATAGCCCTGTCTCTGTGCCCCTCAGTGCTGGGCTCTCCGCAGCCCTGTCTCTGTGCCCTTCTCTGGCACTGGGGTCTGGGCATCCCAAATGCCTGCCCTCTCTGGTGCCAGGGTCCCCACACTGCAGTGAGCCCCCAGTGACGCCTCCTCATTCCCCAAATAGCCTCACCCAAACCACCGATGTTATAAAACAACAACCAAACATAAGCCCCTGGGCTATAACATAACACAAGATACATAAGGTGTGCTTGGCCCCTTTACATAACCTGGAGCAGAGCTTAGGCTTCTTCCCTTCACTTGCTCTAGGAGGGCTCCTTCTCTCTTGGCTGCCAGCAGAGGACTGAACTCCCTAGTCCCCATCCTGGGGTTTATATGGGCCCAGGTGCCCTTTCCAGCCAGCTGACCAGGTGCAGGTGCAGGCTTATTTCCTCATTAGCTAGCTGCCATGGCAACCTGCCCCTGGGCTCCTGTCTGGCTCTTTGGGCTCTCCCCAGGCAGCTTCTGCTATTTCAGGAGCAAGCACCTAAGTGCCCTGTGACAGATGCTATAATTTATTCATAGAATCATAGTGTTAGATGGGACCTCACTGGTCTTCGAATCTAAGCTCATCCAATAAAGATGCAAGTACAAGGTTTCCATATACTTTACATCAATAATTTAATGTTACAGTTTTCCAAAATAAAACCTATGAAAACTGTCCTTAACTGGCATGAAATATAACATGCACTAGTATTTCTTCACACACATACAAAGAGGAAATGTTTTTGAGGTGCACTCAATAGGTCTAGTAAAACATGATTCCACAGCAGTATTAAATTGAGGTCATTATCTGAGTTTTAATCCCTATTCCTACTTTCAGACCACTCACAACACCCCCCGCCCCCCAGAGTAAGGTATGGAGATTTGTTAAGGCCAATTTAGCATGCCAGGCAGGGGTGTGGATTAGAGCTCAGGCTTTGTTTTAATTTGAGCCAAAACCTGCTCCATTGTCAGTGAAGATGCTGGCTAAATCATTTGAGAGTTCATAGTTCTCCAATGTCTTCCCACAATTTCTCCCAAAAGAGAGTAGTTGATACAGTTGAGTGGGAGAAAAAAGTTGCCAGAATTTCAACACACAGAATTATGATATATGCTCCTGACATGCTGATATAAGATAAAATCAGTAAGGATAAAATAATGCAGGTGGATCTCTGCTGTGGGAACAGTCCCACTTGACCTAAGTTAACTTGGGTACTTAGAGTTAGGTACTGTACTAGTCATGTAGTATACCTGGACAATGAAGTCAAACCTGTCTGAGGCAGCTAAAGTGTGCTACAAGCTAAACCACTTGTGAAACAACAATATTTTATGCAACAAAATGTTATTTTATTTCCTAGACAAACTCCCATAAAAAGTAAGAGAAATTATCTTAGGTTCTCTCTTTCTTGTTATTCTAATTTGAGGGCTGTTCTTGTAGGATGAAATTCAACCCTGTGTAACAGGCTAGCCCAAAGTTTACTTAAGCCCTCAAATTGTCCTTAAGTGGATTTAATTAAGTGGTGTATAGTTCTTTGTCAGAGCTTTGTATATGATGAATTTCACCTAGAAGGAACATTGATTTAAGGTGGGTATTAAATGGCACTGGAAAGAGCCATAATATCAACAATCAGTGGGGAGCTCTTTTGGAATAATACACCCATCACAATCAATGCTGACTGTCTAAATAAAATGTCAGCAGCAATTTCTTGTTATTTACAATTGAGTTCTTGTTCATTCTGTCAATACAGGAAAGTACTTGATACACCCACAAACAGCACCACAGGCATTCATTTTGTTCTCACAGCTGTTCAGTCAGTAACATTTTTTGAAACACCTGTTTGGTATAAGATTATTGACCTCTAATGAGTATCATCACTTTAGGCAGAATTCCTTGAATTCACACATGTGTAGTTAGCAGCTGGGGAAGGATATATGGGTTTATCTAGGAACCTTGCAGGTGACTCATGATCTAAAGATGGTACCATATATTTCGTGTGGGTCAGTCCACTTTTTTGTTCATAGGTATACATCGCACAAAATCTACTTCAACTGGTAACTTTCAATAGAGAGAGCAAGGGCTGAGTGAATTCAGAAAATAAAATCCCCGCTCACACCTAGGGCTAAGCCATTAAGGTAGTCGTATGGTTATTCATAGATTCATAGAATGTAGGCTGGAAGGGACTTCGGAAGATCATTGGGTCCAGCCCCCCCCTGCAAGCAGAAAAGACAACTGGTGTCAAGTGACCCCAGCAAGGTGACTGTCCAGTCTCCTCTTGAAGATTTCCAAGATAGCCAGTTGCACCACCTCTGGAGGGAGCTTATTCTAGCTATGGAAGAGCTGGCAGAGAGACCCTAGCTGTGAAGTTTTTCCCAGTGTGGAGCCTGAAATGGTCTTCCAGGAGTTTGTGACTATTGCTCCTGGTGCCCTGGTGAACATTTGTTCACTGGGTCCTTGATGTACTCCTCTAGTGTAGCGGTAAACTACTACCAAGTCTCTTCTCAGTCTTCTCTTCTTCAGGCTGAAGAGTCCCAGATCCCTCAGCCTTACCTCATATGGATGGCCATACAAGTCTCTGATCATACACATGGCCCTTCTCTGAAGTCTCTTGAGCTTTTCCATATCCTTCTTGAAGTGCAGCACCCAGAACTTGATGCAGTACTCCATATGCAGTCACACCAATGCCGAGTGGAAGAATCACTTCCTTGGTTTTGCTGGAGGTGCATTGATTGATGCATGCCAGAGTATTATTTGCCCTGCTGGCTACAGCATCACACTGCAAGCTCATATTCATACTGTGGTCAATTATTACCTCCCAGGTCTTCTTAATTCGTAGTGCTGGTCAGATTGGCATTGCAAAACCTGTAGGTATGCAAGGGGTTGTTTGTCCTCAGGTGAAGCACTTTACATTTCTCAATGTTAAACGTCATCTGGTTCTGATCTGCCTAACCTGCTCGTGTGTCTAGGTCCAGCTGTATCTGCAGTCTATTTTCAAGTGTGATCATGTCTCCCCATAACTTGGTGTCATCTGTGAATTTGGCCAGCAAACTCTCCACTCCCACATCCAAATCATTGATGAAGCTGTTAAAAAGCATTGGACCAAACACTGACCCCTGAGAGACACCACTGGCCACTTCTTGCCACTGGGGTCTCTTCATTAGAACTCAGACAGCACAGATCTGTTCATTAGAACTCTCTGTGTCCTACCCCATAGCCAGCTTCCTACCCACCTGTCTCACAGTTAAGCCCACAATCTTCCAATTTTCTCCTGAGAACATCGTGGAATACCTGATCAAAAGCTTTTTGGAAGTCACAGTACACAGTGTCAGTTTCCTCTCTCTTGTCCAGGTGGTGAGTTACCTGATCATAAAAAGACATGAGGTTGGTAAGACAAGTTGTTCAGAATCCTACCTTCTGCAAGCCTATCGCATATAGACTCCTTGGTGAATTTTTCCAGGATTTTCCCTGGGATAAAAGTTATGCTAATTGGCATATAGTTACCTGGGTCTTCCCTTTTACCCTTCTTGAAGATGGATACAACATTGGCCCTCTTCCAGTCCTCAGGGACCTCTCTGGAGCACCATGAGTTTTGGAAGAGCTTTGCCAGGGGTTCCCAGATGACTTTGGCCAGCTCCTTCAGTACCCTTGGATGAAATTAATCTGGGCCTGCTGATTTATATATGTCTAATTTTTTTAATTGTTCACAGACTAGTTCTATGGCAATATTGGAGGACGGTCACTCCTACCGTGCTCCTTCTGTACTCTATCTGGCATGTTTTTCCCCTTGGCCCTGTGAAAGGCTGAAGCAAAACGGTCATTCAGGAGTTCAGTTTTCTCCTGAGTGCTGGTAAC
>NW_017729025.1:47374318-47377080 GCF_001723915.1 Gavialis gangeticus | reverse complement strand
CTGTCCCTTGATCATATGAGTGGCCCTCCTCTGGACCCTAGGCTCTGTCACTAACAGACATCAGAGATCCAAAATAGGGATATTCTCAAGGATAGCATTATGAACCACAGAGTCATGAGCAGATTTCAACTTGAACTCTTACATTTTTCCTCTTTTAGTTCAATTAGATTATGCTTTTTTACTACTTATTCAATGCTTCTGTTCAGTATTGCTTTAATTGTGAGGGTGGCTGCATTCAAGTAGTGACTGAAGTGATTTGTTTATCTATGGCTGGTTGGTTTGTGACAAACGGGCAATCCAAGGCTGGTCTAATCATTGGCCCGCCCACTTGTCTCAAGGCTAACCCCCTACCTGCCTCGCCTGCCATGCCTTTGATGAAATCACACCCTTGCTTTGTTCTTCAGGGTGTGTTCCCCTAGCCTTTCCCCACCCACAGGGTAGCCCATATGGCAGTGGGGCAAAAAGGCTTTCTGGTGCCCTATACTCACTCTTCACTGGGGAGGCACAGGTATGGTATTTCCTGAGAACTGTCCTACCACCAGCAGCCCCACCACACTACTCAGCCCCAGGACAGTGTAGTTTTAGGTCATGCCCCAGGACCAGGAGTCTCCACCATCCCCATAGCTCCTGCTCTTACCTCCAAAATGTTATGTAAGCAGCAGCTCTGGCCAGGTTATGCTCTCTCTCCATCTGCTTGCAGCAAACTGCTGGCTGCACTGCTTAGGGCCTGTTCTTAACCAAAACAGCTGGGCCCTATTCCCAATCAGACAGTCATGTGCCTGATTGGGAGTGCAGCCACATGCATGCTGCTTTGCCACGTATCCATGCCCCTTTTAATGACAGGCACAAGCTGTGCCTTGTCACAGGTTTCATACATGTAATATAAGATCTGAAATTTAAAAGGATATTATCCCAAGCTGTTATTTTGCCTACTGAGAAAGACATGTGGAAATATAACTAACCAATCTGTGATTCCAATCAGTTTGTTAGATATCTATGAAACCTTATGCAAATATATTCACAATTATAGCAAAAAGAGATTGATAATAGGAAGTCATACTTAAAAAATATACAGTCAATATTTTCCAACGTACCTCCTAAAATTAGGTAACTAACACTGTTTTTTTTTAGGTATTTAAATAATTGGTTTGGTTTTTAAAAGTTCTGAACACTCAAAATCCCAATAAAGTCAAATTGAGATCCAGGTTCTCAGCACCCATCAAAATAAAGCCACTTGGTCAAATAATTTGAAAGCAATTTAAGTTTGAAAGTTTTGGTTGAGGTTTATTAAGCATGTAAGCACTGGATTCTGTGGGTATGTGCAGATGTTACATTTAGATGGACCTAACTAGAGTTAGATTGATCTAAATGCCAATCTGTGAAGACATTCTGGGAAGTTAAATCAAGCAAAAAATGTGGTGGACTCCATCTAAATTAGCTTACCTGAGGAGTTGAATTTAGATTAGGAAAGTGTTAGCCCAATCTAGTGAATGTCTGCACATGTTCAGAGCACAGTCCCAGGGCTGTGAAAGCTCAGATGCTCATGCTAGCCTTGAGGCTGCTCTATTCTAGCCCCCCACCCACTTCCAGCCCTGGACAGACAACCACCCCTCACAGACCCGCCTTTCCAACTGCTCTCCAATCCCATCAAATTCCCCACAGACCTGCCAACCCCCTATCTGCAGACCTGCTAGCCCCCTTCCCACTCTGTCCCTCAGTCCTCTCCTCCCACCCCATGTTACTTGCACTGGGTTTGTGGCACAGTTCCCAGAACTAGTGAACATCTACCCATGCTTCTTGCAATCTATTATCATACAGCTTAAAGCAAGCCATGTGATCATAGACTTAGTGTAGTGAATTTCTGCACAAACCCTTACATGCTGGCTTACCTTTATAAAAGTCCACTTGTAACTCTTTGGAGAGCCAAGGCCTAATTATTTTTAGGATCCTTTGCTCTGAAATGTTTACATGCCTTAATTAATTATTAGCATATGTATTATTTCTACAATATTCGCAGCATGAGAGGTGCATGATAGACAAGTAAGAAGACACTACATCTGCTTAGCAGCTTAATAACTGAGGACTTTGATTCTGCAAATTGTTTTATGAATGGATGGGTACCTGCACACATAAATGAATTAATTATAGAGGAATCAGTTAGCAACATGTATATTTAAATGTTCGAAAACTTTTTGTAATAATAATAAAAAGACTTTTGTAAATTCTCTTCCTCTTTCTCTTTTCTCTGACAATTTTTAGTTCCTCTTCTACCTCAGGTCTTTGAAGTCTGGAAAAGAAAAAGTGTCTGGAGCTAGTGACTTGCCTTCTACTTTCCCCATGTTCAGTATTGTCTGAGTTATAAAGTGGTAAAAGTAATTATGTTGCCAGAAAGACAAAATAAGCCAAAATAATAACTGAACCTAAACATTTAAAGAGCCGGGCCCTTTTTCACAGGAGAATCAGCAACACACATGTACTGGGAGTAGGGGGGAGCTACCAAGCCTTTTTGTAGGGGGAAGAAAAGGTGGGCTAGGCTCTTCTATTGAGCAAATACCTCCTCAAACCCAAAGTATGGCCTCAGTAATCCATACCTACCTGCATGGTTGTACCTTCCGCACCATGGTACAGTGAACTGGACAATGCTCAAGGTTCTGTGTTCTAATCCTATTAATGAGAAGGTGCATTACAATTGTTTATAATACACAGAGTGAGTTTTTTATGCTTTTGTTTTTTGAAAATAAACCTAGGAAATGATATATGGA
>NW_017729025.1:47368199-47369318 GCF_001723915.1 Gavialis gangeticus | reverse complement strand
TTATGCTTTTGTTTTTTGAAAATAAACCTAGGAAATGATATATGGAACACAGACAGAAATGTTTTTAGACTATAAACTTTGTAATTCAAAAGTTAGAAACACTAGATTCCTGATTATTTGTGCAACTATAATTCTCTCCCCTGCTGCCCTGTACATATCATACTACACTCTTTAATTACATGAGCTTGAACTGTTCTTTCCACAGGATATCTGCTTCATTTAGTGCACAGGTTGAATGAAGAAAGGGACAGAAATAAGTTTTCATGGGCAGTCATGAATCTTGTTTTTCCTGACTTCCTTTTACTTGAATTTGCAACCTGTTTTGTGTATGTAATAGATATGCATATGTAAGATATTTATATTGTTACGTAACAACATAGGACATTTGCCAAAAGAATGAAGCTTAATGTTTTTGTTAATTTTTTACTCAAGGCAGATTATGTTGAGCCTGATTCTAAGTAAAGTCTATTTAAATTTACAGGGTGAGCTTACATTGCATAAAAATGCATTGTGATTGACGTATGACATTTCTCTTGTCCATCTTTATATCCAAAGGAAAATGTGACTTGTTCATGCAGTGTCTTTTGCTTCCCAGCATAAGTTAACTATAAAGACTCCTTCCACCAGAGTCCAATACTTGGAAATTTTATTTGCAATCACTTTAAAATGACATCTCTTTTTAATGGGAAGCAATAGCAGTAGAAATATTTTTGTTGTTTTTTTCTCCTCCAGTCAAATACATCTGGATTTCCATAATCCAGCTGATGATTTAACCATGGAACTTGTTTTTTCCCAGTGAAATGATGTCTTCATTAATTAGATTAAGCCTTGTTTGCTTTGGTGAAATAACTGTACAAAAAATGTCTCTAATTTGGACAACAGGAATGGCATAAGGTAATGACAGTTCTACCACACATTCACTTCTAGTTTACCTTCATGTCTAAAAGGTTTGGGATCAAATAATTTCTAAGCATTTTTTTAACATTTTAGATTAACTTTTTTTTTTTCTACCTGCTGAGATTTATAACTTAGTTTGCAGCTATTTAATGGTCACAGTACAATAAAGGAATGTTAGCAAGTTGCCTCATTCATCCAAAGAGTGAAACAGAGCACCTGCGA
>NW_017729025.1:47361761-47363199 GCF_001723915.1 Gavialis gangeticus | reverse complement strand
TTTTTTTACCTGGTGAGATTTATAACTTAGTTTGCAGCTATTTAATGGTCACAGTACAATAAAGGAATGTTAGCAAGTTGCCTCATTCATCCAAAGAGTGAAACAGAGCACCTGCGAAATGAAAAAGTGAAGGTAAAATGCTTCAGGGCAGCTCTGAAACACATGTAAGGTAAGCATTTGCAGAGCCTGTTTTTACAGTGCTTTGCACTTCAGCCAGGTACAAACACTATACTTTTACCAGAATAAGAGATTGGAAACTGGTCTGTACCCATAACAGAACAGAAGCTTGGCATGCAAAACCAGTCTACATCCATAACAGAACAGATGTTAAGCACACATAGACTGGTGTAAAAATGGTGGAACCCAGTCAAAAATTTGCTGCCCCCGCCACCAAAGGGCAGATCTGTTTTCTTTTTACTACCCATCTAAACTACATGACTTACAGAAAACTGCATAAGATTGATTCTATCTCAGGCTTTTTACATTTCTGACCTAGACTTAGTGTCATCATGTATACCAGTTCCAAGCAGGTGGCAAATGCAGCCTGAGTGCCATTGCTTTACATCCTGTTTGTACGGATGTAAATGACTACCGAAAATGCAAGGTAGTCAAGTGTCAAGTAACTCACAAGGACACCAGGTTGAATAGCACAGCACTTTTACTGATGGCATGGCCAGGAACAGACATTACATGTTTACTGGTATAAGGGATTGGAAACTAGTCTGTCTGTACCCATAACAGACAGAAGTTCAGCACACAAAACTGGTCTATACTCATAACAGAACAGAAGTTCGACATACACAGACTGGTATAAAAATGGCAGAACCCACTCTACATTTTACTTCCTGAGACAAAGCCCCTGAATGAAATATCAATTGAGTCACCTCTTCAGTATCTCAGTAAGTCTAAAGTACACTGCATTTTAAGGCTTAGTATAAGACAAAAATAGTCTTTGATTATGGTTCACAGTTATTCATTTAGCTTAAATATAAATATTATGTGAATATAAGATATGATCAAAAAGGGTGATCTTGCACATTGAGCAAGCATCCTTTTAGAACTAGCCAGTAAAAAATTCTAGACACAGAAGTGTGTATGAAACCCCACACCCTTCTTATGCTGAAGGAAGGCACCACTGTTCACTTGGAATACAGAGCCCAGAATTCTTCTGAAACAAGGTTCATTGTTTTCATTTAAAACAACATAAGGTGGTAGCAGTGCTAAGGATACCACGTACCTAGACAGAAGGTTGGGGTCCCAACCCCTTATCAGCATGTGGGGATTCATTTAATAGGTTTGGACACCTTCAGGCTTAGAAAGCCACTGAGTGTGGCTTTTTGAATCACATTTATGTCTAAGACCCATTTTAGGTTTCTAAGTCCTTTTTTGATATGGCCCATTGGCATCTAAGCATCTTTGAAGACTAGGCCTTGGGCAC
>NW_017729025.1:47356236-47356761 GCF_001723915.1 Gavialis gangeticus | reverse complement strand
AGAAGGTCGGGGTCCCAACCCCTTATCAGCATGTGGGGATTCATGTAATAGGTTTGGACACCTTCAGGCTTAGAAAGCCACTGACTGTGGCTTTTTGAATCACATTTATGTCTAAGACCCATTTTAGGTTTCTAAGTCCTTTTTTGATATGGCCCATTGGCATCTAAGCATCTTTGAAGACTAGGCCTTGGGCACAGGGATGAATATAACAATGACTAAATACCTTTAAAAACCTGGTGCCTGGCATGTTACTGCACAGGCATTAATAACTCCCATACTTGTTGCCTATATTTATGCTAGGAAACTGGGAGAGTTTAATTTAATCTGGGGGTGTTTCTGCACTGCAATCTTAGATGGCAGTTTGTGTATGGACAACCCAGTTAGTCTTAATTTGGTTAGCTCAGTATTGAGAGAAATGAAGCATGGAAACCATGTGAACTTCAAACATCAAGCAAACACTCAGGGTTCCCAGTGACTTATATGGCCTTGGCTGAAGACTGTGTTGCCACAGTTTGAGTCCAGCTA
>NW_017729025.1:47347524-47351236 GCF_001723915.1 Gavialis gangeticus | reverse complement strand
GTGACTTATACGGCCTTGGCTGAAGACTGTGTTGCCACAGTTTGAGTCCAGCTATCTTGATTAGGGCTACCTTGGGTATTTATTAGGCCTGTGTGAAGTAGATAGTATTCACTTTGGATTCAGATTTGGCTGATTTGGAGGACAGTGATTCAATTTGGTCATTTGAATCACTGTCCCAAATTGATTCGGCCAAATCTAATTTGGAGATTTGTCCGCCGCTGAATCAGCCAAATCTCTGAATCAAACAGGCCCCATACCCCACCCACTTTCCCACCCCTGTCAATGGTTGCCCCACATGGCTCCAGAGTCCCAACTCTTAAAAAAAAAAAAAAAGGGTCGCACTCACGTCCTGCTGCCAGTTGTGTGTGTGTGGGGGGGTGATCCCCGCTGCCCCACACTGCCCCACAGTGCTGTGGGGGATCTGCCACAAGCCACCATCCTCACCCACTCTCCCAACCCCCCCATGGCTGCCCCGCCTGGCCCCAGGGTCCTGGCTCCGTCACGAGTCCCCAGAAGCTCCAGCAGCCACTGCAGCAGCTGGTAAGTGTGGGGCTTTTTTTTTTAAAGAACCGTGAGCTGGGACTGGGTGGGGAAGCCATGGGGAGAGGGGCTTGGAGACTGGGTGGGGGATGGGACTCATAGCAGAGCCCCCCACATAGCACAGGGCAGTGGGGGGGGCAGTGGGGATTGCCCCACCCTGACTGGCAGGAGCCAGTGAGTGTGAGGCTTTTTTTTTTTAAAAGCACCAGGATGCTGGGGCCAGGTGGGGCAGCCATTGATGTGGGGGGTGCTCAGGGGCTGTGGGAGCAGGCAGGGGGATGGGGCCTGGTGGGGTTCCCCCAATGGTCCCCTCCCCCCTCCTCTAGCATCCCCCCTACCCCCTACTTATTGGCATGGAGTCCCGGTCTAGCTGTCTGTGGCAGCAAGTGGGGACTGCCCAAATCTCTGAAGCTCTCTGAATCTTTTCTGAATCAATTTGGAGAGCTTTGAATTGATTTAGACCTTTTTATTGGTCTCCTGATTTGATCTGGGTTCAGAGATTCGGCCTCCAAATAGGGCCAAATCTCCAAATTGAATGAGCACCTGAAGCTTCACACAGCCCTAGTATTTATGTGTGTGCTGCAATCACATCTCTTCACTGCAAAGTAAATATTGTTTTAGTCTCAGCTGGAATCAGATAAACTACATTTTTATTATATAGTTCAATGGAATTTTTTTAATTGGTGAATTTTGTGCATAAGAGAGAAGTACAATCGGAGGACCTGCTGAAGGAAATCAGAGTCAAGAGGACAATGATGTCCAAGAGGTCTGACATCAAGAGAATACCAAAAGAAAGCAAACATGATCTTACAACACAGAAAAGAGACTGCAGGTCCAAGCAAAAATCTCTCTGTTTCTCTAATATTATTAAAACATTTGAAAGAGAATGTAGTACTTATTTGGTTAAATTATTTCCCCAAGCAATCAACCACTTTTGCTAACAGGGATAGAGGCAGCTGCAGATGAATTGCATAGGAATGCTAACAGGGTTGATCATCAAGTTTATACAAGCATGGAGGCTTTCATATGGTCTTCCACAACATTTTTGCAAGCAAGCTAAGGAAGTATGGGTTGGATGAATGGACTAGGTTGGATAAAAAAAACTGGCTGGACAAACTGGAGGATTGAATTAAAAGAAATCCCATGAGATTCAATAAGGACAAGTGCAAAGTCCTGCACATAGGACAGAATAGAATTTGTCTTGCACTTAGGACAGAATCCCTTGCACGCACACAGGCTGGGGACCTACTGGTTAAGCAACATCTCTGCAGAAAAGGTCCTGGGGCTTACAGCGGATAATAAGCTGAATATGAGCCAATAGTGTGACCTTGTTGCAAAGAAGGCTAGCAGCATACTAGGCTGCATTAGTTGGAGCATAGCCAGCAGATTGAGGGAATTTCTTACTCCCCTCATATTTGGCACTGATGAGGTGAGTCTAGAGTACTGAGTCCAGTTTTGGGTGCTCCGCTATAGAAAGGATGATAACAAATTGGAGAGAGGCCAGTGGACGGTGACAAAAATGATGATTGGGGTGAGGTACATGACTTATGAGGTGAGCCTGAGGTAAGTGGGCTTATTTAGAGAAGAGAAGACTAAAGGGGGATTTAATAGGAGCCTTCAGCTACCTGAAGGGTGGTTCCAGAAAGGATGGAGCTAGCTGTTCTCAGTGGTGGACAACTGAACAAAGAGCAATGGTCTCAAGTTGCAGCATGGGAAGTTTATATTAGATATTAGGAAAAACATTCTCACGAGGAGGGTAGTAAAGCACTGGTACATATTACCCAGAGATATTGTAAAATGTTACTCAGAGATGTTGAAAGACCCAGCTAAACAAAGCTTTAGCTGGGGTGATCTAGTTGGGGATGGTCCTGCATTGAACAGCGGTTTGGACAGATTAGGGTTCATCTGTGGGTATATTTGTGTTTCTAGCAAAACATATCTGCTTGATTTCTGTTGCTGTTGGAGAAGAGAAAAGCATGTGTGTTTCCTGTCTTGTAGAAAGAAGAGAAGATACCTATTAAATGTTAAGGTGATCCATTTGGCACTTATATTGTGATCTTCTCTTTTCTGCTCATAGTTTTGGACAGACTGGAAAGAAACACTAGGTTTCTGCCCTAAGACGTTTATGATCTAAATAGAAGCATCTTCGTTTGCCAGTCTGTACTTATTTTTTCTGTATTTTTTCTCTCTTTGTCCCTCCTGTGTGTGGTGAAATAAAAGACCACTGTGTGAATGTCAGTGTTTCAATAAAACACAGTCTTTCAAACCTACATGCTGGAGAAGATTCAAAATTAGGCATCACCTATTTACACATGTCCTCCCAGTGTTGTATAGGGAAGCTGCCTGTCTCAGTGTATTGAGGCCTTGTTTATTGACGTCTTATTATACATACAGGATATCCCAGGCTTCAGTATGAGAATCCAAATATATAAATTAAAAATGATAGCTGTACACGTTCAGAAAATTCACTTTCTTTCCTTAAAGAGTCAAGACATTGTGGGTTCATGTTCTATTTTAAAACAGAAATGAAAGATGACTTGGATAAGTTGGTCCAGCACTCTGAAGTATTAAAGGTCTATATAACTGCTAAGTATTATTAATAACACTCAAATGCCAAGCTAACCATGCAGAGATCATTGTGTAAGCTGTTACTGCCCTTTCCAGCGTGCTGAAGCCACATAGCACCAATAATGACCTCAAAGTTTCAGGATAAGGCAGAGGTAGCAATGAACCATACGCACAGATTTGGAATTAATGATGATATTGCATCGCGCGTAGAATTTTTTCATTTGAGGATGATGAAGTGCTTAAAGCTCCTTGCTGCACCCCTTTTGGGAAGATCTCCCAGTGTCAGAAAAACCCAGTATATTGCAAATTCTCAGTGCAGCAAATGGGTGCAGGTGTGTCATGTACAGTTTGCGGCACCTCAACTACAATGGGATGTGCCCCATAAGTCTATCTTAAATGAAGCAGACCAATATTAAGGCCAACATTCTGCTGTCGCATTAAGTAGGGCTCCTTTTCTCAATTATCTTATGGGAATTTTTGCTTAGAATCTGAGACTGAGGCAAAAGGCTCCCAAATCATTGGTCATTGGTTCTGAGTGACTTATACAAGGTTCAATCAAGCTAGGAATTGACTTATCATGTCTTTATCTAAGCATTCAACCACA
>NW_017729025.1:47335934-47342524 GCF_001723915.1 Gavialis gangeticus | reverse complement strand
TAAAAGAAGCAGACCAATATTAAGGCCAACATTCTGCTGTCACATTAAGTAGGGCTCCTTTTCTCAATTATCTTATGGGAATTTTTGCTTAGAATCTGAGACTGAGGCAAAAGGCTCCCAAATCATTGGTCATTGGTTCTGAGTGACTTATACAAGGTTCAATCAAGCTAGGAATTGACTTATCATGTCTTTATCTAAGCATTCAACCACATGGCTTTTATCATGCTGGGACACATTTCTGTGGCAAAGCTACTTTTCCTGCTATGCAGAAGCACTATTAGTTTCTATTAACTCCATCTTTAGTATAATCACTATCAGCTTTGAGTTACTTTCTGCTCAGTTTTATCAATTAATATCAGGATATCAGGATAGATGCAATAGCAAAAGCCATGAGATTTAGCCCCATCTAGCTGAATGTTTTTAGGTAAATTTTAAAACAACTTTTAACTTAGTTTTCTCCACATTATTTTAGTTTTCTTTACTTCATTTCTCTGAATTTCTTAAATTCAACCAGAATTTTTAAAGAGTCAAAATATTATGAGAGAGGCTGTTCATGAGCTATTTCCAATACAATCAGCATTTCATAGATGTCACAAGAAAGTTTGCTCAGATTTATCAGACAATGGATTCAAATTTAAACTCTTATCTGAAACCTATAACTGTCTATTTCAAACTTGGCTTGGAGCAATGGTTATGAATGAGAGACTTCCACATTCCTACAGGGGTAACTGGAATTCATTTAAATATAGTCCAAAAAAAATTAAAAAGATGAAACCTGTCAGTTTTGATGTATTTGCCAGGCCTTGAGCAATTTACCAGTGGCACCTGTAGATGGTTGTACAGTCTCTTCATTTCTTCTTTAAGGATGACTGGATACAGTTCGGTTTTGTTTAGAAACTGGGCTGATGAAACCGATGTTCTACAAATACTGGTAGTTTGCTTTTTCCACTCTCTCATAAAATCTTAAGGTTGGAAGGGTCATCTAGACAACCCTTTTGCATGAATACAGGAATGCTACTCCTAAATCATTTCTCTTCAGCCTTCTTCTGAAAATCTCCACTGAAGGACATTCCACTCCCTTACGGTTTTAACAGTAAGGAAGTTATTCTTGGAGCCTAATTTAATATGCTTTACTGCAATTTACATCCATTGCTTCACATCCTGCCTTCTGCAGCGTGAGAGGACAGATGTTCTCTGTTCTCTTGTGGCAGTCTTACATATTTGAAGACTTTTACTACACAAAATTGCCTTTTCCCCAAGGTAAACATGCCTAGTTCTCTTAACCTCTCCCCATGCAACTTTGCTTTCTAACTCCTTTATCATTTTTGTTGCCCACCTCTGGACCCTCTCCAATTGTTGCACATCCTTAAAATATGGAGCCCACATATTCTCAAAGTACTCTAGTTAAGGCGTAACCAGTGTCGGGTATACTGGAGCAATTGCCTCCTGTGTCTTAGATTTAATACTTCTGTTGAGACAGCCTATAATTCTGTGATACACAAAAATACCTAGATCCTTCTCAAGAATGCTATCAACCAGCCAATTACATACTATTCTATATTTGTACTTTTGATTATTCTTTCTTTGGTGTTGTACCATAACATTTATCAGCACTGAATTTCATCGTATCGCTAGCCAGCTTTCCAATATATCAAGATCCTTCTGATTCTACTTTTGTCTTCCAAAGTGTTTGCAATCCTTTCTAGTCTTATGTAATTTGAAAACTTGATCATAAGGCTTTCTATTCTAGCATCTAAGTTAGTAAATAACATGTTAAATAGTACCAGACCAAGGGCAGGCCTCTGTGGAAACCCACTTGAAACCTCCTGCCATTAAGACATTGATCTGTTTATAATTACCCATTGCTTACCGTTATTGAGCCAATTATCTACCTTATAGTAATTGTATCTAGCCACAATGATTCTCTTTGAATCAATAGCTGTGATTGGACTGGCACGGTATTATTTAGCAAATATGGTGTTAGAAATGTAATGTATTATATAACAAATGTATACACTATATATCAAAATGTCATGGTGACAACAACCGACTTAGTTCTGAGACCCTTCTTCTCCAAAAACACAGGTTCTTGCAGTTTTAGTGTAGAATAATCCTCCTTATCTGTAAATGCAGGGTTCAGAGGCATTTAAACTTGCACAGTAGTCAGCAGGCATTCTAGAAAGTTCCTTGCTACACAGCAGCAAAGCAACATCTAGTATTTTGGTGCTGGTAAGTGGCTTATCAGAAAGTGACCTGTTGAGCATTTGTGTGGAATCTCAGCACTGCAAGCTTAACATAAAAACATAACATTGATAGCCACACAACTGTATAGTTGGCCCTTATATTTTACGTGATAGGCTGTGATTGACAGATTAGATATTTATATCTTGTACGCAGCTGCAGACCTATCATTCTGACTGACTTTGGTACATAGCAGGTAGGTGTCATTTGCACCTGCTCAGGTGTATACAGGGCTGCGAATGCCTCTGAGGCAAGCTAACAGACCCCAAATTAATCAGTTTAGGAAGGAATGTAGGGAGCGTAAAGTATTTGTCTTACTTGAATTACAAATAGACCAGCTGCATCAAGGGGACCCTTTGTTGTGCCAGGCAAGAAATATATTTAAAGCAGGAACTTGGTCCCTCACGCCTTGTGTTCCGTGAGGACTGTTTGATCTGAACATAACTTGGATTGGATCTAGAACCTGGATAGATTAGGGTAGTGCTCACTCTCTCAAACCTACATATGATCTGATCAAAACTGGGACAAAAGTGACCGCTCACTTGTACTGCTTGTGCATTAAATTTTGAATATTACACTCTAGTGCGTCTGATGAAAACCAAAGGGACTGCAACCTGATCACACTGCTAAAAACAAAGTGAAACCTTCAAAATGCCCAGCTAGAGATAAGCTCTAAGAATGTCCAGATGTCCCTTTTTCAATAAATTACAAGCATGAGAACCCCTTCGTTTGACTCATTGCAAAAGGCAATTTACAGTAAAAATCCCTTCTTCTAGATAAAAAACCCAACAAAACAAATTCTGTTACTGGAAGTATGAACTAAACAGAAGAGAATTCCAGCCATGTCCATTAGCAGATAGGAAACTATTAGGCTCTGTCATTGTTATTAATTTAACAAGTCTCAAACTTCAGAAAATGAGACATGCTGTAGGTTTTCTGTTTCTTTTCTTTTATTCTTAAACCTGCAAATCTCACTCTGATAAAGAAAGAGGGTGTCAGGGAAAGGAAATACTCTGATACACTACTTTTGGTATCTGCCTTTGTTGAGGACTTTAAAATGACAAGTAGATGGAGATTTCAAGAACTTCAGAGTAATTGATCTGTCAAGCAATTAAAAGTGAGAGATCACTTTATCAACATAGGAACCCCAATGATGACAAAAGTTATGAGATCTAAGGTATAAACAGAATAAGTCCCTGATATAATTGCTATTCTAATAGGCAAAGCTTGTTTAAGGACAAAAGTATGCTCCTTGCTGCTTGAAGACTGGATGTGACAAGAACAAAAAAATAAAATAGGAAATCTGTTAAATCCACCAAAAGTGGCAGATGGTTTGAGAATGAGCTAGAATTTTGCTTGGGGAGAAACTCTCTAAGCAAGTCTGGAGAGTTTCCTCTGCATGCTGCTGGTAACTTGCATTTCAAGAGTTAGCATTATTTCTACCCTTGCTTATGTGCAGAACTTGCTCTGGGTCATTCATTTTCTTTTTTTGAAGTGATCTCATTTGATCTTACAAATTAAGCAGAAGCAGGCCCAGACAATGTGTGGTCATGTCAGAGAGCACTATTTTCCTACAATGGCCAATTTGATTCCAATATTATCTATTTCCCACCTGTATCAAAGGAAAGTTATTTTGGAAAGTTTAGACAGTTAAAAGAATATATTGGAAACCATTTTATATTGATTCTTGAAACATGGCTATTTGAAGACTATTGCTAGTATAACCTTTTAAGAATATTCTAAGTGTGAAAGACTGGGGAACATATAACTTACAGTGTATTTTTCCATGTGCTTGTGTATTTAGTAGCATTTGTACATCATCAGTTTCATTGCTTGTTACCCACCCACTGTACAGTCTCATGAGCTATCATTATGATACCATTTTCATGAACTGCTTTAAGGGAGCTTACTTGCAAGTTTTTTTTCCCCAGTTTCTGCTGGATGATGCTTAAATGTTATTGCAGCAACAAAGACAAAACCAAACAGTAAACAGGCAGGTGTGTGCATAGAACTAAACAGGAAGCAAAAGCACAATTGGGAATCATCATATTTATTAAGGTCCTTGAGAATCACAATCATAAAAGCTTGCCAACTTCAAATCTTAAAACAATGATGAAATTAGCTAAAGAATAATGATATTTAAAAATTTATTAAATTGGATTCATTTCATTTTTGGTGTTACAGAATTTAATAATCAGATTTATTTTTTTAATCCGGAAAACATGGGAAGCTAGCAACTTCAACAATTGAAAGAAAAGCAGAGAGAGAGAGAGAGAGAGAGAGAGAGAGAGAGAGAGATCCTCAGATATAATGACTTTATTTTAATACCTGGAACCTTAAGAATTTCCAACTGCAGACTTTTAAAAATGTTAGGGTAGGAGACAGACCTTTGCTGCTTTTGTAATCCTATAATAGGTACTTTTAGATATAGACATATCTACCATATTTCTGTCTTTTTGGAAGATGCTAAGGATTCATATATTTGCAATACTGCCTCAGAACACCAATCATGAACTAAGCCCCAGCGTGTGCTGTCCTCATATAAAGTTATAAATGCATATAAAAGATGAGCTGTACCTAAATAGCTTCCAATCTAAATGTTCCAATGCAAAGTTAAATAACATATGTTACCTGAATATGTCCAGTATATTGCTGTGAACTTACATCAAATTTCCACTTGTAAAAGCTCCTTTTATGATTCCTTTTGATAGATACTGAATGATAATACCTAGGTACACACAATGTATGTCAACTTGAAACAATATGTAGGCTATTCTAAAATGGAGAAAAAAATCAAACTATATACATTTTTTTGTGGGTTTTGCCTACTTTCCCTTAAGGTTTATTTCAGGCTTTCATTGCTACTGCTTTGAACCTGCATCTCACAATGCAACTCACAATACCAGAAACCTAAAATTAATCAATGATCTATATCAGCACAACACTGTGAAGGGAATTAATGATATATATTCCATTTGGTGATTGCTTTCCAATGCAGCAATTTGCCAGTTTTCCAAAGTACTTTTTTCCACTCTGGAGATCAGAGTCAATTAAACTGGACTTCCTGATATTCTTGTAGTTATAATGGTAATACAGAGTGAGACCTTACAGACCATCTGGTTCAGGGTGAAGACCTTCCCTGATTTCTGCCTGATTTCAGACTAACATGGTTAGCTACCTCTCTTTATAACTGTAATAATGCTCTTCCCTTTTCTTCCCTTCACTTCTCTTCTTTAATAAAGGCCCTATTTTCAACTTTGGTTTCCATAAAATATTGACAGATGTATGCTTTATGGCATTTTGGAAAGGGCTCTCCAAACATTTAACCAATGTTAGGTTATTCTTTTGCTTTCTGGGCAAGTTCATTACTCAGTGTCATTATTCTCACAAACCCAACATGTGGGCTACTGGAAATTTATTCTTTCTTTCTCCTGCTGAAGTGTGCTTTGGGTCTGTTCTTCCCAAACCAAAAAGCAGAAGCACTGAAAATCTTTCAGGAAATCCTGTTCTAGTGAGGTTTAGAGTCTCTTCATACAGCAGATCCAAGAGCTTTGAATAATCTTCTGATCAAATCCAAAGTCAGAATACTTTGAAGTTCATCCATGCTAGTATCAAGGTTGCTGATCGGTGTAATACTATATTTTAATTTAGACTGGAAGATAGCAGAGTAGATTTTGAACCTCATACACTAAGTAAATCAGAGCTGCATAAGCTTTCATAAGAAACAGCTTGCTTCATCAGAGGCTATGAAGGGATTACAGGAAGCTGAGATTCTAAATGGAAAACAGTGTTTAGGATACAAAGAGTAGAGAAGTAGGAGGAGAAGAAGCAAACACTGCTGGGAAAGGCAAGGTAGGTAGAAGAGAGGTAAAAAAGTAGTTACCCACTGAGGGACATACAGGTTAGAAAAGCTAATCTAGGCAATAGGATAAGAGACCATAGTCTTGGTTTGGATCAGTGTTTCCCAACCAGTGTGCCACGGCATAATGGTGCGCTAGCAGAAATGAACAGGTATGCTGTGGAATTTTGCTGTGGCAATGAGCTATAATGAGCTCATAAGTACAGGGATGGGGAATAGTTAATAGTTGCGGAAAATGTTTATTAATGTAAGAGTGCCTTTGGTTGGAAAAGGTTGGGATACACTGGAGACCACACAGAACACAATCCAGTAGGTGGATGATCTACTGCTTTGCAATTTTTCCACTCAAGTTTTTTTCCAAGTATGGTTGCCTAAGAACTGCCACAGTGCTACAGTGCACACAAGACATTGGTAGAGGAGCAGGTGAATGAATGTTGGATGTTATAATCTGTGTTATTTGGTTCATTTGCTGAGGGGGTATAACTGGCAT
>NW_017729025.1:47325965-47330934 GCF_001723915.1 Gavialis gangeticus | reverse complement strand
TCAAGTTTTTTTCCAAGTATGGTTGCCTAAGAACTGCCACAGTGCTACAGTGCACACAAGACATTGGTAGAGGAGCAGGTGAATGAATGTTGGATGTTATAATCTGTGTTATTTGGTTCATTTGCTGAGGGGGTATAACTGGCATCTAAGTCCATTGCAAGGCTTGGTGTGTTGGTTAGAACGGGAGTTAAATAGCCTGTTACTGGAGAGATGCTGCTTGAGGTTAGGGGACTGCCTGTAAGCCAGGACCTTGAGATGGTCATCATTTTTCCAGGAGGAGTTGTAGGTTATTAATGATGTGTCTAAAGCAGGAGTTGACAAACTGTAGTCCATACAGTCATTTGATCTGGCCATAGACATGAGGCTTCAATAGCATTTGGAAATGGAGGCTTCATCAGCAGTTACTTTTCCCTGCCTCTGTAGGGAGAAGTACCAGATGCAGGTGCTTTCACTGTGCTGCAATTGGGGTCCTGTCTGTTTGCCCACCTCTGACCTGATCTGGGTCAATCCAGCCCACTGATTTAAAAGGTTGCTGCCTGCTGGTGTATGGTGTTTAAGCTGGGGGATGTAGGTGACAACCAATGGGACTCTATTGTCCTTGTCCTGGGGTTTGTCTTATAGCAGTTCAGAGCAGGGTCTGAGTCTGGCTCTGTTGATTTGAGTGGCAGTGGTTTTAGGGTTATAGTGTTATGTGTAGGAACCTTGTTCTTAAGGTGTGCATCCTGGTGAAGGAGATATAGCTTCAGTGTAGAAGATGGCCACTCAGTTTTTCTTCCTTAAACTCATCAGCCTGGATAGACAGTGGCATAACTCCAACTCTATTAAAATATTGCCTGCACAGTAAACCTTGCTCTGTAGCATATGCAATGGTATTAATAAAGGTATATTTGTGAACTGGTACTCAAATAAATTAACAATAGGAAATGTGTGTGTGTATGTGTGTGTATATATATATATATATGAGGATTAGTTTTACTTAGTGAGCAGACTAGGTAATCATTATATTTTGCCATTTGGTACTCTGAGTGTGCAACTGCTTAACACTTCATCTTTTTATCAAGAAGGATGAATGTTGACTAGACAATAGAAGTTTTTTTCCCCGCTTGAAGGATATTTTTATACACCCACCACAGTTCAAATCTTGAACAGAATGCCTAGACCTTTTACTGAGATCCAGAATCTTCTCCCATCAGACATTAGAGACTTTCAAAGTACAAGAGTAGATTTTTATTAATCAGACCCCAGCAAATGTTCACTCATTTAACCCATCATTAGACCAGTACATTTAAATTCAATTGCAATCTTTTAGTGTCTTGCTTGAGGAAGTTTGGTCAGTGAAATAAAGCACACACAGATCAGACATAATGCTGGCTGGAATGAACAGGGCTGCTTCTGCAGAACTGTGCATAGCACTTGGCATGGAAATGAAAGAGAATTACAGTAGTCCTAGTATAGCTGCTAGCACTGCTTTTCCCCTTAATTAATTATACACACTCTATGATTCTTTAGGGACGTGCATGAAGGTCTTAAGACACAGATTAGTGGCTCTTGAATGTCCCTGAAAATGTTCCATTTTGAATCACAGGAGACTACTTGAGTTCTACAATACTTCTATATTGATTCTGAGATGCTTAATTCGGAATCTGAGTTTTTTATCTAACACTACAACCACATGCTTTTCAATGGTTTTATGACTCATATGTGCACCAATTCCCCACACATCAACAAATAAAATGGCTAAATTTGGGCTGCTTCCTTTACATATGTGGCAGGCTGGCCAGTGCACACACCTCCAGTCCAACTTACTGGTTTGAGCCTGAATGGCTCAGGCCAATTGGTGGGGGTATTTCCCTTCCCCACCAATCAGGAGAAGGCAGGAGGCAGACTTGCTGACCCAGGGGTGAGGAGAAGGGGACCTGAGAGGGAAGTAACTGCTCAGGCTTTCCCAGGTCTGTTTTTAGTCTGGGGCAGAACCTCCAGAAAGGATAAAAGCCCATGTGGCCAGCATGTGCTCAGCTTTGACGAGGGATAATGAAGAAGGGCTGCAGAAGAGCTGGTGGAGTTGACCAGTGGGGCAGAGCAGTTGCCCTGGTAGTTCCCTGAAGATGCATCTGCCGAGCGGGAAACAGCAAGCGGCTGCATACCAGCCCCACTGTGGTGGGAGCCACACCACTGGTGCATGGATCAGTGCATGGAAGGTCAGGAGGAAGCTGATGGATCCCCGCAACTCCACGAGGCAGTGCAGGTTCCCATCCCTGTGAGAGGCAGGAGTCCTCTGGTGCACAGAGTGGTACATGGGCCTGGATGGAGCTGAAGGGACCCCACGACTGCACAAGGCAGCATGGGTCCCCATCCTTGCATGAGGCAGGACCCCCTACATGCACAAACTGGTGCATGGAACCTGAGAGGGCTGACAGACCAGGTAGCAGCATGAGGCAGCTTGGGCCTTCCTGCAGCAAGTGACAGCAGGATGGAACAACCATCCCACCAAGGGGGGAAGCCCTGTAGCCAGTCCACAGAGAAAGAGATATGAGCCAAGCCCACCAGAACTGTTGGGAGTCATCAGTTACCTGAAAAGGGGATTGCAGTCCCAAGGAGGGGAGGAGATGAGGACTGCCACAGGGAAGAAAGGGCCCGCCCCTTTTGGTGATCGAAGGTAAGCCCCATGACAAGGCGGGGGAGGATGGCCCCTTTGTGGCAGAGGGAGTTAAGGGCCCCCATTTGTTGGAAGTAGCTTCGCGGTCACTGGGCAATGCTAGTCATGTGGCCTAGAGGAGGGAGATAGTGTGTCTATATAGTAACCTGCTCTTTTCCCCTGGTATCAGTCCTTCTTTTGGGCACAATTGCTGTACTATTATTGTTGTTCTTGTTCCTTATAGTGTTGGGACCTTTACTGTAAACTTGTGTACTTAGTGTTGTATTATGAAATAATTATGAGCTGCCTTATGAGCAGGCTAGTGATTCAGTTGCTTAAGGTCCTGCTACAGCATCCCTTACTCAATATTTGCTTTCATTGTATTTGTTATCTTTATGTATTGAATCCTATTAATGTAATCTCACTTATGTATGTTTAGACTAGTCATTTATTCCTGGTGGGTTTCATCTCCTGACCTACTGTTTAACCTATGTTTTACTGTCAGTTGCCCCTTGCCTGCCACCTGGAGATCCTGCTGAGGGTAGGGGCTGTACACTGAGGCAGTCACTCTCCCACAGCACGCTCATACCCATTAACATCCCTTCAATAGAAGAAGAGGTACTAGCCGCGTACCACCTGGGCTACACATGCGTAAATATTCATAATCCCATAAAACCTTTTTTTGCTTTTTTAAAACTACTTGTCTGTGGTATTATGAGGATTACCTATTAATAAAAGAACCAAATTTGCAGTCCCCCATAAGATCAGAAAAATACTTGATCCCAGACTAAAAAGGAAAATTGATTTGTTGCACTTGGAAGTATATGTCAGTCAAAGTGAGAGTGCTGAAACAAAAGTACTACAACCTTATCGAAATTAAGTAGTTTGACCTTATTGTTAGAAATACTTAAGTAGTTTTTCATTAAAAATGACAAAATCATTAAGTTCTTGAAAAATGTTTTAATTCTACTGAGTCAGCATTTTCTGAAAAACTCAGAATGTTTTTATTTACTTCTAAATAATACTTATGAAACCTCATCAACATTTGTCTAGTATCTGACAAAAGCTCATCGTCTCTGAATTGGTTAGTCTCTAAGGGCATTTTTACACATGTATGCATCACAGCACTGCTGAAAAAATGGCGGCAGTGGGCTTTTGAACTTAAACCCCTTGGAGGTGCTTTAGTTCAAAAGTGCACCACTGCCATTTTCTGCATGCTGACATGCATTTCGCTGCTTTTACAACTGCCTGCAGCACAGTGGAGTTCACCTCAGCTCACATCTGGAGCAGACTCAATTAATCAAGTCTGCTCCAAAGTGGCAGATCTCTGGCACGTCACTGGAAAAAAAAAATGTGTATAAACATCCTAAGGTGCCACTCTGCCCTACATCCTGCTTGACTTCAGACTAACCTAGCTAATCACTTCAATAATTGTCTAGCCACAATACTGCCCCCTAACAAATTCAGCCCAAATCATTATTTTTTTTTATGACAATAAATTGCCCTCCAATAGATGTGCCTATGCGTGCACTTATGCAGGCTTAAATTTACTGCACAGTAAGCAGGAGCAGGCTGGCATCTACATGTGAAGGCATTAAAGTGCATTAACCCTGTGGGTGGACTGACTTGGAACTAAAGTTAGGCCCAAGTCAGTCCACACACACAGTGCTATTGCATAGTAGGACATCTATACATGCATTACTGTGCAGTAACTTAGCGGGCACAAATTTGATACCTGCATGATGCAGCCGTATTCACTATGCAGTATGGGTGTGCACATGTAGACACACGTCCTTACTGCACAGTAATTTTGGTTACTGTGCAGTAAATGGGCATGTGTAGATGCACCCATGCTCAATAGAGAATGTATTACAATCTATAAAGTGCCCTGAGAACTTTGTAGAAAATGTGTGCAATAAATTATGTCCCACAAGTGAGTAAAAAGCAGTATATTTGTGTTTCTCATTCTCTGCTCATTTCTCTGTTTATGAGAAAGAACCCAGGTGATTTTACTTAGTATTAAATGTGATGTCACACCTTATTTAAGAAAGCATAAGATGCATGATGCTTTAATCTTGCTTGGAAGATGAAGAAAACTACAGGTATGTCAGCTGTGGAATTGCCATGTACATATCTAAGATGCACATTTCAGTGTATTTAATAAATTATGTAATGGTTTTGACTTGTTTTCTGTTTATAACACCTTTCTGCAGACTTCTGAGGGATTTTAATAGCCAGTCAGTTGTTTCTGATCAGCATTGCAGAGGACACACACACACACACACACACACACACACACACACACACACACACACACACACACACACACACACA
>NW_017729025.1:47320187-47325855 GCF_001723915.1 Gavialis gangeticus | reverse complement strand
ACACACACACACACACACACAGAGTACACTGTACTTTCTCTTGGAAAATGGTTTTACTCTTTTGTGTTGAAGCTCTCATAACCTGAAGCAATGGACAGAACATGATGTACCTGATGTTTTCTGAAACACTTTTTTTCATGTACACTCTGTTAAAATTGTGTGCAACCCAGTGGTTTATGTGTTTCCTGATGTGCAAATCCAGAGAGGAATTGTTAAAAATCCCTGGCTGTACAGCCTCAGCTCCACAATCCCACTGAAGAGTTGTTCTCTTTGGGTGTATGCCCACACACAGACTATGCGAGGTCACTTATGAAATTCTTCCTCATGTGATAGCTCCATTGACTGTACATGGTCTCCATAGTCTCACCACAATGCACAAACTGAAACAGTTAGTTTACCTGCTGCTTCCTCTGTCATTCTACTATCAAAAATTGATTAAGAAAGTTGCATTTTACCTTCTCTTCTTCCATTTTGGAAATAAAGTGCAAAAAATATAATCATATTCACTTTCTAATTACTTCTTTGGGTTTTGGATTGGCCCTAATTGTTTTAGTCAGCAGTTAGGTAATAAGCTTAATGAACTTTTCTCTCTTTCTGCAGATTATAGGATCCAAAAGGTCACAGGTTTTATTTTTTTACTTTTAACCTGCATGCTTTTTCCCTGTTCTACTTATCTTGTTGTTGAGCAATAAAATAGTCTCCAGCTGTATCCAGTAAAGAAATAGCCTTAAAAGGAATAATATGTGGTGCCTGTTTCTTTAGGAAATGCTGAACAAATTTAAAATAATGCAGCATTATTGAAGTGGCATCTACTCAAGAAGGTGTATTTCATAGAACTGGATAACAAGGTTACACACAGCTGTGGTGGCTGGCATTTTGATATTCACCATCTGTAGAATGGTACTTCATGTATATCATGTATTTATTGTGCTGGAAATGAACATAAGCAATAAACTTTTATTTTTATGGCTGACTGAGAAATACTAAATCCTTCTCATTTTTCTTGTTCCTTTCCTTTTCTTAATAGAATACCTGCATTACTTTTACTTAAATTCAAGTAACAGAGAAAATAAAGGTCATATGAACAAGTGTTTATTGTCAAAAAAGACAAAGAAACAAGTTGCATTATGAATGGACAGAAAATGTAGGGGATTGAATTTACTCCCAGTGAAGCCTATGGCAAAATTCTTGCTTTCTACAATGGTTTGGGTAAGTTCTTAGTTCTAGAAAAGTCAATGGGAAAACAAGTGTTGGAAATTGTGAATCTAAATTCTCTTTGGTGATAGTTTGTGCAAATCACGGTTTATATCAGACAGTAACAAACAGCAGATTACAAAACAACACTAGTGTCAATTGGGAACCTCAGAAGACTTGATGAACCTTCAGCTCTCTTTTAAAAGCCACCCATTATGACTCTTGAATAAATTAGATAAGTAAGGATATCTATGCATATCTACCTATAATCACATTTCTATATATACAGATGAATCTATATTCCTTTCTCAGGAACCCATCATCTGTCACCGGTTTTAAAAAAGAAAAAATAACTTAAAGAAACTTCCTTTTCATGTATGTACAATACTAGCACATGCTGAAGCCTGATCTTGCTTGAGACTACTGTCATAGTATACATATGCTATATGTTGAGCCTCTCTGGGAATGTGCAGTTCTGCTTCCTTTTGTCTCCGACAACGTAGCAAAACCTAACTGGCCTGCAAAAACAATAATGGAAAAACTAGATAATACACTAATTGCATGTGTAAGAAACCATTCTTGCATTTTCTAGGACATAAAGTACATGCTACTGATTGCATTAATGTGAAACAGTCTAAATTTGGGAAATAACTCACTATATTTCATGAACTGTTACAAGAAAGCAGTGTCTAAACTGGGATGAACATAGGATGCTTAATGTCATTGCAGATTCTTTTTCCCTTTATGAATTTTTCTTGAATTCAAATTTAGGGAATATTTGCAGAATCATTTGGAGGTATGGACAGATACTTCATATACTATAGCTATTTGTTACTATAAATATGTGTAGTTATTTATACAAGTGTACATTGTTTGTTAAAGGCTATCAGCATGTTAATATGGTGAAGGCTGTGAGATTCAAGGCCCCAGGTATCTAGGTCTTCACTGAAAGCATGTTCTATGATTATTAAGTCTTCTAATTCATTCAGGAAGTAAGAATCAGCTCTTGAAGACAGTAAGTTAGATAAACTCTTGAGCTCACTATATTGTTAAAACTAATTAGTAATTTTCTGATTAGTTTTTTGTTTATTTTCATTAAAACCAAAATGTGAAAATGTATTACAGTGAACTTAACTTTCACTGAAAATATTCCCAACATAAAGATGGAATTTCTGGTCAAAATGATAATGCAAGAGACCCTGTATCTAGGCCAAAAATCTCCAGTAGCTTTATGATTAGGACATATGGAATACCAAAATTAAAATTTTTGTTCTAGATCAGGCTATTCTGGAATATTTTTCTCTTTCTCTTAACATGCATGTTTTTTTAAAGTTTTTGATTTTAGTCCTTCTTGCATGAAAAACAATTTTCAATACTTCAGATATATTTGCAGAATAGAATTCTTGTTTTCTGACCATCCCCAAGAAGAATTTATATTTTTAGAACTTTAGTGCACACAATTAATGCACATGTTTATACATTTATGCCTCATTTTCTGAAAACAAGGACTAAAAAAGGTTTAAATACAAAAATTACTAGATTGTTTAAAAGCTCACAGACTATTTCTAAGCTGATGGATTTGGACACTTCTGAAATTCTGGATTTTATTAGATGCCTAAATGAGAGGGAAATTGTTTTAGAAAATTTTACTAAACTGTGTGTGATAGATAACCTCTTAAAAATCTAGTCTGATTGGCACAAAGTAGCATTTTTAACCACTGCCAGTATTTCTACAGTCATAGCAAATGACTAGGTCATGGACACCCATCTTATAAGACTACGCTGTTAGTACACACATTCTGGTGACTCTGAGGCTAGGTACAGACATTACACATAAACCGGTATAAGTGTTTTAAAACTTAAACCTATAACAGAACAGAAGTTCAGTGCACATAGATTGTTTGAAAAATGGCAGAACCTGGTCTAAGATAGACCTAGATGAATGCACTATCAGATTTGCAGATTGAATCAGTTTAGATCAGACTGGTCTATCAAACTTCTACGCCAGATCCCCTCCCAACTCACTTAGGTTGCTGTCTGCTGACATCCCATGGGCCTTTTTGGCACCCACCCCACTAGCTCCCCCTTGCAGCGAGTCATGCTAACACTTGTTAGGTGCTTGGCTGCTCTGAGCTATCACAGACCTTAGCCAGCACAGATACAGGCAAGTGGGAGGGTTGGAGGAGGTGGGGAAGGGGAAGGAAGGGCAGAAAGGGGAAGGAAGGCTTGCACCAGGCAGTCGGGGCAGGAACACTCCATAGAAGGAAGTATCAGACCCCTTGGAGCTCAGCACCAGCAGCAGCCAAGGGGCTTGATTCTTCTTTCTATGGAAAACTCCTTTTGCTGCTGCCTGGCCCAAGCTTCCTGGGCTGCCCCGTGCATCTTGCTGCTGCTGCTGGTGCTGAACTCTGGCAAGACATACCAGGCAGTGTGCAATCCATAGAAGGAAGGATCAGGCCTCCTGGTTGTCACTCGTGCTGAGCCCTAACAGGCCTGATTCTTTATTCTATGGAGCACTTCTGTCCCAGCTGCTTGGCACAAGCATACTGGGGTGCCTGGCACATCTTCCTGGCTGTAGCTGGTGCCAAGCTCTGGCAACATATGCCAGGCAGCCCAGGACACTCGTGTTGGGCAGTGGGAACAGGGACACTCCATAGAAGAAAGGATCATGACCCCAGAGCCCAAGCTTTCCTTCTGTGGAGACAGATCTCCCCTGACTGGTTGTCAGGCATGCACTTCCAATCCCCTGCACCCCTCCTTCCTGCACACCCAGCCCTAGGCTTCCAGGAGAACCCCAGAGGGGATCCATATGGCACACCAAGTAGCCTGGGTGACAAGAGTGGGGGGGGATGGATGGGGGGGGTACGTGTCATGGCAATCCACACTGGGGCTCTGTGGGAAGCCAAGGCCTTGGCACAGGGAAGGGTCTGCAATGAAACCAGGGGGTTGGGACATGTGTCAATCAGAAGTGGCACATGGACCCAACAGGGGAGGGTTCGCATGTGACAGCCAGCCAGGAATGGCACCTGCTTGGCTGCATGTGGCTGCTCTCAGCAATCTTTGGCAGGCTGGGAGGCATGCAGGATTGCCCCCCAGGTTCTGGCCTTGGCCAGTGCAAGGTATCTGTGTGCCCCTCCCACACCAAAGAGCAAACCTGTGTTTTGCTCACTCCCAATCCAAACTATGCAGCTTAGAGAAACCTGCATAGGTTGGATCGATTCTGCCTCAAGCTTTTTAAATGTTCTGAATTTAGCCTTAGAGTGAGATACGAATTTTTTCATGGTGTGAGAATTTCAGCCTCTCAAAAACCATTTTTTAGCTCTGTATCTTGGCCTTGTCTATGGAAGGTTGGAATGTCATCTTATTCTTATTTGAAAGATTCCTCTCTGCACTCCCTTCATTATTTCACTATCTTTCCCAAACAGTATGCATCAGCTCTTGCCACTACTCTCTGTTCCCCATTGGGATTAAACTGCTCAGCTCTGTCTCTTCAACACAACCCAGACTGGTCCAGTTTCCATGTGGGTGCCTAGCAAGACCTAATCCCTCCCAAGCAAGAAGAAAACAGTGAAAGGGTGGGGAGAGAGGCCACCGGCAACTCCAGTTAAATGGTCTGCATTACATTTTTAAAAACATGAAGAGTGACTTGATTCAAGTGCAGAATGTGACATTAAAAAGCCCATCTCAAAAAAGCTGGACTGCCTAGTTTGTCACTGACATTAATATCAGCACATTATTCTCAGCCCAGGCTCTGCTCTTGATAAAAGACTGTCATTATTTTCAATGCTATGAATGTTTTCTATCCAGGCTGTTGGATAAAAAAAAGATTTTTTAAAGCTAGCAATGCCCTTGATAAAACCTCTTATTTTGTCAATATCCTTCTTCTCCCTCAACTTCCTGCTTGATAAGAAAACCATATTTCCTTCAAACCCAGAGAAAATGTTATTTTCAGCAACAGGACTTGCTTCTGCAAGCAGCAAACTTTTTTTTTCTTTTCTTTTCTTTTTCCTTTTTTTTTTGGCAAAGCATTTCTTCATGTGAATGTAACTTTTCGTGAGCAGTCTCTTCCTGAGAACAGCTTTCTTTGACGGGAGTCCTGTTCTTGATATAAAAACAAAGTGTCATTCATACTGAGTCTGATTTTGATAAGTCATCACCCTTGCCAAAATTCTTCCTGTTCCCAATAAGCCTGTCTTTGAGAAGTGATGATATATTAATTAGCAAGTGTACAATGTCCTAGGCTTCATTTTGCCTATGGGCTTGCAACATGATTAGTGTCAAAATAACTAAATTGCATCATGTTGGTTGTATTTATTTATTTATTTATAGTTTCATAGTTTCTATGGTCGGAAGGGACCTGAGCAGATCATCTAGTCCGACCCCCTGCCATGGCAGGAAGAGCACTGGGGTCAAATGACCCCAGTAAGGTGGTCATCCAACCTCCTCTTAAAAACCCCCGGGGTGGGAGCCTGCA
>NW_017729025.1:47318840-47319994 GCF_001723915.1 Gavialis gangeticus | reverse complement strand
GGCCCAAGGACCGAGCCCTGTGGGACCCCACTTCCCACGTCCTTCCAGGTCGAGAAGGACCCATCCACTACCACCCTCTGGGTGCGACTCTCTAACCAGTTGGCGACCCGTTGGACTGTATGGGTGTCTACGCCACAGTCCCCCAGCTTTCTAATTAGAATGGGGTGAGAGACAGTATCAAAAGCCTTCCTGAAGTCTAAGAAAACTATATCCACTGCCACCCCTGCATCCAATGATTTAGTAGCATGAATTAGAGATGTGACATTTCAGAAGGTTCGAAGGCCTGGCTTGGAAAAGCATCTCACAGTTACTGATGCTTCTCTGATGATATCCCTCATTCAAAATACATTTTAAAGGGGAGACAAAGACTTTTTGGAACTTAATAGTGTTGAAAGACACACATGAGGTGGTAAGTGAACAAACAATGCATCCTAGTTAACAATGTGATACCAGCCAAAAGAACTAATATGATTTGGGGTTGTGTAATCATAATATTTATCATGCCATGTTTTCAAAGAGCTTGATTATGTGATAGCAGTGGTGCAAAACCTCTCTCAAGACATTTAAAACAAGATTCAGCCAAACAGTAGTAAATGTACTATAAGAAACAAGTGTATACTGGTAAGGGAAAAAATGGAATGCACAGGGTAACAAAATATGTTTTCAAAAAATTCTATAGTGTGAGCCTGTGGCGGAGCCTGTGCTGAAGTCAGAATGATTTGCTTCTGCCAGTTCTCTTGGGCTGCTATGTTACTTGAAGTGAGGAGAAGAATAACATGGATTCGGAATGCTGTACTAAACAGACACGAACTCTTGGTGCACCTCAGATGTAGCCAGTTGAAATAAATTTGTGCATTTTTGCCCTTACTATGTTGTTCATTTTTAGCTGCATTTGAATCTCTGAACTGGTTTTATCATTTGACGTAATTGTGCAGGAAGGGGAATCAGCTGAATATTGTTTGGTGACAGTATGCAGGAGGCAGCTAGAAACGCTATTCTACATTAAATGGTATCTTGCATACAGCTGTGAATAATTTTACCTATGCCAAACAGTCTGTAAAGTTATCATTTGGGAAGGGGGATATTAGCCAGCATATATTTACAACCATAACCATTAGGAGAGCAATACAGTACAGCCGAGTTTACAAAGCAAA
>NW_017729025.1:47305294-47313840 GCF_001723915.1 Gavialis gangeticus | reverse complement strand
CCATAACCCTTGGAAAAAGCAACTAGAGCCATGAAGAAGCTTTTTCAAAAGGTTATATTGCAGACTTGGGTCTCTCTATTTACCAGTTCTGGGCCCTAAAGATAGGAAGAACTAACCTTAGTATAGCTGTTTAAACAGACTGCTGCATTCACTTTCAAGAATTACAAGTTTTTAACCTCATTCCATCCTCATACCATGTGGTATAATGATCACAACACAATGAACAAACATTTACATAAGACTGAAATGAAGCCATGTTGGCTGAGGTTTCAATTGGCAGTTTAGTTGCCTATTATGCAGCCAGAAAATACATGGTAACTATGAGGGTTATGCAAAGCTTCGGTCTACAATTTGATTTAGAGAAGATTCAGCCTGATTTGGAATCCAAATCTCCAAATCAAATTGGGAGAAGACTAAAACCCTCCGAATTGATTTGGAGGCTCCAAATCAATTTGGAAAAGATTTGGAGATTTGGAAGGCAGTCTTTCAGGGGACCAGAAAAACTGAGAAGAGGGAGGGGGAACAGGGGGAGGGGGAGAAGACTGACATCTCTAGCTGGTCAGTTACTGTGATCTTTCACAGTGCTCTTGGGGATGGATGTAGACACAGCATATAAGCCTCTGTCTGCAGGCTTTCTGTGCCTTTTGTGAGCTGTTTCTGTCTGAGAAACAGTTTGAAAGGTACTGGACTGGCTTGACTTCCTACCTACTCAGTGTCCTCATACTTTATGTTCTTGGAAAGGTTTGAATATAGCTTTCTAACTAGAATCCCCCTGCTTATCCCTATCCAATTACTTTATTTCATTTTATATTTGTTCTTGTTTTTTTTCCCCAACACTTTTTAAAAAGAAAGATGTGTTTTCCCTGGCAGTGTGATCCATCACTGTGCAGGGAAACACAAACATTGCACACACTCACACACATAAATCTTAGAGTAAGTCAGATATTATTACAGGGGCGGGCAATTATTTCAGGCGGAGAGCTGCTTACCCAGTTTTGGAAAGCTGTTGAGGGCCTCATGGGTAGCCCTGCCCATTGACAGATGCCCCATCCCCTGGTCACCATCTTGGGACCAGTGTCTCAATGTCTTGGGACCGGTGTCCCAGGGCCAGCACCAGTGGGGCCCAAAGCAGGGCACAGGCTGGCAGGCTGGCAGGTGTCTGTGGAGCTGGGCTGGGTTGCATCAACAGGGAGAGCAGGGAGCTGGCCCGACTCCATAGAGCCCCTGCTGGTCAGGACCCTGTATTCCTGCCACCCTGCTCTGGGCCCTGCTGATGCTGGCCCGAGAACACCAGTGCAGGCCCCATGCTCCCACTAGCTCCTGCACCCGCTTACTCCCAGTCCCCCCCGTCTTTCAGTACCGGCAAGTGGGGCAGTGTGCAGCCCTGACCCCCTGCTCGCCAGCAGGGAATGAGCTAGTGCAAAGCATGGGGAAAAGAGGCCCCTCCCCCACCCTGTGGCTAGTGCTCCCTGCTGCAGCCACTCGCAGCCCACACGGGGATGTTCTGAGCAAGTACAGGCATCCCCACATGGACTGTGAGTGGCTGCAGCATGAGGCACCAGTGGGGATGCTTTTCCAGCTTGTAACCCACCGCTGCTGCCAGCCTGGGCCCCATGTCAGCTCTGGGCTCACCTGGCGGCAGCAGCTGTTTGGCGTGGAGGGAATTGCCCCCCCCCCCCGCTTTTCACACTGGGTAGTGTTTACTGCTGCTGCCCACCCAGAGCTCACATGCTGGACAGCACAGAGGCAGTGGTGGCAGCCACACTGCAGCCTACTGTGGCACGAGCTCCAGGCAGGCAGCAGCAACAAACACTGCCCAGCGCAGCAAGTGGAGGGTCCGCTTTCCTCCCCACTGAGCAGCTGCTGCCACTGTAACACAGCCTTGATGGATGAGCCCAGAGCTGGCCCAGGCTGGCAGTAGTGGCAGGTTACAAGCTGGTGCTGAGTGCAGGGAAAAGCAACCCCACTGGCACCACATGCTGCAGCCACTTGCAGACCATGTGGTGCTGCCTGTACTGCAGGGCTGGGCGGGGGGGCACTGGGAGTGAGCGGATACGGGAACCAGCGGGAGCACTTGGCTGGCACCTGTGTCCCAGGGCCAGTGCTGGCAGAGCCCAGAGCACAGCAGCAGGAGTGTAGGGTCCCAGCAGGCAGGGACCCTCTCCTTGCTGGTGCAGTTCCAAGGGAGAGGAGCTGAGTTGGCCCAGCCCTGTGGACTGGGATGATACCTGTGGTCCAGCCCTGCCCCCGCTTCTTACCTGAGTTTCCGGTGCCGGTGCAGACATGATCCCAGGCCAGAAGACCATGCTAGGCAGGGGCTTCTGGCTGGGGGGGGGGCAGGGAGGAGCCCACCAGGGCTTCCCCTGGGTCCTACTGCCACTGGCTCCTTTCAACTTTGACAGGAACCAGGGACAGATAAATATTAATTTTCTAAATATTTTTAGGGACCCCATGGGCCAGATAGAATGGCTTAGTGGGCCAGATCTGGCCCGCAGGCCATATTTTGCCCACCCCTGTATTATTACAACACAAAAGAAGTCATACATTCATAGAAGAGACTATATATAGTTATTAATACTATTAGTTATAGTTACATACAGACTAAAAACAACAAAGAAGAAGTCAAATAGAGATTCAAATTAACACAACGCAGAAGCCAGAGAGTCATAAAAGAAGAGATCAGATTATATGTAGTTATTATTATTAGTTATCGTAACAATATGACTACAGACAACACAGAAGTCAGAGATTCAGATTAAACACAACACAGAAGTCACAGAGTCATAAAAGAAGAAGAAGAAGACATATTATTTTAGGTATACACACTACAGTAAACACAACACAGAAGAAAAAGTGAGACACAGTCATACATCAGAGAAGAAGGCATATATGATTAGTTAGTTACACACACAGACATATTTTTCAGCACAGGAAAGGTTAATAAAAAAGCCTGCTGGAAAGGCAGGTGCCAGGTCTTCTGGCAGGGGAGGGAGAGGGGCTAGAGGGGGTAGGAGGAGAGCTAGAGCTGCAAGTCCCCCCCCCGCCAAAAGACGCATCTTTCCTGGAAACCATGAGTCTTCTGCTGCCACTGGAAGCAAGGAGATGGAGCAGTACTTGTCTCTGCACCTGCACTACCTCTCCTAACTCCAGAAATAGGCACCAGCTGCAGAATGACAATCTTTTTCACCCCAATTTCATCTCGCAACATGAGCCTCCCACTGACAGAGGAGGAGCTGGAGCTGGAACCAGGGGACCTGAGCACCCTGACTCAAGCAATTCTGGGGACCAAGAGGGAAATCTGAGTTTGTGCTCCACACCTCTCAAAGTTCCCCTAGACCTAGGTCTCCTTGTCAGGATCACACGTCACAGGAGATTGTGGAGGCAAGTGGCTCAGCTGAGTCAGCTTCTCCTGTTGTTGTGCCTCTGCCTGCTGAGAAGTAGGAGAAGGCAGAATCCCCACCCTCAACCCAAAAGCAGGGGAGTAGTATAGTAGGGATCATTTTGAGGTAGCAGATGATCCAAAGTATGCTATCTGCCACCACTGTTGAATGCGGATCAGCTGGGGCAAGGAGGTTAAACACTTCACCACCACAGTGATGCGGCTGCATCTGAGGAAGCAGCCCCCCCTTGCCCTTCTTCCTCCTCAGCCTGGCACCAGTGAGAGCATGCCCAAAGGACTTGCCAGGTACCTCTCCACTTTTACCTGCTCTGCTACATTCCCCTCCCCGCACTACCAACCTTCCTCACCCCCTGATGCCTCCATTTCCATTTTCACTTACTAGCTTTCCTGCCTGCATTGCATGCCAGGCCAGCCTCTAGCTTATTTACTATTTCTTACAGCACACACACCAACTGCACATGCTTCCTCAGCCTGACTAAGGGTTTTTCAACCCAAAAGCTTGCTAAGATACATTTCTCTAATATTCAGTTGGTCTACTAAAAGATACCAGATTGATCCAAAGGACCTTGTCTGCCAGTGCCATGTCCTTAAACCAACACCCCTAGCACCTTACCGGAAGGAGGCAGGGCCCTGCGCACACCTACGCCCCAGGGCTGCGCTGGCAGGGAGATTTCTCTGGCAGCTGCTAGAGAAGAAGCTCCTGCAGGAAAGGAAAGAAAGGTTCTGTCACAGTTTGGCTGCCTGAGATGCTGATGGTGGTACTGCGCTGCAGTGCACTGCTTATTACCTATTGCTATTTAAAGTGTTGGACCAGGCTGAGGCTGTAGGGGAGGAGGAGACCTCATTGCAGTGTACTACCATCCTGCATAGACTCCCCAGCACCAGTGAAGGCACACCTTAATACACACAGGAGTTTTGCTTGTCAGCAGCCTGTGGTACAGTTTTCCTGAACACCTGCACCCAACTCCTTGAAAGCTGGCAGGCTTCATGGCCTCATCCTGGGTTAGCATGACTACAGTTTTGACCCTGCTGTGCCTTAACACAGACCCGTGAAATGAGTTTTGCTTGTCAGAAGCTTTATGTGCAGTTTCCCAGAAACCCCTATACCCATCTATGTGAAACATAGCAGACCTCATGTGTTCAGAAGGGGCTACCATGCCTTCTGTTTTCATCCAAATATGCCTCAACACACACACATCATGTGAGTTTTGCTTTCCATACTTTGAGGTGCAGTTTCCCAGAAACCCCAATACCTATCTCTTTAAAGCTAGGCAGGCTTCATGCCCTCAGAAGGAGATACCAACCTTGCAATTTTTATCCAAATCAGCAAACACATGACAAAGTTATAGGTATTTCAGTGATTCCTCATGATAGTCTATGGCTGAATCACCAAATCTCTCTGAATCAGCACCAAATCTTTCTAAGCCAATTCAGCCAAATCAATTCAGGACAGTGATCTGAATCTCTGAATTGAATCTGTGTTCTCCAAATTGGCCAAATACGAATCCGAATTGAATACTTCCATATTCACACAGTCCTAGTAACTATCAAGTGTGCAATGTCTTGAATTCACATGTAAACTGATTGCTTGGCATCTTTATGTGTACATGAAATGAAGACCCTGAATAAAACCCTGTTCAGTGGAAAGCAACAGGACTTTTACTGTTCATTCTGGATTTATATTCATATTCATTTTGCAACCAAAATAGAAGTTGTCCCTCCATTAAGACCAAATGAAATTTCAAGACAGTGTGAAAATGTTTAGAGTTCTTTGGTGGGAAAGCTGTTAAAGCAGCCTGCTACAATAAGGCATAAGATTGAGCCTTGGTCAAAAATACTTCCAAAGTCCGTGTGTGGTCACCCTTTTCTAACAGATACATGACTGTTTGAGCCAGATAACTCAACACACTGAGATATGATGCTAGCCATATCACTCCTTTGTGAGTGCCATAACCATATTAGCTCAATGAGCCTGCTAGACTTAGGCTTTTTTTACAGGCATTCTGGAACCTTTGCTTCTCTTTTATTTAATGGCTAGAACTGAAGTGTTAAGATCCACTTTCTAGGTTCCCACAGCATAGATAATTAATTCACTTCCGTAGCAAAGTGGGTTTCCCTCAGGCCAGCCATCTTCAGCCTTCCATTTGCCTCCAGGCACGCCACCCACCTGTCTATCCTGCCATAACTTGCTGGAAAATTAATAATTTGTTAAATAAGGTGGGAAGCTGCCCATTTCTTGCCCCAGTGTGCCAGATTAGGGAACTCCAGGCAACAGCCCAGTGGCTGTGCTCCATTAGGGACACAGAATAGGATCTGGATTCTTACTTTCAGGCTCTCCACCCAGTGGCTCATGATAGAGCACCAGAACCAAGGAACTGCCATGAAGTCCAGCCTGGGGTTGCCTGGACGATGGTTGTGTCCAGCCCAAAGAGGCACAGCACCAGGGTTACCACTGCCCTGGAGCTGCACAGTCACTTTGCACCTCTTGCATCAGTGGAGCCAGCAATAACGCCAGCTCCAGCAAGTAAGGACACAGGGCGACCAACATCTGCATCTAAAAGAAGGTGCAGAGTTATTGTGGTGGGTGACTCCCTCCTTAGGGGGACTGAGGGACCAATCTGTTGCCCTGACCCCCTGGCCTGTGAGGTCTGCTGCCTGCCTGGAGCTCATGTTTGGGATGTGATGGAGAGGATTCTCAAACTCATCAGGCCCTCCGACCACCATCCAATGCTACTTAACCACGTGGGCACCAATGATACGGCACGGAGAAATCTAGGCCGGGTCATTCATGACTACAGGATTCTGGGAGTGGGTCTTAAGGGTCTGGGGTTACAAATAGTTTCCTCTTCAATCCTCCCTGTCACAGGACTTGGGCTCCAGAGGGATAGGTACATTGGCAAAGTGAATAGAAGACTCTGGTGATGGTGCCATTGCGAGGGCTTTGGCTTCCTCGACCATAATCCCTGCAGATCAAGTTTCCAAACCAGGAAGGGCATCTTGAGACCCTCTGGGTCAAGATACGAGGAGAACATGGGGAGGATGACTTACTTCTAGGAGTCTACTATAGACTTCCCCACCAAGAGGAAGACCTAGATCATGAATTCAATAGGGAACTGGTCAAGGCCACGTGCTCCTGATTCATAATCATCATGGGGGACTTCAACTTCCCTGACATCTCTTGGGACAAGCACGTGGCCAAATCTGACAGGTCGCGTAGCTTCCTCACATGCATTGATGACCTCTACCTAACCCAGGAGGTCTATGGCCGACTAGGGGTGAGGCATTGCTTGATCTGGTCCTGGTCAATGGGGCAGACCTAGTGAGCAATCTGCAGATTGAGGGGAAGTGTGGTGACAATGACCATGAATTGGTCACCTTCTTAGTTCACCAACAAGCAGGCAAACCCAGCAGTAAAGCAGAAGTCCTTAACTTTGGGAAGGCTGGCTTTTGCAAACTGAGAGAATCGGTCAGTCAGGCAATTGCCATATCCCACCCAGAAAGGGGATTACACAAGGATTGGTTATTTCTTAAAAACATTAGCCTTTAAGCACAGGGCAAAGCCATACCATGTCATAAGAAATGCAGTCAACAGGCAAGAATGTCCCCATGGCTGAATAAGGAACTCTTGGACCTTATTAAGCTCAAAAGAGCACCCTACATCAGCTGGAAAACAGGAAGCATTACCAAAGAGGAGTACTCCACACCTGTAGAGAGTGATCAAGGAAAGCCAAGGCACAAACTGAACTTAGGCTAGCTATGGGAATCCAGGACAAAAAAAATGCCCTTCTTTAGATATGTGGGAAGCTGGAAAAAGAACAAAGATAGCATTGGGCCCCTGAGAGATCCAACAGGGCAAACTGACTTCTGATGCTCAACAAAGGGCCAATCTCCTAAATGACTTTTTTGCATCAGTTTGTCACCAGTGTTACCTCTCAGCTCTGTGTTCTTGGGGAACCCTGGCATAGGATGCAGCCTGTCTGACTCACAAAGAATTTTCCCCTCCTCTACCTGCACAAGAGCTGATTAAGAAAGACAATGAAGATGCAGTGGGAGATGTACCTAAATCCGTCCAGAAAAGGAAACAACTGCGCTAGGTCTCATTTGCATCCGAGATGGAACCACATGACAATTCATTTACATAGGAGATGGAGAACAGAAAGCCCGAAGCAAAGCCCACACTGAATTCTGGGATCAGAAAAGCAGGGGAGCACTGCATGATGGGGAATCTGTGCTCCAAATGCTAATCAACCCACATTTACACACACCCAGCTCAGCATTTATCAGACCAATTCTAATCTGGATTTACAAAGGACTTCCCCCACCACACACACATATACCTCATCTAACCAGAACTAAGCAGAAGTAAAGTTTAATAGGCATCTCGGGCTGGACATTTCCCGGTTCCACTATGGGAGGCCTATTTAAACTTGATTGACTAAAACTTGATTGCCAGGTGAAGGAATGCTGAGGCAAAAGACCAAGTCAGAAGGGCTATGGCAACATTTGAACAAAGGTAAAAGGTTCATCACAACGTCCAGGCCATTGGAGCCCTGACCCCAAATGTTGTCATACTTTTCCCAGGATGACTGGTGGAAGTCCTCCCCATGAAGTTTATGAACACTCCAAGTAATACCCTTAAGTCTGTTAAAAGACTACAGTAAGATCTGGAAAAGTCATGCTAAGCTGAGGCTTATTCACAACAGGTAAAAATACAAAACCCTGACGCTGCAAGTGTTGCCCTGAGGGGTCAGGTTAATACTCAGGATCTCAATATTGTGCTGTTAGACAGGAGGATGTGGTGTAGAATTGCACATGCACACATAAAAATCAATTAAGCACACATACATGCACTAGGTGCATACACCTCTACTAGGCATACATACTCACACTAGCAACTCAGATACACACACATTTGAAATAACCAGTCTAGGTTCATGCACACCTATCACCAGTTTAAGTTTAACTCAGGGTTGCAAATGACAGTGATTTTATTGAACAGGGGAGATGGTGACACAATGTCTTATTGGTTCCCTTGCACACATGCACGCACGCACGCGCGCACACACACACACACCCCAACACAGATGCACACAATGGCAGCAAGGGTTAGAGAGGCTTGGTGCAGGTGCTGAAGTCCACTGAAGTC
>NW_017729025.1:47294906-47295142 GCF_001723915.1 Gavialis gangeticus | reverse complement strand
GGCTGGAAGTTGATCCTTGGTGGCCAGTTGGGGTCTCCTTCAGCTCAGTGTTGTCCAGAGCAGGGTTGCTGGCAGGGCCTCTGAGGTGTATAGGTGATGTGAAGCTGGTCTGTTCTGGATGGAAATGGCGTTCCCACTGGGTCTGTCTTTACTGCCCCTTTTTATAGGGGCAGACGCTGTGTGACCCTAGTGACAGGAGGCATGCCCAGGCAAGGGTCAGCCCCTGGCATACTGAG
>NW_017729025.1:47283215-47289906 GCF_001723915.1 Gavialis gangeticus | reverse complement strand
AATCTGTAAAAGCAGCAACCTGTGTGCTTCAAGAGAATAAATCTCTATGACACCATCCCCTGTTGTTCTTGAGAAGCTGGAAGAAACAGATCGTCTCCCTTCAAGGATTGTGCTAAGAACTTTACCTGTCAGCACTGAAACCCAAGTGCTTTGGACTGGTGGGATCCCAGCTCTTTCTCTCTCTCTCTTTCTCTTCTCTCCAGGTGATTTCTGAACCTGAATGGTTAAACTTGAGCTAACTTTCCCCAAATACTTAGTGAAACCAGGGTAGTATTGTAATTGTTTGGGTTTGTTTTCCTTTGCATGTCTACTACTAGTACCGTTATATATTTCATATACTTAGCAATAAATAACTTTTATAGTGAAACTGGTAGTAACTGGGTATATTTTTTCTTCTTTACTTTTCCTTCCCCACTTGCTCTGCAGCAACACTTATTTTACCTAAGCTAAAGATCCTTGTGAAGCACAGAAATACTGTGGGGTCTGCTCATCATGAGGCTACCACTACTAGGACAGTTAGGGCAAAAGATTGGGACATACTGAGTTTGAAACACATAAGGGGATCAGCTTGTACAGGCTCATTGACCCAGTTTGGCTCAGATGTGCCCTAATGAACTGAATGCTGGCCCATGAGGGTGTCAGCTGGACACCCAGCCAGATTCAGAGGTATTCTGTTTAACTGTGTGCTTTTGTCTGACTGCATTTCATTGTTACCTTAATAAACTGATTCCTGGAATATGAGGGTGTCAGCCTGTCCATGCTGATCAACCCAGCCAGGTCAGGCATGTCATGTTAATCTGTGTGTTTGTGTGTATGACTGATTTGGTGAGAAACCCAGCCCCACTGAAACTGAGTCCTGCAAGATAGCTCCACTGGGGGTAAGGACTTGTAGAAGGGAGATATACAGCTCCATATAGAAACACAAGTAACACAAGCAGCACATTGATAGACTTACAAAGACCCTAGAAACATATCCCTAATAAATGACCACATCCCAAAGTCACGGGCAAATCTGGTAACACCCTCCCAGGAGGTTCACACTGTTAGGAACAGCACAAACCAATCTGGGAGTGGGCGATGGGCCTAAAATCGATGTGGATCAGGTGAGGGAACATCTTGAGAAACTGGACATTCACAAGTCTGCGGGCCCTAATGGAATGCACCCAAGAGTCTTGAAGGAGCTGGAAGACATCAACTGCATCTCCCTTGGCAGAGATATTTGAAAAATTGTGGCAGTCAGGCAAGGTCCCAAATGACTGCAAAAGAGCCAACGTGGTCCCTATCTACAAGAAAGGGAGGAGGGATGATTCGGGGAAATATAGACCAATTAGTCTTACATCCGTCCCTGGGAAAATCTTTGAAAAAATTGTCAAGGGATCCATCAACACCAGACTGACTGAAGGCAAACTTCTGAATGCCAGCCAACATGGCTTTGTGACTAGCAGGTCATGCCTGACCAACCTCTTCACCTTCTATGACAAGGTAACATGTGCCAAGGGAGACAATGTGGACATCATATACCTGGACTGCAAGAAGGCCTCTGACCTAGTTCCCCATGATGTCCTCATGGTTAAGCTGGGGATCTGTGGCCTTGAACATCATATAGTCCGATGGCTTGGCAACTGGCCATGGGGTCAGACACAAAGAGTGCTAGTTGAAGGGAACAAGGTTGCACAGGGTGACCAGTGGAGTCCCTCAAGACTCGGTACTTAGGCCGGTACTCTTTAAAATCTTCATTAATGATCTGGATTCGGGAATCAGATATGAACTCGCCAAGTTCTCAGATGATACCAAATTATGGGGGAGGGTGGTCATACTGCAGGACAAGCTGGGGATACAGCCCGACTTGGACATGCTCTCAAGGTGGGTCGATCAGAACCTGATGGCCTTCAATGCAGAGAAGCGTAACGTGCTACACCTCAGTAGGAAGAACCCCCAGCATACGAACAGGCTTGGCAGTGCTATGCTTATAGGCTTGGCAGTGCTACATTTGCTAGCACCATGACCAAAAGCAATTTGAGCATCTTGATTGACCACAAGATGAAATTAAGCCACCAATGTGATGCTGTGGCTGGCAAATCTAACCAAACTCTGGCATGCATCCACCAACGCATCTCAAGCAAAACCAGGAAGATATCCTCCTGCTGTACTTGGCCCTGGTGAGACTGCAGCTGGATTACTGCCTCCAGTATTGGGCCCTCCACTTCAGGAAGGATGTGAAGAAGATTCAGAGAGTCCAGAGGAGAACCACTCTCCTGATACAAGGCCTGGAGAGACTGAGGGACTTGGGGCTGTTCAGTCTGGAGAAGAGAAGGCTCAGGAGGGACGTGGTAGCAGCCTACAATTACGTAAGAGGAATACATCAGGACCTAGGAGAACACCTGTTCACCAGAGTTCCCCCAGGGATAACACAATCTAATGGCCATAAACTGCAGGAAGGCCAATTTAGACTAGATATAAGAAAAAAGTTCTTTACAGTGCATGTGTCCAGGGTCTGGAACAGACTCCCCACAGAGGTGGTGCAAGCACCTACTCTAGACGCCTTCAAAAAGCAGGTGTATATATTTCTTGCTGGGGTCACTTGATCTCAGCTGACTTCCCACCTATGGGGGGTGGGCAGGACTGGACCCAATGATCTCTCCAGGTCCCAGCCCTTGATGTCTATGAAATCTATGAAATCTGAAACATCTTGCTGATCTCTTTTGCTAGAGAGAGTCTCAGAAAAGGACATACTGAACCTGGAAAACTTAAAAGCACAAAACTAATTAGACCTGGATGCTGCTTCTAATTTTAATTGTATGTATGGCATTTTCTTTCTTTAATTTTATGTATGCCCTAAATGTATGGCATTTTCTTTCTTTATTAAAACAATTCAAAAAGAGAAAAAGGAAATTCCAGTTGTGGTTCAAAGGTGAGATCTAGAATACAAATTAAACTTGGGGCTGCTACTTGGATCCCTATTTCCTGAGAAGCAAATACTGTTTTATTAACTTAATTAAGAGGAGAAATGATTTAATTAAAGTTTCCATGTGTTTTTGTTTGCACTGCTTAATTATGTTAGACAACTGATGACTTCATCTCCAGTCTGTTTTGGGTTTCTTTTCCTAGACTACAGCCCTTTCAAGCTACAAGTCTTAATCATTATTACTTGTTTTTATAGAAGGTCTTTCTGGTGGGACATGATTTTTCTGAAATTAGATATTTTTGTACAAGCTGGAGCCTGGATGCAGTATTAATAAAAGGAAGGGTTTAAGTTATTTCTTTCCCATGTGTATGCCTGTTTATATCGTTATATGTATCTTCAGTTATTTGTTTTTGACAGTGCTCTTGGTATCTCCAGCAGACAGAAATTTTTTAGGCTTACTGTGTTGTCCTCTGACCCACAATATATAGACAAAACTAAGGCTGTTTTACATGCTTAATAAAGAAACACACACACACATACATATTTGTATATGTATTTTTTAAAACTAATTTTGATCCTGATTTTTTTCTTTCCTTATTTTTCTATGCTTTATTGCTCATCATTAATGGACACATCATGCTTTTGTATCACATATCTCGAAGTGCTGTACAAAGAATGCTAAACATATTTTTTGCAGAGGAGAAAGCTGAAGAAGAGAAAGGAAGTGATCAAGGATTTAGGGAGTTGATCATTGAGAAGGAATTGTGTAAAATACGGAACATTTCTAATGCTTGAAAAGGAATTATTTTAAGGAAAGCGTTATAGAAAAAATATTTCTTAAAAAGAAATGTGTTACAATTTTCATTTTCTAATTATTGGTTTTCCTTGTTTCATTTTTTCCTGATGTTCTTTTCAAATTAATTAATGTATTTCTAATTTGTATAGAATATAGGAAATAAGGGAAATAATGATGTGGGAATGATGATAAAAGAAAAAACCCCCCAAAACTCCTCTTCTCCCCACCCCCCTTAAGAGGATATCAAAGAAAGTGGGGAATAATTGTTTCTAATTTTATTAAAAATAGAAAATATTTTAAAGTTATTTGGAGAATGTTATATCTTAAAACAATTAAACATATAAACTTTTATGTAGGTTTACTCTCTCATGGTTGAGGATAGAATTGCACTTTTACAGAACATGGATAGTCACTGTCTCCTGTTTCACCATAAGGTAAGACTGAGGATGTTGGAAGGTAAATCTGTTTTCCAGTCTGTCATTGTCAGCTATCAGTGTTTTACATCTATCTAAGAGCATCTCTATTTTTTTCCATATTTTTGTGCCCTAAATGACTTGGGGCACAGCAAACTAAAACTCCCGGTATGGCTGCAGTGCTCCTCGGAACTGCCTAAGCTGGGTGCTTGTGGGCAGGTGCTACCAGGGCAGGGGGGGCAGGCACTGCTGCCCCAGAAAGAAGCACCAGCCCCCTCCCCCCCCACAGCCCAGGGACCACTCCATCCACTGGCAGCTCTCCCTCCCCTCCCTGCCTCTGGAGAGGCTGGTAAGCTCGGGTGTGTGGATGACACAGAGAATTGAAGTGGTATTTTTAAAAGCCCACCGCTTCAATTTAGGGCCCTCTTTTTGTCTACACATGCGCCTAGCTGTCTGGAAACTTTGGATCTTTCTCAGCTTTCTGGGACTGATCTGTTTTTTATTGGGAAAGATTACAGCTGATTTTCAGGATATTCAAGTTATGTTTTATAGGGATGTGCAAAATTTCGCTGAGTGTTTCATTTCTGAAGCTGTTTCAACACGTTTTGAGCTCGAAGCAGCGAAATTGAAATGAAACGAAAAGCTTTGGAACAGCTTTGAAACAAAATGAATACAATTGAAACATTTAGAAAATTTCAAAATGTTTCAAGTTTCAAAGTAGCCTAGTGGTGGGAGGCAGGGGAAAGGCAGGGCTGCACTCCAAGTGGCTCCACAGCCCCTTGGAACACAGCCCTGGCTCCGCCTACCTCCCACCACCAAGCTGAGCTCTGTGGGGCTGGTGGAGTCAATCAGAGTGCACAAGTGGCTCTCCCCACCTTCCACCACTGGGCTGCACTCTGAGCAGCTCCACTGCCCCATGGAGCTCAGCCTAGTGGTGGAAGGAGGAGCACAGTACTGGCTCTGCCTGCCTCCTGCTGCTGGGCTGAGCTCCATGGGGTTGTGGAGCTGTTCAGAGTGCAGCCTGGCAGCAGGAGGTGGAGAGAGCCAGGGCTGTGCTATGCCTCCTGGCTGAGCTCCATGGGGCTGCGGAGCTGCTCAGAGTGCAGCCCTGGCTCTCCCTGCCTCCCACCACCAGGCCCAATAACAGGAGGCGGTCGCTCCTTCCTGGGGCCAGTGGCAGTATCAGTCTTCCCCAGCACTGGGTGCAGGCTGTGCCCAGCTCCAGCCCCAGGTGGCAGCAGCAGCCTCCTGTTATCTGGCACAGATCTGGGAGCCAACAACCCCAGGAGGAGTCTGGAACAGCCCCTCAGCCCTCCCAGGGGAGCAGGCCCCCAGATCTGCATGCCGGATGACAGGACGCTGCCACTGCTGGCAAGTGTCATGAGTTTTGCTTTTTGCAGTTTGAGATGCAGTTTCTGAGAAACCTCTGCACCTATCTCCTTGAAACTTGGCATGCTTCATGCCCTCAGAAGAAGCTACCACTCCTACAGTTTTCATCTGAATCAGACAAGAAATTACAAATGTTAGGCATTTTCATGATTCCCCATTATAACCTATGGGTGAAACGTCGAAACATTACAACAGTGAAACGGTTTTGATTAAATGAAATGGGACAGTGTTTCAAAATAAAACAAAACAATGAAACAAAACACTGCCCCTTTGAAATGGCAAAATGGGCATCATAACAAAATGATGGTGTTTTGCACAGCCCTAATGTTTTATGCAGTTATGTTTTCTGTGTAGCGCACCTTTAGAAAGATTGAAGTCTGCCTCTGTCTGCTTTTGGGTACTTCGTGTGTAAAATGTCTTGATGATTGCACTAAATGAGTGTTTCTCAAACTTTTTTGATTCCAGGTATCCCTGAATGAACTTGAGACACCCTTCAAAAATGGTATATCTTAGTTTTCACTTTTGTTTTTGACTAGATTGTTGTTTTCATGCTGTATTTATAACATGTGGACAACAAACCTTTTCGAATACTCTTGGTGAAATAAATGAACAAAACTAGTTACTAAACAATAGAATTCAGTGTTTTCTCTTTTAGATGTCTCAGCCGCAAATGTGCACTGGATTGCAAAGGAATCTTGTATGGTGCCCAGATTTCTGGATCTGTAGTTGACTCAGAATTGCCATTCCTGCACAGTCCCAGCTTTGACTCTATTTAGGTTCTTACATAAATAATTTAACTTCCTGCTCCAGTTGACCTATTTCAGGACATGGATGACAGTAGTATGTAATAAATAGTCCACTGAACTATTAATTGTGGTTTGCAAATAACTTCAAGGGCTTAAAACACTATTTATAATTATTTATTAGATTTATATGCCTCTGTCCCCTGAGTTTAAAAAGGCCCCACAGAGGCATTGCATATTTCTGATCTAATTGATCGATTGGAGATTGCTTTTTCACTTTGCTAAATGCAGTTTTGAGCAGGCAACTCCTGCCCAAACTCAAGCTTGCTGGAAATTTTACAGTAGTGCAGATTTGATCTCAGGTGTGGTGCGTTAAATACTGCTCCTTTGGGAAGACAGGCTCCAAAAGAGAGAGAAGAGGGAGGGGAAGGAATAGGGCAAAAGT
>NW_017729025.1:47267695-47278215 GCF_001723915.1 Gavialis gangeticus | reverse complement strand
ATGCCTCTGTCCCTTCTGTGAAATAGTGGTTTGACTGTTAGTTACATTAATATTCCCAGTAGCATGATCACTGCGGGGCATTGGTAACTCATTGGTAACTTTGAGGAATTTTGGAAGGAAACCCTAAGGGTATACAGTAGAGTATAGCAAAAATAATTCAGAATTTGAAAATTCAGCATCAAAGCCTGTATAAAAATAAGTACAATGATTATCATTATGCAGGACATAAGCTAATATACCATCTGTAGGCAGAAATTTGCTGCTTCTGCATCATTGCTTTTTCATTCAAACAGAGATAATGAGATTGTTTAATGATGATCTTCATGCCACAAAAACATTAATCTGCAGGCCAAAGAAAAAAAAATACTCTCTCATCACTTAAGGGAGAATGGACAATTTCCTCAAATGTATCAAAATGAGTATTTGCAGCATAAATATTCCCATTAACTATATCCCAGAGCCTATGAGCCATTATCTTATAAAGAGTTTGTTTGATATTTTTTATTGAAAGACTGTCATACTCGTTTTATAAACTGTAGCATAATCTAATTTGTATGGGCCTCCTATAAAACAGCTTGTGAACATTTTCTTTTAATTAAAGAGATGATAAGAGGGACAATAGCTTAGCTGGGCAGGTTTGGGAGGGAACTGGCATGCTTGTCTGAAATTCATCAGGCATTGGAGGCTACTAACTTAACAGAAAAGTAAATTCAGAACTGAAAGGTATTTATTTATTTTATTTCAGGCTTGAAAACAACAACAATATGAAATGTCCAATTATTTCTAGATTGGGCTATTTGAGTAATTTTGAGCTATTTCATTCTCAGAAGTCTTTTGAACACCATGGTCTGTCTTGTCTTTTTAAACTGAAATTTGAGAGTTTTGTTGGGCAGAAGGCATGGTAGATTTGTATCTCATAGGGTATGTGTAGATGAAACGAGGGGCATGTGTGCACAACATTTTAAAGTGGGTTAAATGCTTTTGCACTGCTTTAATGGTGTTGGTGTTTGCACATGTCGGCAGCGTATTGTGCATTAATTCCAGCCGCTGTAGCAAATTCAGCAGTGTAATGCGCCTTAAATGACTTTGTGGTGCAGCAAACTAAAACATGGCATGGGGGTTTACTTCACCCTAAATAGAAGCAGTGTTTTTAAAAACCCACCGCTTCAATTTAGGGGCCGCATTGTGTCTGCACATGCCCACAGACTAAATCACAGAGAGTTATGTTGGCCAAAATAAATGTAATCTTGGGACCTTGTTCCTAGTCATTTTTGGTGTCTCCTGGAGCTTTCATTTTTGGCAGCTCCTGGAGCTCTTAACTCATGGGTTGTCCACACTTTAACACCTGAAACTAGTTTTAAATGCTTATTAGGCAGCTCAAAATTAAACCACTCCAGGGCAGGATTATCTCTATTCCATGTTATCTAGCTTGTGTTACGCTAAGGTTTAGCCATTCTAGATTATAGCTTAATGTAAACAGTCCACCTGTCACCCTTTCCCTGCTGGCCCAGATTGGGCCCACTGCCTCCCCATCCCAACCCTCTCAAGTACCCCAGATCCACATTCACTGCCTTCCATCCACCTACTTACTTGTGACTGCCCACACTGTCTGTCCCTGGAGATCAGGCAGGGAAGGGTTAACCTGCTGTCCTGGGCCCCACCCCATCGCTGCTACTCTCTCCGCCTGGCTCAGCCCAGAGAAAAGCAGCAACCTGGGAGCAGCAGTAGCAGAAGCAGGAGCCAGGCAAGCAAGTTAACCGTTCCCTGCCTGCTCTCTGAGGACAGACAGCACAGGCAGACACACAATAATTCAGGTTGGGGTGGAGGCAATCCCCAGGAGCAGGGGGCAGGGTGGAAACCCTGAGGGGTGGGGTGGGGGGGGAGGAGCAGGGGTACCCTAATGGACAGGGGGGAAGCACAGAATGGGAGAGGAGAATTTTTACCTTTTAAATCCTCCAAGCCCTACTTGCCTGAAGTGTGGCTTCTCCAAACTGGAGGCAGTGTTAACACCCATCAAAAATGCCCAGTGGACAGAGTCTTTGTATAGGCACCATGAAAATGCCTCTGACCAAAATAGTAGTAGTATAATAATTGTAGAAGCTCTGTGTATTTGTGTGTGTCAATCATGAGTAAAGTTATTTGGTGGCTTGTGTGAAACTACTGGGTCTCATCCAGTTTCCACTGGGCAGATGCCACAGTACAAAAATGTTCCATTGCCATAGTTGGAAACCAATCAGAAACTCTGATAGCTTTTCCAGCAGAGGAGCCAAAGGATTGAATGAACAGGTCCTTGAGACTGAATTGCCCTCTTAAGTCCTAGAGGAAGATTCCTCTGCATTAATGATGATACCATGACATGTGCAAAAATATGAAGTAATTCAACATCAATGTAGAAAGCTGGGAGGAGTGCACAGAATCCCATCCAACCTGGAGGAAACATCTAGCACTCGGTGCAGCTGAACATGAAGCAGCCTTGATCCAGAGAAGCAAAGCAAGAATGAAGAAAGCATCATGCTACAGACTTGGATTCCAACTCAGACAGCACATGGATCTGTGAAACTTGTAACAAGCCCTGTCACTCTCAAACTGGGCTTGTTAGGCACAGTTGAATTTCTCAGGCACCTGACTAGATATCCTATGCCAGGGATAGGCAAAATATAGCCCATGGGCAATATCTGGACTGCCATGGGATTTTATCTGGGCCGTGGTGAGTCCCTTAAGGGAGCAGATCACAGCTCTGCCCCAGACCTTGGCCCCCAGACCTGGCTAACTCTACACACTCAACCCATTCTCAGACACTGCTCCCTGCCCACCTGCAGACCCATGCCATCCACCTGGCCACATGTGCTCTAACTGTGAGGCCCTAGACTGATCTCCATGGAGACCCTGCCTACCTGCCCACTCCTTCTGACACCATCCAAAGTGGGTCCAGGGCAGATGGTCTAGAGCTGGATAGGACTAATTTCTCCCCCCCACCCCATTCTGCTGGGACAGATCAGCACCCACTCCCCCCTACAACAGCTCACCAAAACCCCTTATGTGGCCCTCCTGCCTAAATAATTGCCCACCCATCTTACGCATACACCGTGATCCAGAGGATCGATGGTTGCCATGTTAAATCTGAGCAGTGGTGAAGAATTTGTGCTCCTATTGTCTATCTCGCATTGATTTATGGATGGAAGAAGTTCCTAGGTCTGCTGTTCTGGCCTCTTTTACAAGTAGTAAAATATTAAAGTAAAATTAGTGCCCCACTCTTGCTATCTTTATTCTCTAATGCCCAAATAAATGCAACTTAGCAAAACTATCTGTTATAACAAAAAATAAAAATGAATAATAAAAATGGGATTAGGTTATAAGACTCCCTGAGTGCCACTGAGGATAAATTTTCTTTATACAGTTGTGTTATACTAGACTTTCCAGCAGTTGAATATTAGGGAAAGAACACCCTGGCTAAGCATGTGTCCTGCAGCCTACTTTTTCATGATGTTGTAAAGGTGTACACACTTGTGTCCTACCAGAAGTTCCTTTTTTATTATTCATTTATCCAAGATAATCTCATAAATTTAAAGACAGCATAAATAGAAGCTGCTCTGATACTGAATTTCTGTTCATTTAGCTTCAATATGTTCAATTTTCATTCTAATTAAGAGGCAAATGGTAAAAAAAAAAACCCTCAATTTCAGTTACATTTGCTTTAATGACAGAAACGATTCATCTGCTTATTAAGAACCAGAGCACTTCAAAATATTTCTTCCAGCATAAAGCTGAGGCAATTTCTTGATTTTTTCCTTCAAAATTTGCAAGTTTTGTGTATGTATGTACACTTGATAAAAGCACAAAGTAATATTAACATATTTCTGTCTTAAGAGAGAGAAAGTAAAGCCCCAAATTTTGGGAGATTTAAAGTAAAATCAGATCCGTCTATACCACAGGTTAGCATGGCACATCACCACCATGAAAGCATTAACTTCCAGGAGACGCCCAATACAAAAAATATTTGGAAACAGTGGTTATGTTGTACTATTCAATATGCATTCATTTTATTTTTCAATTTTTTTCACTTTCACTATAATATATACTATCTGATTTGTTCCCAGGGTCTCTGCTTCTCTGGATATTTCCTCCATTCTCTTACAGTTTTCTGCTTTTGAATTCAGTTTTCTGCTATGACAGGGCTACTGTTTGGCACAATCTGACCTCTGTTAGACAACAGTTTCAGTCACAGACCTCTTGCAGAGATACTAGCAAGTGAGGTAGATTCACTTTCTGTGGACCAAATGACAGATTTCCAGCTGGCACTTTTGTGCAGGTTATAATTCTATCACATATGTGCAGTATAAGTGTAAGTTGAAGATTTATAGATTCATATATTCTAGGGTCAGAAGGGACCTCAGTGGGCCATCTAGTCTGACCCCCTGCCCTGGCAGACAAGAAAAGGGTCACCAAACCTGGGTTCATGTGATCCCAGTCAGGTGTCCATCCAGTCTCCTCTTGAAGACCCCCAAGAATAGGGCGAGCACCACCTCCCTTGGAAACCCATTCCAGATCCTGGAAACCCTCATCATGAAGAACTTTTTTCTAATGTTCAGTCTAAACCTACTCTCCAGTAGCTTATGGCCATTGTTCCTTGTTGTTCCAGGGGGTGCCCTGGTAAACAGATCATCGCCTACTTCATGTTGCTCTCCCCTTATGAATTTGTACGCTGCCACAAGGTCCCCACTCAGCCTTCTCAAAGAGAAGCTGAAGAGGTTAAGGTCCCTTAGCCTTTCGTCATAGGGCCCTCCCTGCAGGCCTCCAATCAGACAGTGGCTCTTCTTTGGACCTTCTACAGGTTGTCCGCCTCCCACTTGAACTGTGGCGTTCAGAACTGGACACAGTACTCCAGCTGCGGCCTGACCAGTGCTGCGTAGAGAGGGAAAATAACCTCTCTGGACCTGTTTGTGATGCACCCACAGATGCATGACAAGGTGCAATTGGCTCTACCAACTACTTCATTACATTGACAACTCATGTTCATCCTGGAGTCAATAGTGACTTCAAGATTTCTTTCTGCCTCAGTAGTGCTGGGAAAGTCACCCCCCAGCCTATGCATATGATGCCAGTTCTTTCTACCTAGATGCAGCAACTTGTACTTGTCCTTATTGAATTGCATCCTGTTGCTCTTTGCCCACTCCCCCAACCTGTCTGTCTAGGTTAGCCTAGATCTGGTTCCTCCTCTCCAGGGTGCTAGATTCACTCGATATTTTTGTGTCATCTGCAAACTTGGACAGGGTGCATCCCACCCCTTCATCTAGATCACTGATGACGATGTTGAACAGGACTAACCCCAGAACTGATCCCCAAGGGACTCCACTGCACACATCTTTTCAGGTTGACACCGACCCATCCACCAACACTCTCTGAGTGTGACCCGTGAACCAGTTTGCTACCCAGTCTACCATATAATCATCCAAAGCAAATCTCCTCAGTTTATTTATAAGGATGGTATGGGATACCACGTCAAAGGCCTTTTTGAACATCCACCTCGACTCCTGCATCTAAACATTTGGTGGCCTTGTTGTAAAAAGAAACTAGGTTGGTCAGGCAGAACCTGCCTGCTATAAACTCATATTGGTTACCCCTCCACATCACATTAGCCAGCGGGCTCCCACAGATGTGTTCCTCGATAATTTTTTCCAAAGATTTTCCCAGGGATAGATGGAAGGCTGACTGGTCTATAGAGTTCACTGGTTCCTCCTTCCTCCCCTTCTTAAAGACTGGGATGACATTGGCCTTCTTCCAATCCTCCAGGACCTGACCAGAGCACCATGAGTACTCATATATTCTTGCTAGTGGTTCAGCTATGACACTCACTAATTCCTTCATTACCTGTGGGTGGAGTCCCTCTGGTTCCAGTGATTCGAACATATCCAGTCCCTCCAAGTGTCCTTTTACCATGTTGGCACTGACCATTGGTCAGCTGATGTTCCTCTTGTTGGTGTCTGTGATGCATATTGAAGGTTTGTCTACATTCCTATTTAAGAAGACAGAGGCAAAAACAAACAAACAAACAAACAAACAAACAACTCATTGAAGAGCTCTGCCTTGTCCCTGCCATCCATCACTAAGCCCCCCTGCCTGTCCTGTAGGGCTCCTATGCTACCCTGCACCCTCTTTTTGCTCCCAACATACCTAAAGAAATACTTTTTATTGTCCTTAATCCCTGCTGCTAGCCTGAGTTCTAGAGCTGCCTTGGCTTTCCTGACTGACTCCCTGCAGGTGTGGGCCAAGGAAGTGTACTCCTCTTTGCTAGCTACCCCATGCTTCCACTTCCTTTATGCTTCTTTTTTGCCCTTAAGGTATCCTGGATGACCCTGGTTAGCCAAAGGGGCTTTCTGACCCCTTTGCCCCCTTTCCTCTGCCATGGGACTGTCTCACTCTGAGCCCAAAGAATGGTCTCCTTGAGGAATGACCACCCATCCTGGACCCCCAAAGCATCTAGGCTCTTGGTTCCTAGTGCCCTGATAACCAATACCTTGAGTCTATTAAATTCAACCTTTTTAAAGTTTAGCACCTGTGTACTGCTAGGTATAGTGTCTGGGTAGTGAATTTTATCATTTGTTGATCACTGTCCCCTACATTGCCTTGAATCTGCAGGTCCCCCACCAAGTCATCCCCTGTGGCCAACACCAAGTGGAGCAAGGCATTACCCCTGGTGGGACTCCTTACCTTCTGTGTTAGGTGAAGGTCCTGAATACAGGTTAGAACCTGTGTGAGTGGTTAGATCTAGCTGACTCTTCCTCCCAGCATATGTCTGGGTAGATAATATCCCCCATGACTACCATGACTCTAGACCACACAGCCTCTGAAAGCTGCCTGGAAAATTCCTCATCTATTTCATCCTATTGGTGCGGAGGCCTGTAGTAGACCCCCACCACCAGGTCACTTTCCCCCCCGATCCCCTTGGATCTTAACCCACAGAGTCTCTGCTTGTCCATTCTCCGATCCCAGTTTGATTAGGGAAGATATATACTGTTCTTCGACATAGAGAGCAACACCCCCTCCTTTTTTCCCTCTTCTCTCTCTCCTATACAACCCATAGCCCTCTGTTCCTAACACCCAGTCATGAGTAGAGTTCCACCAGGTTTCAGTTAGTCCCACTAAGTCAAAGTTATTGCTCCCAAGCAAGAGTTCTCAATCCTCCTCCTTGTTACCCATGCTCCTGGCATTTGTATATATACACACTTAATTCCCCTGGTGGCTGCCCCTGGAACCCTCTTATACTGCTGTCTAATAGGTTCTTTGATACTTACCCACAAGATCAGCCCAGGTATCTCATGGTTCAGTGTTCCATGGATCCCTCTGTCCTCCTCCTCACCTTCCCCCGATGAACCTAAGCAGGGGGGCAGGGTGTTGCCAACCCCCCATGGGCCCCATCTGGGTGGCAGCCTCAGAGGAGCCCCAGGTAGGCGGTGCCCCCAGGGTAAGATCCCTAGCAGCACTCTGTGTCCATAAGTGTAGTGCGTGGTGCCTTCTTCTCTCCCTTACTGAAGACTTCCTCCTGGCTCCTCCTGTTTGCCCACCTGCATGAATGCTGGCACAAACACTGGCAGGCCCTTAAAGGGTGCGCCTTTTTGTGCACTCTGTTCACATGTGTGGCTCAGGAGCACAGCTCCCTGCTGGTTCAGTCAAAAGGGATCTGGGGGGCTCCCCCTCCAGATCCTCCTTAGCTGCGCCAGCTCCTCTGCCCCATTTACCTTTGGGGAATCAGCTGCTGCTGCCCCCGCTGCTGCCTCCACTGCTGGTAAGGTTAGGGGGGCACATGTATTTTGGAGACCCACATCTGCCTGGTTTGCTCCTCTTAGCTCTTCCCGCAAGCCCCAACTGCTGGGAGATGTGACAAACCACGGCTTTTAAATGCCGCAGTTTGAATCTCCCATGGCTGCCCTGCAGCCAATCAGGCATTCCAGGCTTCCCCAGAAGTGCCTGCCAGTTGACCCTCCCCCTACATTCCCTCCCACCACAGGATCCCAGAGTTCCTGGGGTGGCTGGTGCCACTGCCCAAGGGGACAGCCTCTGGGGGTACCCCCTCACCTGGGGGAAACAGTTTCCCCTAGCCCACCCCCTGTTTGAGCACTCTGTTCTTGTGTGTGGCTCAGGACCGTGGCTCTCTGCTGGTTCAGTCAAAAGGGATCTGGGGGGCTCCCCCTCCATATCCTCGTCAGCTGCACTGGCTCTTTTGCCCCACTTACCTTCAAGGATTAGCTGCTGCTGCCCCTGCCACTGCCTCTGCTTCCTCCACTGCCAGTAAAGTTAGGGGGGCACACATGTGTTTGGAGACCCATGTGTGCCTGGTTTGCTCCTCTCAGTTCTTCCCACAAGCCCCAACTCACAGAGCGAGTTATGCATTAACCAGGTAAGAGTGCATAAGTGGGCTCATACCTAGGTATAACTTTCACAAGAAAAAAAAAAAAACAACCAGGAGAAAAAGGAGAAGGGCCTTCCCATGTTTGAGCTCCAGTGGTTAGGATTCCAGAAAATGGGAGACCCATATTTTAGTCCCTCCCACCCCCCACTAAAAGGAGGGTTCGGACTTGCAGTTCTGACTTCCTAATACATTATGGTGTTCTAGCCACAGGTCAGACATTATTCAGTCCCTTCTCCAGAACCCCATCTGAAACAGAGTCATTGCACCTTACATTTAATACATGTTGGATAAAATGGATGGAGTGAAATGCAAATGCAATCCTCCAAGATAGAGACAGGCTCCCTCTTTTTCAGATCATCACCTATGTTACTAAACTATACAACCTCTAGCTTAGGCATGTCCACTTGGATTCACATATCACGCTCTCATCGTTACCCTTGAGGGGTAACTTCAACAGGAGCACTGGAGAAGGGCATGGATAATGGCTAACCTGTGATACGGTGGTCAGAGCCCTGTTTTGGGAGATGCAGGTTCAAATACCCAACTAAATCCCTAACCTAGATCTCTAACCACTCAGTTATTGGTTCTAAAATGCAGGATCATTCTCCTGCTACGTCTGTCACCTGTTAGTCATGGGTTTTTGTCCAGTTCAGTTTCATGATTTACCCATCCACGATGTATATGTGTACATAATCATGTATCTGCCTGGCCAGTTGTTACAGGGCGGGGACCCAAGAGCGGCTGTGATCTCTCCTGGTGCCCCCTACCGTGCCAAGTTAGTGTCCATGCACCCTCATTCTTGCCCGCCACGTCTTTGATGATAAGATTATTAAGGGAGACTGACTTTCATCTTCCTTGGCATGGTACCCCGACGTACTCCGGCCTGTGCCCCGTCTACGGTGATCCTGTGCACTCCCGCCTCAAGGGCTACGCGTGGCTCTTACCACCCCTAATACCACGCCCTAAGCCTCTCAGATGTCCCGGATGTTGTCTAGTCAAGTACCATTGCCTGCACCCTCGCGGATGCCCTCTGGGCTTGTCTTCTACTCGTGGCCCTCCCTGGGGCTTCTCCTATCTCTGTACTCCTGCCTGCACTGGGGCCTAGCCCTGCGATCCCCCGCCCGCACTGGGGCCTAGCCCCATGATCCCCTGCAAATCAAGGCTCAGGTGGCCGTAGCCATGCCTGGCCCCCCAGACCCCCTTCCTGGGTCTTACGCCCCACTGGGGCTTCTCACAATCGAGGCTCAGGTGGCCATAGCCGTGCCTGACCTCCAGACCCCCTTCTCGGGTCTTACACCCCACTGGGGCTTCTCACCTGCACCCACACTGGGGCTTTACCCTCCCAATACTGCCCACACTGTGGTCAGGGTCAATACACCCCAAAACACAGCACCCTCTCCAGTGCCAGGAACCCCCACACTACTGGAAACTCCTATGAGGCCTCCTCCAACCCCTACAGCCTCACCTGGTCCTCCAGTGTAACAACACACAACAGAATACAATTACATGAGCCAATCTGCTCCAACTCAAAGATAAGCCTCATGGCTAAAACATAAACTCTAAACCATCAGGCCCTTTATCCTCCCAAATCCCCACCAGGGCTTCCTCCACCTGGTGTCCTTCTACAGAAGCTGTTCAGGCCATCTGGCTTCTCTCTTCTGCCCACTTCAACAGAACTCCTACTTCCTCAGCTGCCAGAAGAGAACTGACTCTGGCCTCAGCCTGGCTTGTTTATATAGGCCAGGCCCTGTCCCCTTCTGGTCAGCTGACCAAACTGCGGTTGCCCCAGTAACTAACACCTGTAACTCTTTCTAGGAGCAGGGCACTTCAATGCCCTGCGGCACACCTCCCCCCCTAAGTTCGAGTCTCCCTAGGAGCGGGGCACAGAGGTGCCCTGCGACACCAGTATACTGTATAGCTTATTGCACACATTCAGTATTGACATATATGTTTATGAGAATGACATTATGCATACTCCCTTCATACAGGTTGGTCTGCTGGGGTAAGTATAGACAGTCAAAAAGCCTGAGGCTGAATTGATTCAGTCTTTGCAGGTTAGTCTAAACTACAGAGATTAAATTGAGAACTAATAGGACATACATTCACTTTTGAT
>NW_017729025.1:47262018-47267521 GCF_001723915.1 Gavialis gangeticus | reverse complement strand
GGGGGGGGCATGTCAGGGGGAGGGGGGTGATGCTAGTGCATGGCTCTCTGGCACACAGCCAGCATGGGCTGTGTATTCACTTCATCTTCCTGCTGCCCCCCCAAGGTCTCTGGGATTTCTGTTCCAGAATCACAGAAGCAGGACTCAGCAGGGTTGCTCATTACTTCCTCTTCCTGCTGTCAGATTTCCTTTGGGTTTTGTAGTCCACAGTTGCAGCCAGCAGTAACTTTCAGTAAGTTGAGCAGGGCAGGACAGCTCTGTACTTGGGAGAAGGTGGGTTTAACTCTTCTCCCTGGCTCCAGACCCCAGCTGGGGTTTGCCCTGTGGGGGGACAGTTCCTAGCTCCCCCCAGCCAACATTTCTCTGCTGGAGCAAACAACACAGCACAGCCCAGGGCTGGAAACCATGCTGCAGTGCTGAGGGATTCTGCTTTAACTTAAACCAGGAAGCAGACTTTAATAAAAGTTTCATAAACTGGTTTGACCCAAATCAGTTGAGACTGATACCATATTCAACCAGGTTTATCTTAAACCAGTTTCAGCCATTTTGAAACTGGTTTATGTGCACTGAACTTCTTTTCTGTTACAGGTTTTAACCATTTTCAGATCACTTAAACTAGTTTACATGTAACTTCTGTCCCTAGCCCTGTTGCACTTCCCATTCTTCAAGATAGCTTGCTCCCATGCCCATAAGACAGCCTGCTTAAAATACAGCTGGCTCTCTTGGATGGCTTTTCCCCTTCGAGTTGCCTCCCAAGGGATTCTGCCCACTAGGTGCTTGAGTTTGTTAAACTAACAAGCAAATAAGAGGACAATGCTGTTTGCTTTACATATAAAACCACTGAGGTATTCCAAAATAAAAACCTGAAATAGTGACACCAATATTGAAACCCACTGCCTTTTACTGTTTCTGTGGTATATATTATAGCAACCTGTAATCAAGAATGCTATAGATATTAGTGAAAATAGAATCACAATGAATGTAATAAAGATCTGGGTTGTACTAGTGATGCATTTTATTCACGTAAAAAAGGATTAAACAATGAGACAGCATTTTGTTGAGGTGGAATAGATAAAATATTCTTTCCTGCCAGACATTTTCCTCTTTCTTTCTCCCATTTTGGCCCTAGCTAATCTGGGCCAAACAGAGCCTGTTTTAAGAGCTTCCATTTAGTCCTGAACCTAGGCTATGACAACTGCCCTTTTTGGATGATAATAAAGCTTCTTGAGTTAATCTTTTTCCCCTGTGCCTTATTGTCTCAGGCATTTATGGATAGAAATTGTTCAGTGCTCTGACCAAGCATAACAGAACCCATCTCCTCATGTGGTACTTCCACCCTGCTATTCACAGGAGATACACTATATTTAGCAAATCAAGTCATCTTTGCTCATGTCTCTGGGTGCCAGTCAAGCAACATACTATCAGTACTAGAGAGTTCACATATTATAGGCAAGCAGTGTTTTTCCCAAGGAGAGTGAAGAGAAACATTTATTTAAATGCTTTTAGTCCCTCTTGGTTTCAAGCCAGGCAGGAACTAGATATTTTTTTCTCTAAGCTGGACATCCAAAATGATAGGCTAGTGCCTCACTGCCACAGAACAGGATCAGTCAAAATGACTCTCCTATTTTTCATTCTTTCTTTTCTAAATTCAATAGCCAAGTGCTTTTCTTTGAGCAATTAAACTACATATTCAGTGCAGGAACCAAAATAGAATAATCACTGCATAATTTGACTAGGAATCATGCCACTGGAGGAAAAGCTATTGTGATACTCCTGGAAGCAAATGTGCTGGCAAATTCATTTTTCTTTTATGTGGGAATATTTTCTTGGGTTGAGTGAGTTGACAAGCACCCTCCATTCTCACTGAAGTCATCAGATGAAGGGGTTCAATAGCTCTCATGAGGTGCTCAGCACTCTGTATGATCAGAATCTCAAATAGAAAGGCTGTTATGATCTTGTGTAAAGCAAGGTTCTAACAGAACTGTTTTGGAGCCCATTTAGGAGAACCCTCAATGCTGGAATGCAGGAGCACGAGACAGGGAAAATGTTGCATTCCATTGACAGTAAATAGGTGAGACATTACTTATATAAAGCTGAAAAATGGAGAGACCTCTGTTTAGGAAGAGGCTTATATAAAACACATAATCCCTTTAAAATCAAAATTTCATTTAAAATCAGTTTTCCCTAGGTTTTTACTCATAAGGAGCTGAACTAGGATTTGGGGATGAGGCGTATTAGCTTTTCCATTTATATCTTGATGGTTTCTTTCCTTTGGGAAATAATGGATCTGCTTCTCATCTACCCATAAAGTATACAAGAGCCTTAAAGTGAATTTATATAGGTATGAGGCCCAGAGTGGTGTAAAACAGCCTTGGTACAATTGTGAATTAGGTTTTTCATACCTGACAAAGCTGAAACCATGACATGTGATGAGGAGTGGCCAGCTGTAACAGAATGCATTGTTAGGATGAGGTACTCTGAAGTAGATTTGTGGGCATCCAGGACTAAACTAACTGTGTTTGGAATAAGGTGCATTGCAGAAGCAGCATGGGTCTTCTAGGTATGGGATAGAAGATTATATACACAGTTTGCAGTACCCCTCATCCATGAAAAGCAGGTTAGTGGCACATAGTGACTAAGTTGATTTGGTAGGGTCATGAAAAAAAATGTCTGGAGCAGTGCCTGAGTGCAAGATACTTCCTCCAGATATTATTATTTATTAATTGGTGTCATGACCATCTATTTAATCCAGTGAAGTGAACTCAAGTTCACAAGATATATATTCTCTATATATAGCTTATTTAGTTAGTCTATACGATGCATATATACCTTGCCTTCTATCAGTTTTATCTCCAGTCTAGAGCTGGAACAGGGTATGTGTATGTGAATAAATAATAACAATTTAAGACACCTTTAAATAATGTAGTTACTACAAGAGACATATTCAAAAATTATATATGGTACAGTCCCCACCATTCACCTCATGTTTCATGAACTATTCAGCCTCTCCTTCTTTTCCATTTTTAAGTGGTTTTGCCATAGAAATGCATGCAAATTGCTGAAAGTTAAAACAATGTATCCATTAAAAGTCTTATTTCTGCCCTATTTTTCTGCACACCTAGAATACTTGAGAAACAGTATAGTTGCTTCATAACAAGTATAAAAAATAAGTTTAAACATGAAATATAAAAATCAAGTCTAGTTCTAGTATTTAATGAAGCTCAGCTTCATGTCCTATTCTCTTCCCTGTGCTCCTGGCCTCAGTTTCCTATCTAGTCTCTCTTTTCACCTACCATGCACACATAGGCCCAATCCCTCCCACTTTTCTTCTTTGGAATATGGCTGCTTCCTTCTCCATATTATCTAATTGCAGAAGGAGGATATGAGAGCACAGGAAAGAGAGAATCACCTTGCTCTCATCCTGGTGTTTGTCATCATAATGATCCAGATATCATCTGGTCAGCCCCTGCAACCTCAGGTTGGAGCATGCCACAGTCCATTAGAAACATCAAGAGTTTTTAGCTGTCAAATTAACACACTTTTAACATGAATGTGAAAACTGAAGTGTCCCAAAGCCCTACATTTTAGTTAATCTTTTTCCAGTCTTCAGCAGCATGGGAAAAGACACTTCAATGGCACATAGGAGACCCTATTTTTTTCCCTTTGCCCCCCTGACATTTTACATGGGGAAATGTGCTACTTCCAAAATGAGATTATGAATCATATACCCACAATTATTAATAATAATAATAATAATAATGTTCAGTGATGTGGCTGAAGAAATTCAGTCCAAGCTGGTAAATTTAAGAAGTATATAGGTAACTGAAATTATGTTTTTATAATGGGAAGAGTTAAGGAACCTTAACTATAACACTCTACATCTGCCTATAATTACTATACCTTTTAAGGCAGCAACATCTAGACTACGGTTTCCAGATATAATCATCCTCCATAGTCATTCCTTTGAAGAAACTACTATGGTATTAGGTGGGCTCTGTTTCTCATCTCCTTTCCTTTTTCTTTGCCTTCTTAAAACCTCTGATGTTTTATGAAGCCCAACCTGATTGCCAGAAACAGTACTAACACATTGATATTTTCTGACTCCCTTTTTCCTATTTTTTTCTATGGATACTATTTTTGTAGATGAGAAAATAAGAAGGCAGAGACCCAATCAAAGCAATGGCCTGTTACTCTGTTTCACTTTCCAAAAACAGGTAGAGCTTCTATTTGGAATGTCTTTGCCGTCTTTAAAAACTAAATCTCTTTCATTTTTTTTCTTGATAACAGATGGATTCTAATCTCATTGCATTTTGTGCAAATTTACTATAGGAACTTCAGCAAATAAAACTTCTATGATTCTCCATCTCCAAGACTCAGAACATTGTCCTTTACAGACATAAGTAACATCATTTCTCAACATCCTTTTATGCAAACATACAAGTTAACTAAAGCCTGCTAAATCTAATACAAGCCTATTAATTACTACGACAAGTAATCCATACTTGTTCTCACCATTTATCAGGCAACACTGTAGGGATCCTCAGCCTATATTTGGGTCTATACTTTCTTTCCATGGAACTGATGTAGTAAACACACTTAGATTAAAATTACCATCGAGCACTGCATAATTTCAGGACGGCAGATGTGTCTTGTTGCAGTGGAGAATAACGGTGTCTGTTACCAAGGCTCAGCAACATCCATATGAAGTATCTATTTTCCCCTGGAATGGAACAGGCAATTATTTTGGGTGGAGGGCCGCTTACCAAGTTTTAGTGAGCTGTCGAGGGCCACATGGGCGGCCCTGCCCCTTGACAAGTGCCCCGCCCCCTGGTTGCCATCTTGGAACTGGAAGTCCCACCGCTAGGCCCTGACCTTTGCCACCAGAAGTTCCTCCCCTTACCCTCACAGGTATTCCTTTGCTATCTAGGAACCAGAAAAATACCAAATAATTTTTATTTGATTCTAAAAATCAAACATTTACTACAACATTCATTAATTTCATTTAAAAAAATAGTTTAGCCCTGATTTACATGTGCTTTTGCAGTGTACATAGAGGTGATTGCACAATAGTTTAAAATGAAGTCTTGCTCTCGTATATTGTGGAGGGGTGTTGGTGGGTCGGTATAGGTTTCTGGATGTGGGTATAGGTAGATATAGGTTTGTGGTATAGGTTTGTAGATGCATGGGTATCTGGGGTGTGGAGGAGGATGTGTGTGTGTGGATATGTAGTGTGGGTGGGTATGGGGTTTGTGGAGGGATGTCAGTTTGTGGAAGGAGGGTGGCTGGGGAGGGTTGTGGCATGTGTGGAGGGGGAGAATTTGCTCACAGTCTCCCTGCAGCAGGCAGAGCCCCCCACAGTGCTCCTGCCAGCCCAAGCTTGGTGCTTCTGCTGCTCCTGGCCCCCAGGCACCTGTGCGGCCCTGTGCTCCCACTCACAGCCATTTCCCCCTGTCTCTGCCACCACTGCCCTTCTGCTGCTTTTCTGTTCTGCCCCCCCCCCCCC
>NW_017729025.1:47256233-47260983 GCF_001723915.1 Gavialis gangeticus | reverse complement strand
CCCCCCCCCCCCCCCAGCTCACCACTCTGGCATCATGTTCCAGCTGCATGGCCAAGACTGCAGGATGCAGCAGGAGCTGGACCAGCCCAGCCAGCATCTCATGGAGCCAGCCAAGAATTGCAGAGGCTGGGTCAGCTCCTTCTGTATCCTGCGGCCTGGTGGAGGGGAGCAGTTGCAGCAGCAGGCAAATGGCTGCTGTAGGTGGGGGGCAGTGACAGCAAACAGACTTTCAGAGCACAGAGACAGCAGGGCAGGAGAATGGGGTCCATCCTGGTATGCCAGGCCCAGTGCTGGTGGGGCCAGAATGGGGCATCAGGAGCATGGGGCAGGGGCTGGAAGGGCTCTATGGAGCCAGTCTGGGCTGTGATAGCAGGGAGAGGGGGAACTGGCCTAGCTCCAGAGCCCTGACACACCAGCCCCATACTCCTGCCACCCCACTCTGGGCCCTGCCGTTGCTGGTCTCAGCACACCAGCACGGGCCCCGTGCTCCCATGCAGCTGTTGCTGCACTCTACATGGCTGCTTGCTGCCCCTTCCACCCACCTGCTGCCACTTTCACCTCTTCCTTGCCCATGGCTACCATCAGCTGCTCTGGCACCACTTGTTTCCTGGCTGCAGCTCTGGGACTGCAGCATCCACCTCAGCCTGGCCCTGAGGACTGGTGCGATTGCATGTGGTCCTATCCTGCTTCTCCCCCCTGCTCCCTTATCTGAATTTCCCTTGGTCACAGAGAGGTAGGAACAGACCCACATTCCCAGGCCAGAAACCTCTCCACAGCATGGGGCTTCTGGCTAGGAGTGGGCAGGCTTAGCTTCTGCAGCTGCTTGGTGAGAAGGAGTGAATGGGCCTAGCTTCTACAGCTGCTTGGCCCTGTTAGTGGCTTCCCCTGGGTTCTACTGTTTCTGTCTCCTGTCATCGTTAACTGGCAGCCAGGGCAGATAAATATTAATTTTCTTAATTTTTTAGGAGCACTGCGTGCCAGAGTTGATAATTGAGTTTATCTTGATTTTGTCAAAGTGGATTGACATTTGTTTGTTTATTTTTAAACAATAAACATTCAGTCTAAGTTCAGTATCCCATGCATTCCATAAGTTGAGTGTAAGAGAATGTTCTAAGGTTAGAAAAACTGGTGTAAATATAAAATATGAATCAAAATGGGGCTTGAAGTTAGACTTCTCCGGCACATGGAGGATAGAAACTCAAGTGTTTCTGACTTCTAGATCTGACAAGCAACACCACATACTTGCTATACAGTTCTGGGTCAAGGCACCTCATTTCCATCTAAGGGATCAATTCTAGGTTTCCATCTCCAGCTTTCAATATTTCATGACCTCTCTTTTGAGGTTCTAAATAATGGTGTTCCTTATTACACATAGCTCTTGTGATGTAATATACCTAATTCCCACCTAGAAACTGGAGTGAGTTCTCCACCATATTTTGAACATCAGAGGTAGAACTCTATTACCCAGCTGTGTAAGTGCCATTTTTGGCACTTACATACAATTTGTAATTTGGTTACCCATGCAGTATGAACATGTAAGCTTACACACGTATTGTGCACATACCCAATAGGCTATGTACTATCCAGCAGGTATGTGGCTTTGTACATGCATACACCTGGGATATGTACCAGGGTGGGAAGGAAGACATCTCTCCAATGTTTCAGTCACAACAGTTGTGTGGTGTGGGTATTCCTGCAGAAAGGAGAAAGACCCAGGTTCTAGCACCTCTCATACTGAGGAGGTTTGTGCATGTCTCCCTCTAAGTGTGTGTACAAAGCTGCGTACCTGCCTGGTCAGTGTGTAGGCTATCGAATATTTTCAAAATATGTGCATACTGCACAGGCAAAAGAGGTAACAGAATTGTAAACTGTGCATAATTCCCCCCCAAAAGTCTACATTCAAAGCTGGAAAATTGTCATTTAGGTGCACAGAGAATTCTGCCCCAGGCCTATTTATCAGAAAAAGCTTAAGATTTCTAACACTCCCAGCAGTATCCCATATAGTCAGCTATAGTAAAATTGAGAAGCTCCTAAATCTATGTCCTGACCCACTCAGTTCCCTTTCTAAACCTTTTATTGTCTAATTTAAGAAAAGTCATTTGAAATGGTGTATTTCTGATATCTTCATATGTCCCTGTCATTTCCTCTTAATTGGCAGTAAAACACAAGGGCTGTAAAAGGGATTCTGCAGTTGTAAGAAAGAACTGACCTTTTATGCTGTTTTGCATAATAGCAAATGAAAAAAAGAAAAGGAGAGAGAAGAATGAAAACATCATCCTTTGAACTCTCCATATGTTTACTGTCACCTACCTGTTCATATTGTTCAGGTCAATATAATATAATGGTAAAGTCACTGGTCAATGTAATGACTCCTTGCTTATTAGAAGGACATATCTCCTAGCAACAGCACTGGTTGAGTAGCTAGGATAAATCACTGACCTTCAAATCAAATAATATTTGGTATTTTATAAACTCCTTATATCCAATTCATGTAGTCCTCCAAAAGTCATCCTTATCTCTTGCACCTCTACAGCCCCTCACATCAAAGGATCTCAGAGCTCTTTAGGCATTGTAAATGCAAGACTCAGTTAATACACCCTTAAAATGCAGCTTCCTCTGGGATGTAATGTGGCAGAGAACAGGAATGTTAAACCACAAAATTGCTCAAAATATGATGCTCCAGGGAATTTATAGAAGCAGAATGTAACATAATTTGAATTCTTTCATTTGTTGAAAGTGTTATAGCACCTATTTTAATTATGAAAATGAGGACTTATGTCTTATCCAAAAGATGGTAGCCAACTGCAAAAATCTAAGACATTACAAAACAAAGAGAAGTACATTGTCTACAAACCTTGTGTGATGCATATGCATTTAAGCTTTTGTCACTGAGAAAACCTTCTGTCTTTGAGAATACAATTTTCTACGTTGAACGTACAAAATGAAGCTCTCCTGGTATGTGGGAAAGTTAGACATTTTCCCCTTTGCTATTACTAAGTTTATAGCAATATGACAAACTGGTGGCCAGTTGATTCATGCTTTGGTTTCAGTGATGCCTTTTTCTAGATTCTTCTTCTTCTCAGTACTATAAAATCAACCATCTGAAACTGGGGAGGGAGGGCAGGTCAAATACAGAGCTTGCAAATAAACTGTAAAAGGCTGGTATTTAGGTTGTCAATAGCCATTCTGATACCTAGCCTTCATGTATGGGAACCCCCCCCCCCCCTTTCACAGCATGGCTCCAAGTAAAGTCATTTCACTGAAGGTATCCATAATATCTTGACAACATTATGCTATCTAGTCTTGAGAGACAAAAAGTGGCAACTGCTACTGCATTTTAAAATAGTTGTTCACTTAGTGTGATTTCTCAAGTTCAAAACAACATAAAAAGAAGGCTGGTAAGGCCAAAGATTCAAAACAGAACTTCTAAGAAAGGAATTACTTGAATAAACAAGTCCTCCAAATAACTGTAGTCTGGGGGTGATACTCATAACCTACCTCTTCATAACATTAATTCAAAGATTTTTTTTGGACTGGTTGAATATTTTTATCGACAGAAGACAAAACATTAGCAGTCTCAGCAGATGGGGTAAAGACTGACCTACATTCTGAGTACTTACTTGGAAATGGGTGTTCTGGGTCAGTGTGATAGCATGGCAAAAGCCTCTATTGCTGATATACATGCTTTGTATAAAAATAAAAATACATAGTACAAATAAATGATGTATTTCTATTCCCAAGTCAACACAGGGACCAGCCCCTTCCATCTGTTTGTGCTCACTAATTCAGACCCCCATTCTTCCTTCCAAACAAGTAATGAGGTATTATCCCCATTTATAGTGACATGAAGGAGATCACACACAATTACTGAAAATAAGGATGCAGGAGTCTGTAAACGAGGCAATGGTTTATTCTAATCCTTAGGTAAATCATCTTTCCCTGGATGGTAAAGCCAATCTAGAAATTATTTCGTAAAAGCAAATCGGCCTGTATCAGTCATTTCTGTCACTCCTGTGAATGACTGTCCTTTCTCAGTACAATAGGAGAGAGATCTTTTTGTTCTTATTACTCAAAGGTATTTTGGCTATATCTGCAGGTAGACAGGTGGGCTGAGAAGCTCAGTCCCAACCCATTTGTGCTGTTTATATGGTTTATTAAACTGCTGAAAGGTTCTGAATCTCTCATTTCACTGTAAAATCCATTTCTTCACTTGGACAATACTCTTTAAATTAACTGCAGCTTTCAGATCTTGTAATGTAACTCCTCAAACTCCCTGAAATTAACTCTTTCCATTTCAAAGTGAAGATTCTGGTTTATGCAGAAAGAGAACACAGAGAGCAGCAGTGAGCAAGCATTTCCTCTTCTTATTGCATTCACATCCATCTTATAATGCTGACCAGTGCATAATGCCTTATGATGTGGCACAAGATCAAGCACATAGTTCTACTGTTGCTTCCCTGGAAGGCTGAAGTTTCCTCAGTGTGGGAAATAGGGTTTGTTAGTATAACCCTTGTTCTGGGCACTACTGGCAGGAAGAAGGGGCAGGTTCACATTTCGGGACACCTCATAAATTATACCAGTGTCTTGAGCCTCCACCAAGAAATCTGGGAATGCTAAATTTGCTGGGGCATCCCATATAAACAAAACCCTCTCCTCCCAAACAGTGTAAACAGAAAAAAACAAATTTATTACAAAGACTAAAAAAAAAAAAAAAAAAAAAAAAAAAAAAAAAAAAAAAAAAAAAAAAAAA
>NW_017729025.1:47250938-47256114 GCF_001723915.1 Gavialis gangeticus | reverse complement strand
AAAAAAAAAAAAAAAAAAAAAAAAAAAAAAAAAAAAAAAAAAAAAAAAAAGCAAAAATAAATAAATAAATAAATATAGTGTGTAAACACTATTAACTACAAAGCAAAGTGTATAGGTGGCACCCTCTTGGGGAAGGCCTCTCCCATACCCAGAAAATCTGAGAGTTGGGCTCCCCCAAGGGTAGTTCTGGGGGCCTACACCTCTATACCTGCCCTTCAGCAATGGGCTGGAGAGGAGAGCCCATACCAGAGACTCCTATTAGCTGCTCCTTGGGTTCACTGCACCGTGGGGAGCTGCTCAAGAGTATGGGTCCTTTTGCATTGAATGAGGCTCAGTTGTTTCTGGATAAGTGGTAGAGTACCAAACTTTGCTCCCACAGAGGGGGGTGTGTGCGTGCGTGCGTGCGTGCACACGCGCGTGCGCTTGTGTTGTCTGTGTGGTGACTGTAACTTCAGCCAGCATGCACACACCCAAAAACTTCTGGCCTGGATTATACGGCCTGCTGAAATGAAAACTGCAGGAGGACAAACTCAAAAGAGAGCCAGGTCGATTATTGGCTACAGCTGGCCTAACCACACAGTTTGGCTGGAGCAAAGGATCATCCAAAGAAACAAAGTGGAGAAAGCCAGGCCTAACCTCTAGGCCTGGGCTACAGGTAATTTGGGTCACATAGCTTCAGTGGGAGCAGAAGGTTGCAAACCTCAACCCCAGGCCAAAGCTGGCAGAGTTAGCAACTCCCAGGTTTCAACCCTGTTTAAAACTGCCAGGCATAATTCCTAGCCAGCCAACCCAAAGAATCAATACCCTCCTCCCTGGTATTAATCTGTTAAAACCTCAGAAAAGGGGAAAGGAAAGGAAAGGAGGAGAGAGGACTTCCCAGACACTGAGACAATGCTCCTTATCTCTCTCCTCTACCTGAGTTTCTCCTTTCACTATCTGCCAACTCCTTTTCCCTTGGAGAAGAATTAATTCTTCATCAGCTCCTAGCAGCTTCTTCTCTTCCCCAAACTGGCCCAGCTCACCTTATATCCCTCCACATGACATCAGCTTAGCCTTGTCCAGTGAAGGAGTGCCACACTCCAGTCTTTCTCTTAACCAATCTGCCTGAAAAGTCTTTGCTCCCCTTCACCAATCAAGCTATAGGATTTTACATATTTTGCCCAGATACAAGGTGGGTATTACATTAGTTAGAGTTGCTGAATTATTGCCTTTCCCCTGGCTCTATTATTCTCCTGATATGACCTGTCTTTTCCTTCATTTGATACCTAATGGATATTTTATACTTGGGGACAGCTAGGGAGGAAACACCATTGTAAGAGTAGGGCCATAAATTCAATGCCACTATGGTACTAAACTGTTGGTGCTGCTTGTGGCTGTTATTGTTAAACAGTAAAACTAAAATGCTAGAAATGGGAATAAAAAAGTACCATCAAAAGTACCATCAAGTAAGAAAACAAAAGGAAACTGAAAGATCTATCTAGTGGTTTCCCAGGTACATTTCTCTTTGTTCCATTGATTCACCAACTATGAAGCCAGTTTGCAAAGAGTTGATTTCAAGCTTTATGAGAAACTGGATTGAAATGTGTGTGTCTCGTCTCTTGAGTAGTGAAATAACAATGACCTTGCAATTTCTACTCATGACAATAGAAAACATCCTTAGTTGTTGCTGCTTTCACTTTCAAGCTGACCAGAGCTTGGATGACAGCCTGGATTGGGTGCAAAAGGCTTAGAATGCTTCAACTCGTCTATTACTGAGAGAGAGAAGTCAAACTTTGAAATCTGCCTTTTACACACCCATGGACAAATCTTGCCTTGCCTGTTATTTTCTGCTTGAAAACCATCTTCCCTTTCATAGACTCTGCAGTATGAAAAATGGACTGAAGAAGGCATCAGATTCCTGTTCAGTTCCCCTGGGTGGTCTGTGATTTACCTCAATCATAATATTTTAATTTACCCAGACATGTTAGTTAATAAGGCTGGGTAATTTCCAGATGATGGGGATAGGCTTTCATAATAGATGAAGTGGGGACATAATGATGCTGTAAATAATGGACTCTCTTTATACATAATTGACTTCCACCTCAAAGATCTTGGCTCCCTAATTCATCCAAGAGTAAGGAGAGACATTAATAATAACTCAGTTTGGAAAAGTTGTTGGTGTCAGAAACTAGCCAAAAACCTCCTTTTAGTTTCCTAGCTTTTCCAAATATTTTTGTAATATCAAAAGTATCCCCAAGTGTTGATCAAAACTAAAGCCATATGCTTCAAAATACTGCTGTGCCCATTTGTTTTCAGGAATTGTTTTTTGATCTGTTTAGTAATACAATATACTGAATTGAATTTTATCAAGGAAATACAAATATTTAAATTACAAAACCACTGGTCCCTTCTTGTTAGTTATAACAGCTTTGTAATAGACAGAAGCCTGTCTATTTTGTGGGCCTCTAATTTTGTGGGCACAAGTTTGTATCTCAAATAGCTCTATCCACAGTCTTTCACCCACATTAAATTATGGCACATTTGGGAGCCATTTTTGCATCTGTTACATTTTATTTTTCATACAAAAATTGCAAGCTGATATCTAATTTTTAGATTAGGAACAGAACAAGAAAGAACAAAAGTAAAGTTTCTGTGACACAGCTGGACTACACACACAGGGCCAAGGTATAATCCTGTTTCTTGTGTTTTTCAACATAACATCTCCGTTCTAGGAACAGGGAAGGATTGGTATATCTCTGTAGAGAGATCCTGTTTCACTCAAGTTTCTCCTCTTAGTCCCTGGCTGTGTGGTTTGCAAGGACAAGGTTATGGCAAGGGTGATCTCCAAAGGGGCATGCAGGGGAGAGAGACCACTGAGAGTGAGAAAGGGAGGTGCAGGACCTCCTCACTGGAACCTGGTCCAGGAGTCTGGTCCAGGAATCACCAAACAGAGGAGGAGACCATCCTTTCCCAGTGAAGACCTCACAATTAGTGGGTCACTTATTGTTTCATTTCCCTGTGGTAGTCTGCTTGCTTCTTGAGACCCTGCATTAATGCACATCCAATCAGCCAGCTCCTGGCAACCTTTGCATGGTCCAGGTCAAGGGCAATTGCTCCTTCAACACTACAGATATGTTTGAGACTGATACTAATAGAGGTACCAGGAATTTTCCCACTTTGCATACTTGGAGCACAAGGTGTTTGTTCAGGTGTTTCTAACACGTTGTGATGAATGGTAAACAGTTCCTGAGTCAGCCTGGCCCTGACTTCTGTCCTGTGCTGTTCTTTAACTTTTACCAGTGACTCCTTTTCCTCTATGCCAGAGGTGGGCAAAGTCTGGCCTGTTGGCTGGATCAGGCCCACAGCAAACTCCATCTCCCAGCAGATCCTGCCTGCATTGCAGTAGATGGTTTCCAAGGGGCCCCAGCAGCAATGAAGCCATGGCAGTAGGGGGCTAGGGTTTCCATAGAGACTAGCCCCAGCAACTCTGGCAGGGTGCACAGCTGGGCAGGGAGCTGCTCTGGGTGTGGGATCCTGAGCCGGTGACAGCACAGTTTGGAGTCAGGACAAAACTGCAATCCACTGCCTGCATGCCCTGGGCAGGAGTGTTCAGACAGCTCATTGTGGCTCTGCACTGGCTCTGGACTGTGCTGGCCCCGGAGCAGCTCCTCACCCAGCCATGCACCTGCCAGCACACTTGGGGCTGGTCTCCATGGAAATTTTGGCCCTGTGTTGTCATGGCCCTGCTGCTGATGGGGTCTCCATGGAAACTAGGTGCAGTGGCATGGGCAGGGGCTTCTAGGAAATGGGGTCTGGCTGCTAGCTGGATCTGCCGTTTTTCCCATCTTGCTCCATGCCTTCCTGAATGGAACAGCAACATGTCCCTCTTAGTCTGTTTCCTGGTTGGCTCAGAACCTCTTCTCCTGCCTTGTCAGGGGTTCAAATTCAATGTTGTTCCAAGAAAAGCCACCAGGCTTCCTTATCTCAGCAGTTTCACTTTGCAATTGTGATAAAATTGCTTGCCATGCACTTTTTTAGGTCTAATAACTTAAGAGGTATTCAGCCCAGTCACAGCCCCCCTTTAACTCCCTGGACTTGGAGACCTGAAAATTTCCTTCCATTATGAGGTTCTGGGACTCCATCATGCCTTACACCTCAGCCTTACACCACTTTGATGTTTAGTGTCTTCTCCAATAAATTGCATGTCTAAGCCATCACAGTCCTGTTCTCTTCAGATACTTCAGGCCCAATGTCTGTCACATGCTGCCACCCTACCTCCTTTTGGCATGTCCAGTACCACGGATTTTCAACTATTGCCTCTCAGCTGTATCTGAACTGCACATAGCCTTATCAGTTTATCACCTTCCTATTGAATCTTAAAGTGTAACAAAGTATAATCTTGCTCCTAAATTATAAGAAGTAGCTGTGCCACCTTATCTAGCTGAGTGCTAGAGGCAATGTAAAGTACTGGGTACTGAAACCTGAAGAGCTCAGCAGGGAAAGCTTATTTCCTGCCAGCTTTCTTTTACCTAGAAATGGCTGTGTCCTGCAGCCCACTTAGCACTTCTTTGCTCCTTGGTCTCAGATATCCTTTCTGTTTGCTTTCTGAAAAAAAAGCTCTAGGAAAGACATTGTTGTTCTTGTCCTACCTGTACATGACGCCCTGCTCTGGAACTCTCTCACCAGATCTGTGGGACCACAGGAGCCTTTTGCTCTGCCTCCCTCGGGCTCTGTACCAGTCTCTGCATTCCTCCAGTGCAGCTGGATCCACTGAGCATCCTGATTCCTCCATCTCTCATCTTCTCTGAACTGCCTTCTTGCCCCTTTTTAATTGCTGAGTCTCCCTATGTACCTGCGAGTTGCTTCTTAAAAAGGGAGTTGCCTTGTCCCCTTTCTGGTATTGTTCCAGCTGATCTCCAGGCTGCTCCAGCCCCCATAAGCAAAGTAAACTTTTCTTTAACCCTGTGCCCCTCTCCCCACCCCCCCAAATTTTGCCTCTCCCTAGCCTGTGCTTGGGGACCCCCTCTCTGCCCCTCTTCCCCACTTTTTGAGCTTTTTCCCCTGGGCTCTGGCATCCTCGTTTGTCTCTGCCCCTCCCCAACCCCCGCCTGCTGCTTCCTCCTCCAGAGCCCATTACCTTGGTCTCTGCTGTCTCCTCCTGCCTTAGGGCTTGCCTTCAGCCCCTGCAGGGTTGCTC
>NW_017729025.1:47246925-47250927 GCF_001723915.1 Gavialis gangeticus | reverse complement strand
AAGCAAAGTAAACTTTTCTTTAACCCTGTGCCCCTCTCCATTCGATGATCTGTTCTTGTGTCACCTTGGCACGGGTGGCTGATCTTGTGTGCCAAGTAGCCTCGTGTAAACCCCAGAGAGTTACTCGATCACCTTTGGAGTGGCCCCCAAACTCTCCTGCCATGACTTCAGATGGATCTTCAGTGGAGGGGGTCTCCGTTGAGGATGCCTCTAGAGTTGTGATGTCCCTTGGCAGATGTCCACAGGGCTCCAACCTCTCCTACACCCCAGCCATGTGCCAACCTTCGAGAGGGGCCTCAGGATCTTTTGTGGCCAGCCCTTGGATGATGTCTTCCTCAGTACCCACGCTTCCTCCTCTGTGGAAGGGTGGCTGGGGCTCTAACTGGATATGGGAGGTTCAAGATGCCTTGTCTTTAGAGACATCCCCACTGGTGCTCTGGATACTCCCAGAAGGATGCTGCTGATTGCCGCTGTGTTCACGTATCACCCATGATCTCCTGTCAGGGCCTTAGTTTCCCGAAATCCAGCAAGGGAAAGCTGGGTAAACCTGCTCTAGGTGGGGAAAGAAAAGAGGGAAGAACAAAAGAAACCACACCACAACACAAAATGAGCACACAAAGGGGGACCCCAAACTAGGAGGGAAAAGGATCAGGAGGAGAAAGGAGAAAAGAAAAGGAGGAAAACAGGAGGAAAGACTGTAGAGCCAAAGGCTCTCCTTCTTCCCTGTCTTAAGTGCCTTAGGCAAGCGTGTTCCTCGGGCTGCGACTCGCGCTTCTACCCCAGTTGGGGTCTTCTTCAGCTCTTGCCAGAGCCCCCTTTAGCTCAATGTCTCAGCGCTGCCCGCCACTGATGCAAGCTCCCATGGTGGTTCCTGCTGCTGCCACTGCCGGTCTCTCCACTGGTTCCTCCAGCCTGCCCCAGTGCCGGTCACCCCCAGTCAAGGGGATTTTTGCAGCCCCTGCTGCCACGGCTGCTTGTCTCCACACCAGCTCTTCAGCTCCTTGCCGGTGCTGTTCCCTCCCAGCATAGAGAGACCTTGCAGCCCCTGCTGCCGCAGCTATTTCTCCCCATGCCACCTCTTCAGCTCCTTGCTGGTGCTGGGATCCCCCGCTGCTTCTCCCACTCCTGGCATGGGTGTTCCCGTGCTCTTGGGGCCGGTTTTTGTCTTCACCAGGCAGCGTCTCCTGTCATCACCTGGCCTCATCTGCAGATGGGTGTGGCTGATGAACTGTGTGGGAGTCTCTCCCCAGCGTGCTTCCCCACTTCCCCGGTGTCCTGCAAGATGTGAGTTTTTTTCTTCCCTGTTTGTCTGGGGTTTATCTGCAGGCATGGTTTCCCACTTGCCTGTTCTTACATCCCTGAGACAAACTCCTTCTTATCTTCCTCTTTCTCACATTCCTCCAGACTCATACCCCTGGAAAACCTTGGTTTGAGACTGCCCTCCTCTTTCTCCTCCAGGGACAGTTCATTCATCTATATTTAGCCCCACAGGCTGAGGAAGGCTATGCTGTGCACAATACTAGATGCCATGAAAATCCTACTGACTTTTTGGGGATGTCTTATAATATGCCACTAGATGGATGGAGACAGCATCAGCACATTTTGTGCAAAATTATGCACCTCCCCACAACTGATTTGTTGAGGTTCTGAACATTGTTTTATTGTATTTCATCATACGCCTTGAGATGTGTCTCAGGTAAAGAGTCATGGCTGGAGAGAATAGCCTCAATAATCTGCCCATGGGTAACAGAAAGGCAGCAATGAGTGCTGCCCAGGATGCCTTGCCAGAGCCCCCATAGACATAGCTCCTGATGTAGGCTGCAATTAAAACTAGTGCAGAAACAAGGCAGGGGAGAGGACGATGAAACTCCTTACCAAACAGCTATCTGTTCTTGGACTCTGTGGTGAAACTGCTTGATGAGGTCTGATTGGGACCCTACTACTTCACAGAAGAGTTGTGGCTGGAGCTGGGGAATGTGACCATTAGTTTGGTGATGTTGAGTTGGGGGCTTCTGACCACTATTATTTTCATGCTGTATGTGTGGTGCCTGTTCTTGAACAACTAGGAGTCCTGCATGTGTTTCTTGATGTTGACATATGGATATGGATATTCCCAGCACATGGATATTTGCATTTTGGAGAAAGTCCCACAGAGTATGTCTGTGGATTCTGGGATTCACAGAGAAGGGTATGCAGAATGAAGGGACTGGCTCAGGAACCTAGAAACTGGACTGGGTGGGATGCCTGTGGTTTAGGCAACAACCCTTTTAAAAGGAGCTCAAGACCAGAATGTACTAACTTTATTGGAAGCTGATGGTAAAATTGGTGTGGTGGGATGCTTCCAGGCTGGCTACCCCACCATATGTCACAAAGGTGAGATTCAATCTCATGTAGATGTTGTGTGGTCACATAAAGTAGAGCCAGATCCAGCTAGGGCTAGGAAACCCTTGGGTAATATATTGCCATCAACAAGCCAATTCCATGAGGTATGGAAACATTTCCTCATCCCCTCTCCAGAGCCCATCCCCAGCCCTCCTTCAAGACCCTCACCCCACTCCCTTACCCAGTGCCTAGCCATCCAAAGCTGTCCTAGTAGTTCCCTTCCATCCTTGTTGGCTTGGTGTGTCCTGCTTTCCCAACCTTAACTGCCTATCTCCACTGTCTTTATTCTGGATCCAATACCTCCCTACTTTCCTCTAGTCCTGAGACTACTCTCTTGCCCTGATTGTAATCCCTACAAGTATCCTGCATGTCCTAAATGTAACTCACTACTCTCTCTAGAGTCCTTATTAGGTACCAGGCTCATGTTGATTCCACTTGATGCTCCCTCTACAGCTGTCTCAGGTCCCCAGGGGTTCTTATATATGAGCTGAATAAAAATTGATGTCAAATCAGTCTAGTAGCAGCATTTGTGAGCAGGTAAATCCTGTGGTTAGCAGCTAACTGAGTAGCTAAGTCCTGCCAGTCATGATTTTTGTAGAGCTACTTCTGCTTGCCTTGGCACAGGACAGCCTCCAGATATCCACAGGTGTAGTTGTGAATAACTCTACAGTGTAAGTAGCTACTGATCAACTACAGAGCCATCCTGCATCTCTCAGGAGTATGTTCAATGACCACAGATGTTGATTACCCAGATAACTTGGAGCAGCGTAATGCACACAGCTGCACTACAGTTCAATAATGGGAAATGAGTGAAATAGGGTAATACCAAGAGAATTACAATTAAAGCAGGTTAGTGGCATTTATGCATATACTGATGAAAACAAGATCTCGCCCTTTAGCATTAAATTAAATGAAACATCATTGGTAGCTCCTCATAGCTTGAACCCCCTAAAAAGTGAGATTTTCTTTGTGGTTGCAGCTGTTGTGGCTTTTATTCTATTTTGTGACAGGAACATCGACAAAAATGAAATGAGATAAATGCTCATTTAGAACAAGACAGAAACCACCACCTAAGGTCACGTGCACCTATAAAGAGACATCAACTGGTTATGGATTTCACTCACTGCCAGCCTAGGTGCTATTCAAAGTGTGATCTAGAGCTGAAAGTCTCCAGATCATATTACCACCCCCCGAGTCATCCAGTTCCAGGGCCAAGTATATTTGTATGGACTTAACTTAGAATGATGCTAGAGCCCACTAGCTACATAACAGGTTGTTGTCACTATGCAGGTCATTCCAGAACGAAAGCCATCTAACAACATTGTTCAAAAGTATCGATTTCTTATTTTTACTGTGCTCAGTAAATTATAACAGAATGATTATAGATACATGGTACAGCATAAAACAGACCAAAATCATGTTTCACACTCTATCCTGAGAGCAGACTGATCATTTGAGGCTCACTAACTTTTTAATGTGATAATGTTTTATTAGAAGTGGAGACAATTGACTGTGTATAACTGCATTAAGCAAATACACCATGCTAAACCATTTATTATATTTAATCAGGGTTGGAGGAGATCTGGAGCTGTCTCACAAATAAATCAATGACCTGGTACC
>NW_017729025.1:47238506-47241925 GCF_001723915.1 Gavialis gangeticus | reverse complement strand
GCATTAAGCAAATACACCATGCTAAACCATTTATTATATTTAATCAGGGTTGGAGGAGATCTGGAGCTGTCTCACAAATAAATCAATGACCTGGTACCATTGTGGAGAATTGTGAAGAAGTTAAAACAGGGGGGAAAATTGACAGCATTGGGGGGGGGTTGGGGGGGATGACCTTTAGCTCTTAGAAGAAATTTAAAAAGTCTTAAAGAAATGCACATTGGTTATTGTTAACAGGAAGCCCAAATGGGAAACCATCTCATTTAATTATATCTGGAAAAAGCAGCTAAATGCATTCTATTATATTAAGGTAAGTTATCAGATAAAATAATAATAAATAATAATAATGTTCACAGGATACAATTTATGGGGTAAGGAAGGATGCATTTCTGCTGTTATTGCTCTCAAACTACCAGTATACTTCAATATATAATCATTACCACATGCTGCTTCAATTCCCAGTGCAAAGTAATCTACATTATCTTATTCCCTCTAGGATTCTTCTCCTGCAATGATTTCTTATTTATCTGTGTAACCTGAGTGGCACTCCAGGACGTACCCCCTCTCCAGTTGACGGGATCAGAGCAGGTGCATGAGTGCTGTGGGAGGTGTAGGGACCCTCCTTCCCCCATAGATCAGAGCCAGATCACCAATGGGGACTTAACCATACACCTTTTAATGAGAAAAATAGTGGTAGGAACATAACATATAAACCAGGGAGTATAGGGGACACTACAATACCCTGAGGGGACAGGTTAGGCATTCACATTCATAGACATATTAATTCAGTTAAGCAAAGACAGGTTTAACAAAGTATAAAACACGAACAACACAACAAACAATACTGGTTGACAAAATATAAAATGCACAAACTACAAAACGCCAAATAAGAGATATGGTGCATAGGTACCTGGAGGGGGAAAGACACTGACCCCACCTCCAACAAGAATCCATGCCCTGTCACTTCACTTATCCCTACTTGACCCAACCAAGACTGGAACTCAGCTCTCTCACATTGTGGGCAGAAACTCTGCTATACAGCCACTACAGCTGGGGTGGTACAGGCTGCTAGGGCTTTTGGCCTTCCAGAAGCCCCTGCCTCATGTCACGCTGTCCTGCCTCTTGCTGGAGAAATTGGAAGCAGAGCTGGGAGCCTCTTGGGTCACTGCACACCTTCTTTCTGGGGAAACCTCTCCTGCTGGCTGCAGCCTCTTGCTGGGGATCCTGGAGCCTCTCCTACTGGCCACACACCGTGCTGCTGAGAGTTCAACCACTGCCTATGGGTCCTGCTCCTTCAGGCTCTTCTGGGGAACTGCTCCTGCCCTGCTGGCCCAGCTCTTTCAAATACCTTCCTCATGATCCCTCACTGGTCTCTCTGAGTTAGCTGTGCTGCCCCTTTTATCCTCCTCCAAGTGAACAAAGGGGCCAATCAGGGGACATGCAGGGTGAGTCTCTGAGGCCTGATTGGTGAGGAAAAGGAATCCCAAACCCTCTAATCATTTTTTACCCTTTCAAAACCCGTGGGCCAAATCACTGCCAGCTAACCCATCACATCTGTCATACTAACTTTTGCCCTGCTTTTGCTGACTTTTACCAATCCCTATCATGGGGTGATGTTAAAAGATATTTGCGCTGGGCAGCACCTAAGTTTAGTCTTAAAGGTGGTTCAGCATTCCTGAAAACCAAAGATCAATGCATGCTACTTTCTTTGTTAGTGAAACTTCATACTTCAGATACATGGCATTTGTCTGCTTTAGTTTCCCTAAGAGAGAAATGTAAAGCCACAAGTCAGCCATCCTTCCTCAATCTGTCTACATTTACTGGTTATAATGGAAATCCATGTGAATAGTGCAAAGGAAGACAAAGTGCAATAAGGCAAAGCCTAAAAGGCATTCTTTATTCATTTTGGTGCCATTCCTATTCTTCTGCATTCATTTTTTCTCAGAATATTGAGAAATCATCCCTACCAGGGACCTGATGACTTCTGGGGACTAAATATTTTTGCGTGAAGAGGATTTCTGGTGGGGCATTAACCACAAGACGTTCAAGACTTTTTGAACCTCTAGTGATCCCCTGGGAATGAAATATGATCAGCATTTTATTTTATTTTGATTTACTTTCTTTTATTTATTGAAGCCCCTGCTGTTTGGTCATTTAAATGTTATTCAAGTTTGTTATATTAAATCTTTATTAAAATGTCATGAAAAATGTTACAAAAAGAAAATAATTTTAAAACGCAACACTTTCAGGGACAGGCAGAAGCTTTTAAAAGGGTAAACTTGGACCAGAAAATTAAAGTTTGCATAGTAATTAGGGTTTGGCTAGGAATTACATTAAGCCTAAATACTTTGAAACAAACCAGATGGTACCAAATTATTTTCCCTGGGGAATTTTATTTTATACTCCATCTACTTTTTATATCAAATTCCAATATAATTCCAAGGGGCTACGGTATATAATGCCCTTGCACAACATTTGCATTTTATGTCCTTCCTGAAAATTATACCAATTGAGCACTTTCATAAAGCAATACATTTAATATATATTTTGAAATATAAATGTTTCCAACAAGTGTATTTTATATACAATTTTAAAGTGGTTTTGCCTCCTGCTTTTTGGGTGTTAGAAAAAGCTTTTGCTTAAATAGAATGGGACATATATATAAAGCCCTCCACACTTCTTAATCCCTCACATGTGACTGTTCTTATTGCCCTGTTATGTGGTGGTTGTCAGAGGCTAAGTGGTGGGAATGGCTTGTTGGGGAAGCCTCTTGTTACAATGCTGGCAGTGACTTACTAGACAAGAATCAATGGGTGTGTACACTCTTTCACCAAACCTTCCTACAGTCAAATGAAGCTGCTTGGATGTAGGTCAGGAATGACACAGACAGGTGTTCGCTGGTCCCAGGAGCTGCACAGGGAAACTGGAGTAAGTAAGTCAGATGGGGGAGAAGGAGGGATTGGGGGTGGGGTGTAGTTGGCAGGCCTGCAGCGTGGGTTGGTGGATCCATAGAGGGGTTGTCCACCGGGGGGAAAGGGGGAGAGGGATAAAAGAAGCCTAGTCAGGATCAAAGGGGTAGGAAGAGCACAGCCCAGGGGTTGGGCAAGTTGTTGAGCTTTCCCAGCCCTGAGGCTGCACTCTGAATGCATACAGAGGTTCACTAGATTGATCTAACCCATTCCTGATTGAAGTTAGTTCACCTCCTCAGGTGAACTCATTTAGACTGGGCTCACCATTTTTCACCCAGTTTAACCTCCCAGAACATCTGTATGATAAGGCGTTAAGAACAACTAATCCTACTTAAGTTGATCTAAATGCAACTTTACATACCCAATGTGTCAAATCTTCCTGGCAAAATTTGGGCTTCTGTTTTCCCTTAAAGTTGGTGGGGGGTAAAATTAGTCTTTTTTTTTTTTTTTTTT
>NW_017729025.1:47218011-47238367 GCF_001723915.1 Gavialis gangeticus | reverse complement strand
AAAATTAGTCTTTTTTTTTTTTTTTTTTAATAAAAATGAGTTTCCTCGTACCTTTCCTTGTGTGCAATGATTTTTTTTGCCTCGTCCATACACAGATATATAGCCCCCCCCACACAATTCTTTTTGATTACTAATATAGTAAAGCATGGGAATTTAAACTCCTGCCTCTCAATATTCTTCTTTTGAGTACTTGAACATTAGCAATGTCTTTAAAGCATTTTTTTAGACTCTAGTTTTTAAGGGGTAGAAGTACTGAAGAGACAAAAAGCTTGACACTCCTTCCACTAGAAAGGATAGAGAATCAGAATGTTCTTGTACATAGTAGTTTTAAATCAGCTGAACCAAACTTGACCATGCAGTAATTTAAGTTTCTGAGGGACGGGATGAAAGCAAATGCTTTGCATCAGAAATCATATTGCAGATATCATAGGACCATGACATAAGTTGGATTCAGGTTTGACAAGATATTCTACTCTGCATGGAAACTGCTTTGGAATCTTAACATAAAACAGTTTCCTGTAATCGGTATGGGTTTACAGGATTAGGTGACCCAATGCACAAATACAAGGTCATAGAAGTTGGTAATACAAGATGGATGCAATAGTTATGGTATTAAGGAATCTTTGGACAGGGAAGCTGGCACAGTATTTCCTATGTCTCATCTGGAGCCCGTGTAAAGAAAGAAACAGTAAATGGTGAAAGAGCACAATCCATTTGATTTGAATGCAAATAAACAATAAACTCCTATAAATATTTGGCATCTAATGGGCAAAAAATGGCGGAGATATTGGGCATTTTGTATGGAAGTCTTTTACTGGTGGGGGAGGCTGTAAAATGCCAGTGGGTGCAAGTTACACAGGTGCCCTAACACAACAAAGTCCTCTAATATACAAAATCTTATGAAGAAGTAATTTTCTGCGACACCAGCTAAATATATTATTTATGAAAGGTTGGCAATTTATAACTTCATCACTGCATTTGCAGAAGAAGGAATATAATCAACAGGCCTGATTTATTTAAGGATGGTGTCATCTTTGATATTCTCTAGGAGTTGAAATCTATTCTTTTTGCCCTTGTCTCTGTACCATATTTTTACCACCCACTCACTGTTTTGTAACTTTTAATGTCCCTTATAACCACAAAATTACATATTCAGAGAAAAACAACCTAGTAATGCATATTAGAATATTTTAGGAACATTGCTGTTCATGGGTTTTCTTTCTCTTCCCCTGTGCAGTTCAAATTGTTGCTACTTTTGAATTGTGTGTATTGTAAATAGAAATTGCTTCCAACAACATAATGTCCCAGCGGATGTGACCATCATGTTCTTCACTCAGCAACCTGCAACCATAGGTAAGTGTTACAATGGTCATTATTAGTATTTAGTGATTTTATGCAACCATGAAAAAATGACAGGTAGATGCATTGGTTGCAGTTTGGTCCTATGTGCCAAGCACTTACAAGAATGAAAATCAGTAAATGCTGAATGTTTGCACAATGAACTGAGGTTCTTACTAACAGTGCAGGAGCTAGATACACCCTGCATTGCCGTAACAAATAATACATTTCACTGGAAATGATGTAGCAGTGTGTTTCATTTATGAAGTCTGATTATACATCTATGATTATTATATGGTGAGAATAGAATATGCAGAGGAGGAGAGTTGGATTACAGAGAAAGATTAGGAAGACTATGAAAAAGAGAATGTTCCCTCTTTAACTAACATTGAGAAATGGAACAGATCAGGACTTCTATCATCTGCCTTTCATGCAAAGAACTTCTCAGATTCAGGAATCGCTTCACTTAGTAGAGGAATGAAGAGTGCAGCAAAACAATGAATACTCTATACAATTGAAACTGTAGGGGGATGTTAGGTAGGTGGAATACTACTCAATTTACCGTTGTGCCAGGACATAAAAGCTGATTTTAATCCTACTTGACACTGTGCAAAGGCTTTAGTATGATATTCACTCAAGGAGAGAAAGACACCATTTAATAAATCATTTGGGCCATTTTTGAAACCGTGCTGGCTTTTTCTTGGAAATCTGCAGTTCACCTACCAACTAGAATGCAGTAACTAAGCTTGTGAGAACTAGAGAGACCATATCTAAAAAACTCAGAAATTATATGAAGAAGACACTTTTTGATAATGTCTTTAATGTACTGAACATTGTAGGAATGCCCTCCCCCCCCCACAATGTTTTCTTGTAAATCTAATTTAGATGGAGTCTAATATTATTTTAAAATGTTCTCAAAACTACTGCAGTATGGTTTCATATTCCATTGACTTGAACAAAAGATGAAGTAGCTTGGACCCTATGAAAAAAATAAGACTGTATACATACAAATGAGTCATGTTTTTCTAAGCTGGCACAGTTCATTGGAATTCAGGACTATTCTCATATTCTAAAATTGAATAAAAGACAGGAAACAATGGGTGATCTTTTACACTAATGACATTCCATTTAAAATGCAGTAATCACACCAGACAGTTACCTGTGCAAAAAACCCTAGGATTTTATCACCTGCTGGGCAGCAAGTGTTTCTATCAAATTAATAAATGATGGGTTTTAAAGCAAGAAATTCATTGTGCCATACTCAGACCAGGGCATTTTCATACCATGATATGTGTGGGAAAGTATAATAATGAATATTAAAGAAGAGTGTGATAAAAGAAGAGTTAAGAGTAAAGATGATTCCACAAATTGAAGAGCCAACCAAGAAAATGGTGTACTTGTCAGTGGGTGTGTTTACACATGCATTAGATCCGGGAGCAGTTTACTCGCAAGTAAACTACTTATGAGTAGTTCCTGGGCTTTACTCACGAGTAAACTACTTACGAGTAAGTGCTCCTAGGCAGATCTCTATGCATGTAGGGAAGTAGGAACAAATTTGCTGCTAATAGCGGCAAACTGTTCTTGCTTCCTGGAGCTCTGCAATGGGCCCCCGCAGCCACCAGGGGGAGCTGTAGGCCTGCACTGGGCCAGGAGATGGTTTTCTCCTGGCTGGAGCTGGGACATTGCTCCCTGCCTCCAGGGGGCTGCCTGCTATGAGGGTAGGGACAATGTTCCCCCACCCCAGCAGCAAGGAGCTCCTAGCTCCAGATCCCTGATTGGGGCAGGGGCCTTGGAAAGAGCTGCAGGGGAGGGATAGGTCTCAGCCCCCTGTCCCAATCCACTGGTGGGGCAGCTAGCAATGAGCCGCCTCCCAGTGGGAGAGAAAAATCTCTTAGCTCTGGCTTTATGGTCACAGAGCTGGTGCTGGGAGATAAAGATCTCCCAGCCCCCACTCCTTGATCACAGTCTTGGAGTGAGGGGCTTGGAGCTCCCTGCTGCCAGAACATGAGGGCATAGTCCCTGCCCCAGCTATGGTGGCAGGGTCCACACCAGCAACAGGCAACTCCCTGGGGCAGAGAGCAATATCCTTCCCCCTGGAGGCTGGCTGACTGGGAGTAGATTTTCTCCCAGTCAGGCATCTACACTAGCACTACTGTGCAGTAACTACTCACAAATAAAGTGGCCTGCCCAAGCCCCCACCCTGTCCTGATACCTCCAGTGACACATCACTGAAGGAGGGACCCTTGGGCATTCAGCATCCCATCTCATCCATCTCCTTGGCTGTGCAGTCCATCAGCAGCTCAGGGAGCCCTAGCCAGTGCCTGCCTTGACAGCTGCATAGCCTCAGATCCCACCACAAGGAATGGCTTTCCATGTCACCACCAGCTGTCAACAGCACCAGCTCGTCCCCAGGGGGTGCCCCCTGATGGGTGCCTGAACACCATGCAACACAGGACTAGGACACAGGGTGCAGCCTCAAACCATCATCAGTGGGGAGGACCATGCCAAGCCACCAGCCTTGCAAGCAGTGGACATGTGGTAAGACCCGCATCAGGTAGAGGGCCCTCCCTACCCCAGCCCATGCCCCTGCCCCTGCCCCTGCCCCTGGGACTAGACATTGGCCTTGCTGGGACTGTACTCTGCCAGCCAGAGGGGGAGCCACTTGCCTTAGAGGAGCACTGGGTGCTGTCACCCCTGGGAGAGCCATCCACTCTCTGCACATGCTGTGGTGTGTGCACACGCAGGGGAACAGTCCAAGGTTGGGGTGCTGGCCACCTGCTGCCAGGTTCTGCCCCCTATTTGTCCCCATTCCAGAGCCTCCCACTCCATTCCATAAAACACAGACTTTGTAAATAGTTTTCACACTGGGATGAGGGATTTTTATTGTTGGTGGGTGTGGAAGGTGGTTGAAGGTCTTGGTTTGTTGGGGAAGGAGGCTGGATGGGACTCTGGGTATTGAGGGGGGAGTGGGGAGGGATGAGGGGTGTGTGGTGTCAGGGGAATAAATATTTCTTCTTTGGACATGTCTGGCATGAGAGTGGTGCTGGGCGTGTACAGGGGAAGGAGGTCTGGGGGTTGCAGGGCAGGTGGGCTAGAGCAGGGAGTGGTGAAGAAGGTGGTCCATGAGAGCCTCCTGCAGCTGGTGCCCTGGCTTCTGCTGGCAGGTGCCCAGCTCTCCTGGGGCCTAGGCAGTGGGGGACCCACTACTGCTACCACAGGTGTTGCTCCTGCTGCCAGGCTGCCTCCATGTGCTGTGCCTCCTCCATCTGTCCAGGCCTCACAGAACAGCTTGCTCTGGGCCTCACAGATATTATGCAACACAGAGACTGGGGGGCATTCTCCTCAGCAACCTCAAAGTGGGTGGTGAGGGAGTGCAAAAGGCTCTTGAGGCAGATGAAGGTGCGCTCAACCAGAGTGTGGGTCTGGACCAGGCGGTGGTTGAAGTGGGCCTGGCAGAGGTCCAGATGACCTGTGTAGGGCCTCATCAGACTGGGCAGGATCAGGTAGGCAGAGACCTTGATGAGCAGGGAAAAGACAGCCATGGTGCCCAGCTGTAGGTCCGGCAGCCCCCGGTGAGAATTGCCTGCTCTCCACAAGTTCTGCCAGGCTGGAGTTCCTAATGATGTGGGCATTGTGCATGTTTCCTACCCAGCTGGTACTCACATGTGTGAATGTGCCCAGTGGTCCATGATGGCCTGCAGGACCACAGAGTGGAATCCCCTGTGTCCATAATAGGGGCAGTCTCCATGGAGTGGGCAGGTGACTGGTATGTGGGTCCCATCCAGGACCTCAATACATTAGGGGAACCCCAGTGCACAGAACCCTGCCACCACCACCTGGGAGCCATGGCTATGGAGGATGGTGTCTGCCAGCATGTCCTGAAGGGCACCGCACACCTCCAGAACGGTCCCACACCTAACAGGTGGCCAATATACTGGAGGCTGGTAGGCGTGGTCAGCTTGAGCAGTGCGAGCCAGCTGGGTGTCAGTGGTGGGAGCCAGGTGCATGTCAGTATCCCTGCACTCCAGGTGGAGTCAGAGCTGCTGGAGCATGTCCCTAAATGCAGCCTGGGTCAGCTGGAAGGCATCCACACACTGCTCATCATCCCTGTTCTGCTGAATGAGGTGCTGCCACGAGTGGTGGCTGGTGCAGCAGCCCCAGAGGTGGCAGTGGGGCTGAAGGCCCAGGAGGGTGACAGCAGCACCAGCAGTGGCCTTTGGAGCTGCTCATTGGCATCCTTGACTGTGGCAGCTGTGTGGCAGTGGTGGCCCTTGGAGGCTGCACTGCAGGTAGGCAAAGGGTTGCTGTTTGTGGGGAACCAGGCAGGGTGAGACAGCCATGGGCCAGCCCTCAGTCAGTGTAGTGTGCCAGCAAGGTGATCACCGCAGCCAGCAGATTCCTGGGACATTGCTTGTTGCTGCCAGGGCCAGGGACTAGGGCAGCCATAGTGCAGGGAGGCCAGAGCCTGGAGCTCCCTGTGGTGGCCACAAGGGTGCATTGCAAAGCTGCACAGACCTGGCAGCAAATTTTCTGCTTAGTCTCTGCATGTGCAGACAGCTACCCAAAATCACTTACTGCACAATAGTTTATTGTACAGTAAATCTAGGCTGGAGTAAATGCACATGTAGATGCACCCACTGTGTAGTATTTATCCCATAAAATATTAGTTATTAGAGCTAGAACCAGGAACATGACTTAGGATCTCTAGTTTCCAGTCTCCCATGGATTTGCTCACACTGATTTAACATCTTTGTGTTCCAGCCTTAAAATTAGTATTTATAGATTCACAGAAAATAAGGGTAAAAAGGGACCTCAGGAGGTCATCATGTCCAACCACCTGCTCAAAGAGGGACCATCCCCAGTTAGATCATTCCAGCCAGGGCTTTGTCAAGTGAGACCTTAAAAACCTCAAAGGATGAAGATTCCATAACCTCTCTAGGTAATGTGTTCCAGTGCTTCACCACCCTTCTTCAGAGATATTTTCCTAATATCTAACTTAAACTTATAGTTTCATAGTTTCATAGTTTCTAGGGTTGGAAGGGACCTGAGTAGATCATCTAGTCCAACCCCCTGCCATGGCAGGAAAGATTACTGGGGTCAAATGACCCCAGCAAGGTGTTCATCTAACCTCCTCTTAAAGACCCCCAGGGTAGGAGCCAGCACCACTTTGCTTGGAAGTTGGTTCCAGATCCCAGCCGCCCTGACCGTGAAGTAGCGCCTCCTGATATCTAGCCTAAATCTACCCTCTGCCAGCTTGTGACCATTATTCCTGGTCACTCCTGGCAATGCTTGGGGAAACAGGGACTTCCCCAGTGCCTGCTGATCCCCCCTGACTAGTTTGTAACAGGCCACTAGATCCTCCCTCAGCCTCCTCTTTTGGAGGCTGAACAGGTTCAGGTCCCATAGCCTCTCCTCGTACTTCCCTTGCTGCAACTTGAGACCATTGCTTGTTATTCTGTCATATGCCACCACTGAGAACAGTCCAGCTCCATTCTTTGAAACAACTCTTCAGCTGGTTTAAGGCTGTTATTAAACCCCCTCTCGATCTTTTTTTCTCTAGGTTCAGTAAACCCAGTTCCCTCAGCTTCTCCTCACAAATCAAGTGCCCCAACCCTCTGACCATTTTCATTGCCCTCTTCTAGACCGTATCCAACTTTTCAATAGTGGGGGGTCCAAAACTGGACACAGTACTACAGACGTGGTCTCACCACTGCTGAATATAGGAGAATAATCAGTTCTCTCAACCTGATGACGATTCTCCTACTAATGCAGCCCAGTATGTCCTTAGCCTTCTTGGCGACAAGGGCACGCTGTTGACTTATATCCAGCAGTGTCCACTGTAACCCCCAAGTCCTTTTCTGCAGAGCTCCTGCTGCTGTCCCAAACCTATAGCAGTGCATGGGATTCTGCTATCCTAAGTGCAGGACTTTGTACTTGCCTTTGTTGAACCTCAGGAGATGTCTTTTTGGCCAAGCCTCCAATTTTTCTAGGTCACCTGAATCCTAGCTCTACCCTCCAATATATCTACTTCTTTCAGGCTGGAATCATATGCAGACTTGCTAAGGGTGAACTCCATTCCATCTTCCAGATCATTAATGAAGATATTGAACAAAAAACTGGCCCCAGGACCAACCCCTGGGACACTCCACTTGATACCAGCTGCCAATGAGACATTGAGCCATTGATCACTACCCACCAAGTCTGAAAATCCAGCCGATTGCTATCCACCTTACAGTTTATTCATCCAATTCATACTTCCTTACCTTGCTTGAAAGAATGGTGTGGGAGACCATATCAAAAGCTTTACTAAAGTTAAGGTATATCACATCCACTGCTTTACCCACATCCACAGAGACAATTGTTTCATCATAGAAAGCAATCAGGTTGGTTAGTCATGACTTCCCTTGGTGAATCCATCCATCACTTTCTTCTCCAAGTGCTTAAAAATGGGTTCCTTGAGGACCTGCTCCATGATCTTTTCGGGAAGTAAGGTGAGGCTGATTGGTCTGTAGTTCCCTGGATCCTACTTTTTCCCTTTTGTTAAACATTTCCAGGTAATCATGGTATTTAATATTTCAGGCAAGCATGATACTTTTGACTTCCAGCCTAACCCTTTTCAGTGTCAGTACTAAGAAATAAGAAGTTTTAATTCTACTTTTTGAAACTCTTGATTCAGATATGAGGTGTGGATAAACATCCATTTGTTCAATAGAACAAATTTAACAGAGGCAGGGTCATAAGTATGAGAACCTGTGTTTAGAATAGAATAGATCATTTCACTAAATTTCAGGAACCAGGCCAATTGTAGTTGCAGAACTTACAACATAATAGGAGGTATTTGTAAAGTTAATGGATAATTAACTACAATTAAAGCATATAATTATACTTTCAGTCATGCATTTTTTATAGAGCCAACCTATAACTTTAGGGGAAAAAAATTAGCCAAATCTCTCAGATATCTCAGGAAAACAATAATAACAAAAGTTGTGGTCAAAGATTCACATGAGCTAAGTGACCCATTGTTATTGAGCTAATGTTATTGAAACACCAGTCCCTATAGCCAACAGCATTCAGGACATGATACAGCTATTGTAATGTCCAGATGCCTTTAATTCCACAGGATTCTTCTCTCTCATTTATAAACAGGTCAAGTTGAGAAGGCCTTTCATATAAGCCCAGAATGAAGCTTAAATTCACACCTCAGCAGTTACAGTAGGATTCCTTAACCACATTACATCACTGTGTCCTGGACAGGAATTGGATTAGAAAAGACTAACTTTATGCTATTCTCCAGTATCACAGTTCTGATCATACCAAAGTGGGAATTTATACTTTGAATAATTTAAGTTTGCACCACCGCATAAACTACAGTATTACTGACTTAATTAAATCAAACTTATTCTACATTTCAGTGTGTCTAAAGATAATTACCATCCTATCCAAAAGCAGACCATCAATTTGAACAGGGTAATTGGGCAAGGGAAACTGCACCTGTATCTGCAATTTATTCTTAAATTTGGGGAATCTAATGTTGGTCACTTATGAGCTGTACAATGTCCCAGGTATCCACAATATCTCCTGCTGCTCTTTTTATACTTACTATTCTTTAATTCTTAGGCATTTCTAATGAGTTCACTTGGGGCAGTTTCAATAGTGAAGCACTATCCAATCCATGTTAGGGTGACAATATTAGATCTTGGGGAGCACTGGATTTGCAGCTGAATAAAAAGGTTAGAACCTGTGGCCTAGGAAAAGCTGCTGACCACAAGGCAGAATGAGATATTAAAAGTATATTGCAAGATGCTTAGGCAAGCATTTTTCTAATAATATAGTAGTGTTGTAAGATATATATTTTATTATGTATCATTAGGGGATAAACATTCATGAGCAAAATCTGCTCTATGTTAAGCCAGCCGTTTGCTTATGCTAAGTAACCATCTTAACTGTGTCAACCATTTTCAAATGAGTCTGAGTGAGTCTATGTGCTGTGAATGAGGTGAAGTTTTAGGAATGTGGAAGATGGTACAATATGGGACAGAAAAACAGACTGGAATGTGGAAGACAACACATAATTGGTAACAGAATCTGAGATGAACGTATATAAAAAGGTGAATGGTGATTGGTGAAGAAGCCTCCAGAAGCTTCCAGGTTCTGGTCAAAGTCCGCCCATTGACTGAAGAAGTAAGTTCATGGCCTTGGACATGCACTCATAGCAAAAAGCCATGTAAATGAATGAAATGCATAGGCAGCTCTATGTTAATGAACAAACAGTAAACAGAGACAGAGCTTGAAATGGGAGGACAAATGGGTGGAACATAGGAGGAGTGGAGGGTGAAGTAAATGTTAATAAGCATGAATCAAGGTGTATAAAATGTGAAAAGAACTCTTATTTACTGCATGTCTCCAGGCTGTTGTTTTCTGGGGACCTGGCCCAAAGCTGTCTCCATTCTGAATAAAGCTGTTGCAAGCAATGTGTGCTGGTGTTTGCTTCCTGCTTGCTCTAGCTAATGAGTAACAGGTCCCATAAGCAATTGGAACATCATGTCTCTAGTCGCTGGGTGCCACATGGAGTCGGGGTCTAACATGGTCCATTACAGCCCTCATGACTGTTGCCACCCAAACCCATCAATCAAGCTCCCCTGCTGGTACTCACACTGTTATTTGGGCAGCCAGCTCATCAGATGAGCTTCCCACCATACTGTTCTCCTCAGAGCCCCTAGACACTGCTTCCACAGCAATCAGAGCAATGAGGTCAATGGAGGTCAGGTGGGAGCCCAGATATCACATATTAACCTGCCATAGAGGGACGTGTTCTGCAGGCCATCAGTTGAACAGGCCTGTATAAGAGTATAACAAAATAGCTCATGAAATAGGTCTTGCTCACATTTAATAGTATTTGCTCTGTTATTTCTCTATTAATAAGGACATTAGTATCATATCTGGCTCTTTTCTTGGAAATGACCCCTAGGAGGACATAGTATGGAACAGTCACTTCATCAATGGAATGTAGCTACTTCTGGGATCAGAGGCAGCATGTTTCATAGTTGTTAAGAGGTTATTAGTAAGAAGTTCTAGCCTCAATGCTGATGCTAAAAACGCTAGCCCAACCCTCCTGAGATAAATGGCTGACTCTTCTTGCTAATGCTAGGTTTCCAGTCCTCTAACTTTTGAAATAGCTAAATATATTTCTCTTGAACAACTTTTTTGAATTATGATGTTGGGCCCATGTAAGGTACATAAAGTACAATTTTGTGAAGGGCTAAAAACATCTAAAATTAGCCTGTCAAAGAACAGTTTCACCATAAATGTGAGCATCTGTCCAGTGCATATGTAGAGATTACAAATAATCCACAGGATAGATGCCACTATGTAGCCAAAACCTAGAATAGTTCTATTTTTCTATTTTTATGGGACTACAGGTGTATATAGCACATACCAAGAGACAAAATTGCTGCTTCTGTGATTTTACGATTTTGGTTGTATGAATAGGTGTGTGTGTGTTTGTGTGTATTTGATTTGGCAGGTGAATTAAATTTTAAAAAATGGATTAATAATTAAATGTTATGTTCGCTTGCTGAAACAAATGCTAACACATTGTTTCATGTCACGTAAAACATTTTATTGTGGATGTTTGTAAGAAAAGAAAAAGAAACAGAGTGCAGATCCACAAAACCATGAAAGGAGGAGGCATCTGGATGAATGTCCTACCAGATCACAAACAACCCTGTCTCAGATCAAAATTGTTGTCAGGTTATAGATGGCTCAACTGAGAGAAGGTTATACAGAACGTGAGAGGCAAAGTCATAAACAACAGCCAGGATTCCTGTCCCAGTTCCGTTTAACTTTTTTTTATCATCCTTTTTCTTCAGAGTGAACAGAAATTAGTTGTGTGTATCACTGAATGTAGAAATAGATTGTGCCTCTGTTACTCATGTTGTATTTTGCTAGTAATCTCGACAGCAACTTTTAAAGTAAGGGGCCAGAATAACACAACAGTACAATCATGTTTCAAACAATCAGGAGTGAGGACATACAGTGCCAGAACATCTAGAAATAAAGGAAGTACTTTGAAAAAATCGTTATGGACACTTCCTAAATTTTCAGTTTTCTTTTTTTGTTGAGGGCTTTGGGTTGTTGTTGGTTTGTTTGGTTTTTTTGTGGGAGCGGGGTGGGGGTTATGTTTTTATTTAGTGGCCATGAAATGTAAAATATATAAATTGTCTTGGAAGAAGGTACTGGGATTCTGAACTCCCTGGGCATGTGTAGATGAAATGGGGGCCTTAAATTGAAGTGGTGGGTTTTAAAAAACAGCGTTTCAATTTAGGGCTGATTAAATCTCCATGTCATGCACACACCTGGCTGACTTACCTGCTTGTCTGGCGGCGATGGGAGGGCAAGCTGCTAGTGAGCGGAGTGGTCCCTGGCTTGTGGGGGGTGGGGGGATGGTGCTTGACAGCTGCAGCCTCACCCCCAGGTAGCACCTGCCCACAGGCACCCAGCTTGGGTGGTCCTGAGGGGCACCTCAGCCATGGAGGGAAGCACCAGGCCCCAGGGAGCTAAGGCAGGCTCTAGAGGAGGGAGTGTGTGGGAAAGATTAGGCTCGCCACTTTTCTTAGGAAGACCCTGCTGTTCTGGGCTGCTGCCCAGCTGCCTGCAGAGCCATGGAGCTTCAAAGAGCCCAGTGCTTCACTCTGCAACTGTAGGGGCAGCAAACAAACTTCTTGCAGGAGTTTTAGTTTGCTGTACCTCAAGTAATTTAAGACGCATTATGCCGCCAAATTTGCTACAGCAGCTGGAATTAATGCACAATATGCCACTGACACATGCAAACACTGAAACCATTAAAGCATTGCAAAAGCATTTATCTCACTTTAAAGTGTAGCACACATATGCCTCTCATTTTGTCTACACATAGCCCTCTTTCCTAACAGAATGCTCTGATCACTAGACTTGTTAGGGTCCTATTTATGTTCTCACATTATCTCTTGCATTCCTAGATGCACAGTGGGTATGTGTACATGTGCATTAGATCTGGGAGTGGTTTATTCATGGGTAAATTACTTGCGAGTAAACACTCCCAGCCAGACATCCACATGTAGGGGGAAGCAGGAGCAGATTTGCTGCAAACTGCTCCTGCTTTCTGGGGCCCTGCAATGGGCCCCTGCTGCCACCTGGGTGAGCTTTAGACTCCCCCTGGTGGCTAGCCCAGGGGCTGGCAGGGAGCACTGGGCCAGGAGACAGCTGTCTCCTAGTCAGGGCTGGGACACTGCTCCCTACTTCCAGCAGGGTTGCCTGCAGCCAGGGTGGTGACAATGTCCTCCTGCCCTGTCAGCAGGGAGCCCATGGCCCCAGCTCCCTCAGTGTTAGCTGCCCCACCAGCAGATTGGGGCAGGTGGCTGGGATGTACTCCACCCCTGCAGCTTTTTTCCAAGTCCCATGCCTCAACCGCTGGACCAGGACAGTTCCCAACCCCCACTCCGTGATCATGGAGGAGCAGCAGGTCAGGGAGTGAGGCAGGAAGCCCACAGCAAGCAGCCCACACCCACCCCTGTCCTGTGCACACATCTGGGGGGCATGTGTGCCCCATAACCCTCAAGGAGTGTGTGTAGCAGTGGGGAACCAGCCCCTTCCACTTCCTGGATAAGCCATCCATGGCTCCATCCCGCTCCCTACCTGGGCCCTGCAGCTGCACATGGTCCCGGGCCCCAAGTTCCATGCACCACCTGGCTGGGAAGCAGCCCTGGCCCCAGCAGCCCTGCCCAACTTATTTCCTCACTATGGGGGCCTCAATTCACCTCCCCTCCCAACCACTACCCAGACTTGCCTGTTAAAGCCACTTTTCAGGCTGCCTGGCAAGCATGTGCATGTGTACATACACACATGTACATGATGCCCCCTGCCTGATGCCTGCCTCCCACTGCCTGGCCACCCTCCTCCTCTTGCCCCCAGCCCCTTGTAGGCTGGAACTTTCCCAGTATGCAGAGGGAAACCTGCCTTAACCTTCATTTTTCTCCTTTAAAGGAGAAAATCCAGGTTTTACCATGTTTCTCTGTCACGAACGGAAAACTAGGATCCCTGGATGTAAGGTTTTGAATCCCTTCCTCATGCTTGCCTTTTTCCCAAGTCTGAAGAGGGCCTAAAACCCAGGTCTGCCTAAGTGCTGTTATCATTATCTTATTATGGAAAAGTGGGTGATAGTGAAACCATCACCAGCAGCATGTTGTAGTATTCAGCTTGGTATTCAGGTTGGTGCCATAATCGTCTACAGGAAAGATCAATCAGGAATCAGGGTAGAGGTGAAATCTTTTAGTAGACCAGCTAGATTTTTGGAAAAAAAGAAAAAAAATCTTTAATTACAAGCTTTGGGGCACAAAGACCCTTCATCAGTGTGACAGGAGTGCCTCTCCTGGAGTCCATCTATTGGTGACTCCGCCCTCCTGTTATGGGCCAACTGCCTCCCTTCTCCCCTGCCATGCCTTGATCTTAATTAATTAATGGATGTTAATTAGTGAGAGGCTGCCCATTTATTTGCCCCGGTGCCAGGGGGTGCTCTCTGTGGCTCCTTTTCCTCACTGACACTACAGCTCAAGCCTCACAGGCGATACTGACGTGGTTTGATCTGGACCTTGTTGTAATTTGGTCCTCCTCTCGTCTTCCCACAGCCATGTCTCACTCTGTCTCACTCTGTGCCTTCCTGGCACTCTGCTGCCACCTCACTCTGGGGCTTCTCACTGCCCCCTCCCTTTGGGGCTGGGTTCCCATGCTTCTGCAGGTCCCTTATGAGGCCTCCTCCATCCCCTAATGGGCTCACCCAAACTGCTGGTAAAAAACCAAAACACAAGCCCCTGGGCTATAACAAAAATCCTACTCACCTGGCTAAAACATCATTCTGTCCCTACCAGGGAATACTCCATCGTCAGGAGCTGTTCGTGCAGTCAGGCCTCTCCCCTCTGCTTGCTCTGGCAGAGCTCCCTTCCCCCTTGGCTGCTGGTAGGGAACTGCCCTCCTGGCCTCAGGCCTGGGATTCTTATGGGAGCCAGGCCCTGCCCCTTCTGGTCAGCTGACCAGGTGCAGGTGTGGCCAATTCCCTCCTTAACCAGTTGTCATGGCAACCGGGACCCGGGTTCCTGCCTCTGCTCTGAGAGTAGCAGGCAACTTAGTGTCCTGCTAAACACTTTTCCCCCTTAAGGCCCTCACTCACCCAGGTGGGTCCTCACATTTTGCAGGTACCGCCTTGGTCCTGGGCTTCTCTCAGCATTTCTTCAGTCACCCGGTAACTCAGGAGGCAGAGGTTTTCAGACACCTTCTACTCGCCTTTTCCCCAAGGTCGCACCGTGTGCGATTTTGTGGGAGTTACCCTGCCACAGGTAATCCCCCCCACATTAGCCAGCCTTGGTAGGATGCCGCTTAGGCCTGTCTTTTCTCTGTGCTTTTAAATGATTGTGAGGATGGCTCCAGGCATGGCGTACCCTCCTGACTGAGACAGCAGGTGCATTACCGTAGTTGTTGGGAGTCCGTCTCTCTGCCACCCCTCTGTCCTTCTCTGTTTGCCATTTGTAAGTTCTTGAACTTCCTTCTCCTGTCGCCCAACTGGCTGGCCCTACCTGGAAGGTTCCAGACTTGGAGGGATCACCCTGCCTCTTAGTAACAAGGTTAGGGTTCCTTGTTACACACACCCCTCTCTTCTCCTTTGTCTGGAATCCCTCTGTTTCTTCTAGCCCCTCTTTTTCCTCAAATTGTTTAGAGAAGAAATCAGCATTTATATTCTGGGTTCCAGGGTGATGCTTTACCTCAAAGCAATATGGTTGCAGACTAAGGGCCCATCTCAGTCTTCCGTTGTCCGTTTTCATGCTCTGCAACCAGCGTAGAGGCATGTGATCGGTGATCAGCGTGAACCGCCGCCCTAACAAATAATATTGGAATGTTTCAATAGCTCACTTAATCTCCAAACACTTCTTCTCTATCGTGGCATAACTCCATTCTGGTGGGTGTAATTTTCTACTTATGCAGGCTCTAGGGCACACTTCTTCTGTCTGAACCAATACTGCTCCGATAGCCACATTTGATGCATTGGTCTGCAGCAGAAACAGTTTATTAAAATCCTGTGTGTATAGGAGTGGTTGTAAGCATAGTGCATCCTTCACCGCTTGGAACGCCTTTTCCGCCTCCAGCATCCATCTCACTTTGGTTGGAGCCCCTGCCTTTATCATCTCTGTCAAAAGGTACTACTAAATCCACAAAGTGAGGCACAAACTTTCTATAATAACTGGTTAGCCCCAAAAAAGCCCTCACTTGTTTTTTGGTATGAGGTACTTGATATCTTCGCAATGCCTCCACTTTGTTGAGCAAAGGTCTTACCTTCCCGCTTCCTACTAGGAACCCCAGGTATTGCATTTCTTTTTTTCCTATTGTACATTTCTTTGGATTGGCTGTCAGTCCGGGCCTTCAAGTCTTGCACTACTGCTGTCAGTGCAGTGTGGTGTTCAGCCCAGTTCTCAGTATATATAATAATATTGTCAATGTATGCCATGGTCTAATCCCCATGGGGAGCCAAAACTCTGTCCGTTAACCACTGAAACATAGCCACAGCTCCATGTAACCCAAACAGCATGTGGCAGAACTGGAAGAGACCCCACACGGTGGTGAATGCTGTGTTTTCTTGATCTTTGGGTGCTACTGGGACCTGCCAGTAATCTTTTGTCAGGTCTAAAGTGGAAATGTAGTGAGCTTGCCTGATGTTTTCCACCAGTTCTTCCACTCTAGGCATTGGATAGGCATCAAACTTAGCCGCTGTGTTCACCTTCCGGAAATTGATACAGAGATGGATTTTTCCCATCGGGCTTAGGTAATGCTACGATGGGGCTCCGCCAGTCACTGTGGGATTCGCATACGATACCTTTCTCTAGCATCATTGCAATCTCTGTTTTTATCTGGCTTTGAAGTCGCTGGGGAATCAGTCTCCAGTTCTCATGGCCTGGAAGAGTCTTTATCCAGTGTACTACACCCCGAGCTTCCCCAGGGGTTCCCTGGAACACATCTCTATACTCCTTGACTAACTCAGCAGCCTGTCTTCTCTGTTCTTCTGACAGTTGTGGGGCCAGTTCTTTGTCACCCAGTCCACTTCCCTCTGTTAATATGGGTCCCAATTCTAATTCCTTGGGATGAGAGGTAAAGTACATACACTCCCAGTCTTCCCACTTCTTCAACATATTAACATGGTATACCTGCTTCTTTTTCTGCTCATCTGTCTGGTACACCTCATAGTCCATGGGCCCTGCTTGGCATGTGACTTCAAAGGGTCCCTGCCACTGGGCAGGTAACTTACTCTCACTGTCCGGCAATAGAACCAACACATGGTCCTCCACGTCAAACTACCTTTCCTGGGTGCCTCAGTTGTAATGTCTCACTTATTGTTGCTGGGCTTCTCTTAGATTTCCTAAAACTATGTTCCGAGCTGCATTAAGGCGTTCCCGCAGTTGGATCACATATTGGATGATGTTCTGGTCTTTACTCTGCTGTTCTTCCCAACACTTTTTAATCAGATCCAGGATTCCCCTTGGTCACTGGCCATATAATAATTCAAAGGGTGAAAACCCAGTTGAGGCCTGGGGTGCCTCTCTTACAGCAAACAAAGGTGGTATCATTTTATCCCAATTCTGAGGACTCTGTACCATCTGTTTCAGTGTCTGATTAAAACATTCAGTGAGCCCGTCCATTTGGGGATGATACATGACTGTCTTCAGGTGTTTAATCCTCAAAGCTTTACTCACTCCCTCGAACATGCGTGACAGAAAATTAATTCCCTGATCAGTCAGTAGTTCTTTAGGGAGTCCTACTCAGGAGAATATCTTCAAAAGTTTGTTCACCACCTTTGGTGCGGACACTGTCTGCATTGGCACAGCTTCTGATTACCAGGTTGCATAATCCAGTAAAACTAGTATGTACTGGTTTCCAGTGTTACTTTGGAGAAGTGGCCCCACAATATCCACCACCACCCTCTCAAAGGGAACCTCTACCAGAGGCATTGGAATTAAAGGATCCTTTGGGGGGTGCCTTAGGTTCATTTTTTGGCACACAGGACATGAAGCGCAATACCTCGCCACTTTCCGCAACAGTCCTGGCCAAAAAAATCTTGCCTGAATGTGTGCTTTAGTTTTGTCCTCGCCCAAACGTCCACGCATAGGGAGCTAATGAGCCACCTTCAATAAGGCCCGTTGATATTGCCAAGGTACCAACAACTGTACAACCTCCCCTCCTTCAGGCTTCCCTTGCCCAATTCGGTATAGGGTGTCATTTCTTACCTCCAACTTCAGGGTTGTCTTCATCAGCTCCAGTCTCAATACCTTGCTGTTTCATTGGGCTAGGCGTTCCTGCAGCGCACACTAAAAATTTGTCTCCTGACTCTGCTCCAACTAGAAATGTTCATCTTCCCACAAATGGGTGACATCTACCCCTTGTTCAGCCTCTTCTTCAGAGGGAGATTGTTTGGTTTCACCAGAGAATCCCTTAGCGGTCTCCTCGCACCTCACACTGGCTATCTCTTATAACAACGCGGGCCAGTCACAGCCCAGTACTACTGGGTAGGGTAAATGTTCTGTGACCCCAACTAGCATCTGGTGGGTCTTGTTGCCTACTTGTAGGGTGACCCTCACCTTGTCAAATTTGAGGGAGTCTCCGCACCAACACTGCACCATTGCGCAATCCGCTATTTCCCTCTCCCTTGCCGGTAACGTGTCGCTCCGCACCATAGTCTGCAATGAGCCCGAGTTCAGCATTGCCATTACCCTTTTCCCTTCCATTGTCACTTCCACCAAAGGTGTGGGTGGCCCATCTCTCGCCTAAGAGTCAACTTGGGCTCCATAGCTGCACATTCCTACCTAAATCATGGGTCGGGGGTGGATGCTTCTGATCACGTTGGCTAACAGTACCTGTTGTCTTGCTGCTTGATCCAGTAGGCCTTGTACTGTTTGATGTAGCTGTTCCAAAACTTGTTGCCATGACTCTGGGTCTGGGATTAGTGTCTGTTCTCGTTTCTCTCTCCCCATGGACCAAGGGTTCTTTTCTTCATACAGGCAGAACAGCGTCCTATGATGCATACTGCTGTATAAAACTTTCATGGCCAATGCACCATTGTGACAGGAGTGCCTCTTCTGGAGTCTGTCTACTGGTGACTCCGCCCTCCTGTTATGGGTCAGTCACCTGCCTTCTTACCTGCCATGTCTTGATCTTAATTAATTAATGGATGTTAATTAGCAGGAGGCTGCCCATTTATTTGCCACGGTACCAGGGGGCGCTATCTGTGGCTCCTTTTTCTCCCCTACACCACAGCCCACACCTCGCAGGTGATAGTGATGTGGTTTGATTTGAATCTTGTTGTAATTTGGCCCTCCCCTTGTCTTCCCTAGGCTTTCCACAGCCCTGTCTCTCTCTGTCTCACTCTGCCGCCCCCTCGCTCTGGGGCTTCTCGCCGCCCCCTCACTCTGGGACTGGGTTCCCATGCTGCTGTGGGTCCCTTATGAGGCCTCCTCCATCCCCTAATAGCCTCATCCAAACCACCAGTAAAAAAGCAATACACAAAACACAAGCCCCTGGGCTATAAAAAAAATCCTAGCCGCCCAGCTAAAACTTCATTCAATCCCTACCAGGGAATACTCCATTATCAGGAGCTGCTCATGTAGTCAGGCCTCTCCCCTCTGCTTGCTCCAGCAGAGCTCCCTTCCCTCTTGGCTCTTGGCAGAGAACTGCCCTCCTGGCCTCAGGCCTGGGATTCATATGGGAGCCAGGCCCTCCCCTTCTGGTCAGCTGACTGGGTCCAGGTGTGGCCGATTCCCTCCTTAACCAGTTGTCATGGCAACCGGGATCTGGGTTCCTGCCTCTGCTCTGAGAGCAGCAGGCACCTTAGTGTCCAGCTACAATCAGGCATCCAAGAAAATATTGTAAAATTTCTCCTGGGTAGAAACAAAATTTCATATTTTATTGAAGAGATGAAGGTGTTGTAAAATATCCTGTTTGGAAAATTCATTTTATATGCAGATTAGGTTCAGACAAAATTTAGAATAGTCTGTTTACCTCAAAGTTGTTTGTTGGTAAGCAGGATGTATTCATATTTCCTTCTGGTTATGGCATTCCATATTTCACAGAGAACAGACTAGCCCAACCAGGTAAAAAGACTATTTTAACGTTTCTCTGAGCCTAATCTACATATAAAATGAACTTTTTCAAACAAGGATTTGTGCCCCAAAGCTTGCAATTATTATTATTATTATTATTATTATTATTATTATTATTATTCGGTTTTTTTGCAAAAACCTAGTTGGTCTAGTAAAAAAAATGTTACCTCTACCATGAGTCCTGATTGCCTGTCACTCATAGAAATGTGTTTGGCCCTGTGGATCTGGATCTTACGCAGCCCTGTCCTGGGTGTCTAAACCTCTCAGAAGGTCAGGAATTCATACATACTCCTGTAGTACTTCCTATTATTTAGCTCAAAATGATTCTCTTCTCACATCTGGACTCTGAATTGTTCTTTGGATGGCTTTATTTTTTCTGCTATATAAATAATGTACATGCCTAACTTCATTTGTTTGGGTGACCTTACTGTGGTTAGGCTCCTCCTGCTTTGGTATTGTGATTCCTAAACTGGAGATGTCTGAAGTGCCTCTCTGTATCTCACTTCAAATAACTCTTTCCACAGAGAAGTCCTCTCATTTAAAATCTGTTGCTCACACCAAGTGATTAACTTGGATTTCAGTGGACTGAACTAAGTGTTGCAAGACCTGAAACATATTTCCAGTTCATTGGAAATTCCCAATGTCACTACCATTCCACTGACACTTGCCGATTATATGATTGAAAGCTGGATACTTAAACCTCTCTGTTCAGTCAGGAATTCTCAGAAATTAATTCAAAGAAGTCCCACATACACTACTGTATGGGATTTCATACACAATGGAGGATTCTGTACTAATAATCTATCAATCAGACAGCATATATGTAAATAATGGGCTTTTTTTTTTTT
>NW_017729025.1:47210822-47217998 GCF_001723915.1 Gavialis gangeticus | reverse complement strand
AAAAAATGGGTTTTTTTTTTTTTTTTTTTTTTTTTTTACATATGTTCCAGGGGTGGGAAGCATTTTAATTAAAATGGCTTCAAGGGCCACTGTAATTAAAGTGCCCAAAGTATCTCATGTATCAGTGTCCCCATGCTTCAAAATGGTGATGGGACACTTTACCTAAAGCTCATTGAACGAGTTTTAGTTAAAGTGTTCCACCACCATTTTGACTGCGGGGATACTGTTACATAAGACACAGAGGCTGACTGGAGCATAGTAATTACCACAGAGAATAAGAGCAGGATCCCTTGTTATTGTGCAGCAGGGATAGGTAAAGTCTGACCCATGGGCTAAATCTGGTTTGCGCATGGCTGGGGTTTGTCTCTGTGGAGACCCCAGCCATAGCTGGGTGTGAAAGCTCAAGGCTTGGGTTGCCATGGAGACTGGCCCCAGCCACGCTGGCATGGTGCATGGCAGAGCAGGGCAGGGGGCTTCTCTAGAGCCGCTGGGATCTTGCAATGGGGGAAGCTTGCTCTGGAGTCAGGGCAGAGCCACAATGTGTGGCCTGCACACTCTGGGCAGGGGCACACAGGCTGGGGATCATGGCTGTGCCCCTGCTCCAGACCAGGCTGTCACCACTTCAAGGAGCTGGGGAAAAGCCACAATCCTTTGTCTGTGCACCCCTGCCTGGAGTGTGAAGGCTACAGATCATGGGTCTTCCCTGGCTCCAGAGCAATCTGGTCCCACTGCAAGACCCCAGAGGTTTCCATGGAGACCAACCCCAGCCATGTAGGTAAGGTCTGCTGGGAAATGGAGTCCAGCTGCCAGCTAGATTGGCCATTTTGGCCATTCCTGTTGTACAGGCACCCAATGCTGTTTATTGTGCTTTCTACTTTGGGCAGATATTTTAAAATCTATGGTTTATGAACTACTTTCTTAATGTGCATTTTTTTAAAGTGATACCAGTGCACAATTAATTCATAGTATCATAGTACTTAGGGTTGGAAGGGACCTAAACAGATCATCAGGTCTGACCCCCTGCCCCAGGCAGGAACAGGTGCTGAGATCATATTGCCCCAGCCAAATATCTATCCAGCCTCCTCTTCAAGACCCCCAAGGTAGGAGAGAGTACCACCTCACTCGGGAGCCCATTCCAGAGCCTGGCAGCCGTAACTGTAAAGTAATGTCTCCTGATGTCCAGCCTGAACCTTCTCTCTAACAATTTGTGGCGGTTATTCCTAGTAACACCAGGTGGTGCCCAGGGGAACAGAGTCTCCCCCAATTTCTGTTGGTCCCCCCGGTGAGTTTGTAAATGGCCACCAGATCCCCTCTCGACCTTCTCTTGTGGAGGCTGAATAGGGGAAGGATCTCCTCCCTGGACCCGCTTGTGATACATCTGTAGAAGTATTACAAAGTGTGGCTAACCTTACTGACCGCTTCCTTGCATTGGTGGTTTATGTTCATCCTGGACTCAATAATGACTCCAAGATCCCTTTCTGCCACTATGTGGACAAGAAAGGCGTTTCCCAGTCTATAGGTGTGTTGCTGGTTCCTTCTCCCTACATGCAGCACCTTGCACTTGTCTGTGTTGAATTCCATCCTATTCTCATCCACCCAGCCCTGTAATTTGTCTAGATCTAGCTGGATTCTGTCTCTCCTTTCCAGCATGCCCACCTCACCCCACAACGTCAGTGAATTTGGACAGTGTGCATTCCACACCCATGTCCGGATCTCTGATAAAGATGTTGAACAGTACAGCCCCAGAACCAAGTTCTGGGGGACTCCATGGCACACATACCTCCAGGTCAAAAACAACCCACCCACCACCACCCTCTGGGTGTGATCATCTAGCCAGTTTGCCACCCATATGACCAATTTGCCACCCATTCACTTTTGTCATTAATTGACATGTCCATAGTTCTGCTTACATAGTTCATGAATCTGGATTGGGTCAGATTTGCACTTGATTTCTCGGGTGTACCTCCCTGCCAGCCAGAGAAGAACACTATACATTGTATAATAGACATGGGAGATAAATTAACTCTGTCATGTACTGGATGGTGTGTGTCACCACTGAGATTTTTTTAAAGTCCAGTATGTTGAGGCATTGAACATCCTTGACTCTGTTGACCTCAGAACCCATTCTGAGAGGTTCTAAATGCCTCCTGGATGATAGTGACCCAGAGAATTTAATGGGAGACTAGACTTGAGCACTCAAAAATTACCCAAGATGATAAGATAATTTTTAGTAGAATGAGGTAATTAGCCATGTTTATCTGAAGTTAGTCAAAAGGCAAAGTAGATATGCACCATATAGATTTAACTAAATAAGATATAGAGTACAAGCTTTTGTTAACTTGAGTTCACTTCATCAGATGCTCTGAAAGGACAGCACAGAACAGTGTATAAAGTGGAATGAGTGATTTGAATACAAAATGTTGGTAAAAAAGAAGGGGGAGGAAAGCAGGGTTTGGGGGTGGGGAGAAGGACAGTATTGAGAGAAGCAAAGAACCCATAGGAACAAAGGGATCACCAAAGCTAATTTTGGTAACGAGATAAAAAAAAAACAACATATTTGACAGTCTGGTCTGTAGATTTCTTCTTCCTCAATTTCTTGGTCAAATTGTTTTTTTTAAATTTCACTGCCTGAGAACAGTAATCCAGAGGTCAGCATGAAGTGTCCAGGGAGGTTAACATGTTCTAACACAGGTCTTTGTGTTTTTCTGCAACTGATGTTGTATCAGTGTTCATTCATTCTCGCATGTAGATTGCCCTGACTACCCAATGACAGGCATTATAAACAGTTGATTTTGGTAAAATTGAAGGTGAATGACATTTAGTAAAATGTTATGAGAATGCCCCTAGAGAAGCTAGATGGAGTAATGATCTGTTTTTATCCTTTCATTACTCAAATGTTTTTGATGAGAATGCCCTCTATATTGTTGCCACTGGCAGAAATTTTTGCTTTCTCAATTGTTTGTATTAATTGTATAATTGTTTGTGCATACAGTTAATTGTGGCCATTTGCATGTGCAATTGCCCTATTTGCATATGTAATAATTGTGATTATTTATTCAAATTAAGCACATGCTTGCTACTCTATTTACATGTAATGTTTGTATAAACCTAAGACACCTTAATGTAACACCTTCCTTACAGGACAATACCTAATTTTTGTAATTAAAAAGTACTTCAACTATTTATCATCAAGTTTCATAGTTGTTATGTATTTATACAGGGCAGAGGAAGATTTTTGCTCTTCTCATTTCACTTTCATCAAGTGATTTCCTGCTCAGTATACAATGAAAAGCTTTGTTCTGTCCTTATCATTTGACCAAATTCTCTCTCAGTGTTAATCAATATGGAAAGCAAATCAAACTAAGCTAAATGTAAAGGGAAAACCATAAAAGAAGCTTATAAATGATGACATATTCAGACTAACAAACAGAAATCTTTTCCTGCCTAGTAGAGGACTCAGTGGAACACCTGATAATACACGAAATACTGAGACAATACTCACTGTGGCATGGAAGGTCATTCTGGCTATTTGTGAAAGTGCAACCATTTGTCACTGACCTGGCATTCTAGCATGTCATACCATTTCCCAATTGACTTTGGCTTTTAAACTGTATAATGGAAACTTTCCTTGGACTCACATATTGCATCTGCATGATAGAAATAAATATGCCACTCAGTATTTTTCCCTACATTGTCAGCAATTGGTAGTTTGCAATTCTGAAATCCTTTTGTGTTCCTCTTCATCTTCTTCTTTTAAAGGGGTTGCTTTTTTCTAGTTCAGATCTAATACAATTTTCTTATTCTTTTAGTTCACTTAATTGTGTATACAGGAAAAATAGGAATCTGCATACATGAAAAATGACTAGCAAAAATTTGATAGAATGAACTGGACCTAGAAATCTTTTGTCAGAAGCTGACTTGGCCTATAGAATTTTACCATTTTTTCCCTGAATCTTTCTGGAAGGTGATGAAGGTCTTTAATTCCTGGTAGGGGTTCATTCAGGAGTAAATCTAGGACCCTGATAAGGAAGACTGTGGCAGCAACTGGGAACTCACTGGACACTGTGTATGTATCAGTGATGGAGGGGTAGTAACTGCACCACCACACACACCCTGTTTTTTTCCTTGGGATCATTCCAGAGTCTTGAACAAGCCAAAAGAAAATTTTGTTTCCCACAGAAATTAACCTTCTTTCTCCTTTTTGTGGATTTTACTAGGATAGCATAATTTTTTACGACAGTTCTCATCCCAGACCTTTAGAATGTCTCCATAAGTATCCTAAGAACAGGTGTGGAGGATCCTGAGGGTAATCTCTTGATTTAAATTTCTATAAGAAGCCATTATGGAAAGCAGAGGACAATTTTGCTGTACTCATGGCATCCTGCTGCTGCTGAAACAACCTGCAGAAACCTTCTAGGTGAGTGGTTTGGGGCTGGTCTGTGAGCCAGATCCTGCAGGCAGGATCAGTCTGCAGGCCAGATCCAGTGTGGAGTCAGCACATGGGGTTAATCTGTGGGTGTAACCCAGTGCTCTGATCCTGCCTGGCATGCCAGATCTGGCCACAGGTGTGACCGAGCATACTGTCTCCAGCTTTCGTATGAGTCTGCATGTCAGATCTCACCCTATGTACTAGCCCAGGCTCACACATTATTTCTAGCCCCATGAGTCAGACCTGGCTGTGTCTTAGCCCTATGTACCAGAACCAGTTGCGGAGCAACCCGTCATCCAGATCATAGGGCTGCCCATGGGTCTGGAAATTTGGTGATGGGGAACCAGTAGTAGTATTAATTACCACAACTCTGGAACCTGTAGCAATTAATACTGCCACCTCTCCTCCAATGCCAAATTTCTGGACATATGGGGAGCCCCACAGGCTGGATGGCACAGACCAGAGAACCACTGATTCTTATAGCACTCTGTTCTAATTGGAGTATAAACATTGAAGGCATTATGCCCAGGTATATTGTTGTCAGAGTCCAACCAGGAAATTATGAGGGCACAAATAACTGAAACAAGGTCATTGTCTTATATGAAGATGAGACAGAGTTGTGGGGAGTCCAGTAGGAATCTCTTAAAAGTCTATTGAAAATGGGTGTTGTATTGTGCAATAGTTTATTTTACACAATGTCTCTCCATTGGAATTCAATAAATGAACCAGTCTTCTATCAGATTCCTTGGCTCTGTGCAATTTCTGAGTAAAAATAACAAAAAATGTAAGAATGGAATAGTTAAAAATCCCTATCAAACCTGAAATTCTGAAACCTGGAAAAGTCTTAATCCATCTAAAAAACAATGGATGCCAGTCAGTCAGCCTGTCATCTTATTTCTGACAATAGCTGATTCTCAAGGCATTGATCTTTTTAATAGTCATCAGATAAATCAGTCAGAGAACTATAAGTATGAAACTCAATCAGACATTTGAGGAGTACTGAATTCTATGCAAAAAAAACCATGAAACATTTTTTTCATCAGAGAGTACAAAATGAGATTGAGAAAATAGAAGAAAAGTAACTAATCTAAGGCTGAAGAGGCAATCTTTTAATTTCAGAAGCTGAGTTCCTGATAAGAGACCATATCATGTTTGGGATCTGGAACATAGCACTAAGAAACATCTGGATAGCTCTAAATTTAGTCTTTGAAAGATAAATAGCATTTACCCAAGAAAAGGAAGTCATCCAACACACACTATAGCTTATGGAAGTGGACCAGTTTCATCCTAACACTGGACATGTTTGAGAATTAGAAATACAAGTAATCTGATGCATAGCTCAAAGTTGTAGTCCACAAAGACTAGCATGTAAAGCTGCACACAATGTGGCAAACAAAACAAGTCAATACACATCAGTTTGAAAAACACATAAGAACTGCAACGTATTAAGATTAGGGTTGGGGTGATTTAGCCATGATGGTCCAGAAAACTGCGAGAGGCAAGGATTTTTGTGGGTGTAACAGAGCCCCCTCTCTGGACCAATTTCCCTGGGGCTTGCCCACCTGTTTCTGAGCTAACCACCCACCTTATCGCCCACCACACCTTGATGATAATTAATTAATTTATGCTAATTAAGTAGGAGGTTGCCCATTTTTTGCCCTGGTGCCAGGGGGCAGTATCTGCAGCTCTGAACCTCCCCTACACCGCAGCCCATGCCTCACAGATGGCATCCTCTGTTGTCAACTTCACTGGCCCCACTCTGGGCCCCAGAATCCTACTATTTGAACTCCACCTGGATCCCTCCATTCAGGTGGCCTACTCCTCCTTCATTCTAGGCTGCATAGCTCCCTGAGCTGCTTCCCCCTTATGGGTGTGGTCCCCATGGGATCTTTGTCTACATTGGTCCTGGCCCCATCTCCAGGCCAGTCAGAGCCCCAGGCCCTCAGCTCTAGGTGTCCCTCATGGTGGGCCCCTGGCCCTTCAACCCTTCCAGTCCTGGCCCCAGCATTGACCAGTTGGGGGATGTCAAGACAGGTTTCTGAGTCTATGGCCCCATCTCTCACTGGAGTCCACCTTCCAGACCCTACAAAGGGGTAACCTACCTGGTTGTGAGAGCTGGGGTTAAGGCACCCCAATCCGCCTTTCACCAGGGTGGTAACTAGCCTGGCATTTTCTGGGGGCTCCTGCACCACTAAGATCCCCACCAGGCCACCCACTCCCAGCAGGTGCAGTTTTAGGTCATGCCCAGGACCACAAGTCTCCTGACCATTCCCTACAGCTCCTCCCTTACCTCCAGGCTGTTCCATGAAGCCTCACAGCCAGGTGATGTTACTGAACCTCCAGCCAGCATCAGAATGCCCTGCTTATATAAGCAGCCCTGAATCTAAAATGGCTGCCTTAATCAGGCACCTGCTGGCTGCTTGGCTTCAGTCCTTAAAGTGGCAGGCACCAACAGTGCCCTGCCACAGTGGGTGATATATTTTAGTGGATCAACTGTGTAGTTAGGAGGGAGATAGACAAATTTTCATGTTTGAAGCACCCATTCTCAGGTACAAATATTTTTCAAATGTTTTCAAGTTTGGAATTTTGAACAGAATGTACAATGATGACAGCATCACCAATGATTCAAAGCAATTCCTCAACAATTTATACATGAAATTACAGTAGAGTATTATTAAGCTGAGAGAAAATATCATGTTGGAGGCATATTCAGATGCTAATGTAGTGCTTCAAAAAGCCACTGACAG
>NW_017729025.1:47204695-47205822 GCF_001723915.1 Gavialis gangeticus | reverse complement strand
ATTATTAAGCTGAGAGAAAATATCATGTTGGAGGCATATTCAGATGCTAATGTAGTGCTTCAAAAAGTCACTGACAGTAGAAATCAAGCAGGTGAAAAAAATCACATCTGATAGTGGCTATCTTAGCTCTACTAAACAAGTATGTGAATTAAATGCATTGGACATAAAAATGTAAGAGATTGACAATAAATTGTAATAATACTGAGGAGAGGGGAGATACCAATTTATTAGAAATAAAATATTGTCAAGCCCTTTCTTGCATCATGAGAGAACACAGGCAGAGGACTAAAAGAATTAAGGAAGAGTTTCAGACATGCTTGCCAAATGATAATAAAGCTTTTGACAGTTGAGACTGTTGTCTATGACCTGGGGAAAGTTCCCTTTACTCTGAGGCAAAGGTTGAAAAAACATCTGGATAGACTTATTGTTCTAGATCTATGAAATAGTAGAATGACCAGTGTGGGTACACTAACTGGTCAATGTAGAAAATAAAAGGGAAAATTGTTTTTGTTTGCTCACCCAAAGAGCTAAAGAATATAAAGATGTAAAGAAAAAAAAAAACAAAGGAGGAGAGAGAAAATTTTATAAGGTGGATTTCTTCCAAGGGGAGTTGTAGGGGAAAATCACCAGTGACCCTATGTATAGCTGCTATCCCAAGTGCCCAGATTCCCTGTGGAAGTGAGCTTGTGGGGCTTAGCAATCAGAAGGAATCCAAGATCTATTGTAGTCAATGGGAGTTGACTTGAGTCTTTGTGTTGGTTTTGTGTTAGGGAGTGATGTGATCCTGTAGTGGCTGGGACCACAGAAACTTGTGGTCTGTGTTAGCTAATAAAAAGTCAAGTGATAAAAACCTGTGGTGCTCAATATGAGAGCATGATGGTTCAATTCCTGATCTCTACTTGTGTGCATTTGATCTATATAGTACTTGCCTCTGATGTGCATAGATTCATTATATAAGGCATAATGGCTACAGGAATGGGCTCTGTATTAAGAGAGGAGTATGCCTTCAAGTGAGGAATAAGCAGCAGGAACATATGAACTGCAAAGCAAACAATTGCTAAGAATCTGATTTTTGAAAATATTCTAAGTCATAAAAAGAAGGTAAATAAAAACAGGAAAATGTTGGC
>NW_017729025.1:47182257-47199695 GCF_001723915.1 Gavialis gangeticus | reverse complement strand
AGAAATACTACAGTCCTAGAAGTCTTTTAGCTTCTTCACTTTGTGCCATTAGAGTTTCACTGGCATACTTCTGAAGAAGCTCCATCTTCTTTCTCCGGACAAGAGCCTCCTCAATCTGTAAATAAAAAACATTAAAATGTTGGCTATTTTAGCAGAACTGCTTATTATAATTAAGCTACAAAGATTTTTGTTAGGCTTTTAGCAAATTAGACTCTTCTGTCACAGAGAAAACAAATGGAAGCAAAACTAATCTCTCTTCTTACAAAATGGTATGTATAGGGATGCAATGCTTGGAAGACCCCCAAGCTCAGTAGTTTAAGGAAGAACATTCTTCATCACTGAATCAGTGATTACCTCATTTTCTTGTATGTAACGTGCCCCATAATAAGACATGCACCTTGTTTTTTGGGTAGGCAGAATACAGAATGAAGGAAAACAAGATTTTGAGAGAGAGGCTGTACCGAGAGAGAACAGAGCATAATTTTCAACTTGCTCATTCTCCATTTCCTGTTCAGACAGAACCTCAAAATGTTGATTCTGCTAGAGACTTATGTCCATGCAGGGAGAACCTATGAATTTAAAAAGAACTAAAAACAGTCGGTAGGGCTGCAAAAAAGAAGACAAGAGATCAGGAGTAGCTAGCAAACAGTAAATTGCCAGAAAAGGGTTAGCTTGATTAGTGGATGATCACAACCTTTAAAGCTAAAAGACTGTCCTTAGCAATTGTGGAGTGAAGAGAAATGATTCATTAAATCAACTTACTACCTGCCTGAACAGAAATATTACTGCTGCTGCCAATCAGTTGCCTTTAAAATTTTGGTGGAACAGGAAAATGGGGTATTTCTATTCTGAGTGGAAAAAGAAGCTTCCCTGCTTGTACCCCAGTTTTGGAAAGCAATGCTTTGGGGGAAAGGTGCATGTAGTATGTGACTAAATATGGTAATAATCTTTGTTTATGGGTTTCACTGTGCTGCTTCTCTTCACATCTTAAACTGGCCTAGAGAACAGATGGGACACTGCATGGTTTGTCCCTCACTGGAGAAAGACAGTGATTCACAGTTAAGATCTTTCAGTTCTACTTTGTACTCTGCCATTGTCTTTCTGTGTAAATGTGGTCAGATTACTTCATCTTTCTATGCCTCATGTTTCCTGTCTGTAAAATGAGAATAAGAATTTACACTCTAAAAGTACTTGTTGCAGTGCTTTCTGATGCAGCACTCTTGGAAAGAGCTGTGAAGTTTGTTTTAATTATGTCATGTTTATACTTATCATAATTTTTTATTATTCAAAATACTTGGGAGGCACTCAGGCGCCATGATGATGTGGACTTATAGGAGCTTGGTGGGGTGTAGCATGCAGAATAATCCGCGATTTTAGTTCTGGACACCTCAAAACCTGAAGATACAGACAAATTTTCTTTCCAATTTCTCTCTGCTGTCAAAACTAACTTCTTTTAATTGAAAGCAGATATTCTCACGTTACATAAGTCTATGAGCTTCCACTTTAAGAAAAATACCATATGAGATCAATGGTAACATTGCAAAAATTGGTAATAGATTGTGGCAGTCTCTCAATGGGAGCATTAGAAACCCCTTTATTCTGGACCTTTAAAACTCAGTTTGACAAATTACTTGAACACATACTTTGTGTAGGAGATACCCCATCTCCTATAGACGTACTCAAATGTACCAGCATTTAAAGGGGTAAGAATTTCTATGCTGGATGTTACAACTACAGGATTGATCTCTTTCACCCCACACCTGCTCTGGGGTAAGCATCTGGAGATTGGATTTGCAAACATCTGGGCTCTGAAAATAAATCACATTGGAATAGAAAATGATGAGATTACTGCAAATCTCATCTTTTGAGGTCTTGATTCTCATCTTTCTTACGAACGTTGTGCATCAGTATGATGCACTTCATAACATGATGTACTTCATACTGGCTTCAGTGGTGCTATTTCTTACAGACATCTATGCAGTGAGATAAAGATATGGTTCATTAACCTAACAAAAAAATCATAAGGTACCTGTCCCAGCGCTGTGATGAGGGCTTGGTTTTCTCCACCAACCTTTTTGAGACAAAATATTCATATACACAAAAAACCGGAAGTTCCTTTGAAAACAAATTACAGAAAAAACTTGTAAACACATAGAATGTGAGTAATACTGCAGACTTTCCTAAGGCCAAAAATAAAACAAAAAAACACATGTTATATGGTAGTGAATGCAGACATAAGATTAATTTCCTCCAAGCCTTCTGTGTCCCCTTGAGAAAAAACAACAATTTGATGACTGATATTGATTCAAAAGCATGTTCCCATTCAAATAACATTTTAAAGTTAAAGCTACAAAGGCATGTGTAATTAATTAGTAAAATAAAAGTGAATTTTGAATAGAAAACCTTTATATAGCTAGGGAGAAACAGAAACTTTTTCCCCCATACAAAACAACCTGTTACGTTAAGGTTGATTTAATAAATAGACCTAAATAAATAATTCATAGTATATAACTTGACAAGTTTTGTCTCTTTTTTTGTTTTGTGGAATCTAAAAACAAATGCATTTTTTTTTGTATACAAAAGGACTCCTTTTTTGTGATATTTACCATGTAGATTGATTACCAAGTTTGTTTGCAAATACATTCTACGTGACATCTGAAAATGAGAGTTGTGTTGGTTACTTGCTATTGTGTCACATAAATTATATGATATTGCTTCTATTTCCTGACTTGATAAATGTCACTGCTAGAATTAGAAGAAGGGTTTCAAGAGGTCATTGTGGCTTTGAATCACTCGGGAAGAAGGTGCAGCTAACCAGGATTAGAGATTTTTCTAAAATAGGATATCACATCTTGCTAGACCCACACAGCTTTCCCTGACACCTTGGAAGTATCAGAACACAATAAAATTTTCAGTTTACAATGAATTGTGCATCACACAAAATACTTATGTGTGTGCATGCAATGGAACTAACAGGAAGTTTCAACTCAATGTCAACTTTGGAATGACCGCATTTTTTTTTAATACAGAAAGAAGTGCATTGAGGAATATACATGGACAGCCTAGATAAGAAAGACCCAGGGTCAAGTCTTTGCTGTCTCATTCAAAGCAGAGACTTTTCCACCAGGGACTGCAGGATTTGTGCATAAGTCTCTATAATTCAAGCTGCTAGTCGTATCCCCACTAGTCCCTGCCTGGCTTCAAGGAATCGCTATACTTTGACAGCATTTCATTTCAACGAATATGTTCTGACTGCTGTTAGTTTATAGCCTTTAGTAGGAAGAACCAATATCTGAGATCCGTGTATTTCTTGCTGTGTCAAGCAGTATCCCACCTCAAATTAATAGAATAGTTCTAGTGCAAGCACTCCATGTGAAAGATTTTGTTTTTTGAAAATGCCATGATGAACAAACATATGTGTGTTTTAGGTCTGATCCAATAGCAATCTGTCTATTTTTTTTTCCCCTACTGACTTCAGTGGGTATTGAACCAGGCTCCCTGAGACTCTGATGACTAAAACTCAAATGTATGAATGCTTATGGGAATTAGAGACTGAACAGGTTTGAACAGACTTGAAAAAAAAATACTTTGCAGAATTGTTGCTGGACCTATAATTTCCCTAAAGTTTCAGTTTGTTTACAGGATTATTCATTCCCAATCTTAAAGCAGTTTTGTGATGTACTGTGCTAACCTCCCTTCCCTTGTTCTAGTCCAAAAGCGGTCCTACTTCCTCAGTAGGTGGAGTGATACTTCTAAGCAGCTTAATGTGACTTTGCCTACTTCGGGATCTTTGAAAATTCTTGGGTAAAATTATGGCATTTTATGTAACATTTAAAAAAAATCAAATTAATGTAAAAATAAAGCATTGCTTTTCAGAATGTGGTGCATCTTTCACCATGATTTTCTACCATACATTTGTTTTGCAGAGATTTCAGAGCAGACACCTAGTCTCAACTTGTTTTGTGACATTTCATGAGGCCCCAGTTGTCATGCAGAAGTGATAAAGGTCAGATCTGAAGTGCTTTGGCACTGCTCCATGTAAAAACTTTCATTGCATCTTCCTGCATTTTACCTAACAGAACCAGTGTTACCACTCTGTCACTGGTATGACCATTACATTCACTCATGTATTTAAAAAGACAATCAGAAAGTATAGACCACAGTTCAAATTAATAGACTTACCAGTCCCAAAGACCTACCTACACTGCTTGGACAGAAGAATAGATAATGTCTAACACAGAGCATGGACCATTTTTATTTAGAATCATTCCTCCTGGGAACAATTCAAAAAGTGTAACCTGAACTGAGTGACTCTGAGTGAAATTCTGTAGAGCTGGGGCAGAGCATGTGCTGTGAGACATTAATTGTTTGTATTATTAGAGAGAAGATTCTGAAGACAAAACCATAAGCCCTTCAGGAGAGCAATTATACAGGAGCCTGCAACCACAACTGTGCATAACAATTTGTTCGCTATTGTTTTATTGTAGAAAGAAGCTCTAAACCAAGTGAATTGGGCCTCAAAGGGTTTTCCCTGGTTAAGAAAAATATGTAGATACAGATCAATTGCAGTGGCCCTTGTCTCACCATATTCTTAGCAGCTTGCTCGGGGTTTGAAAGAAAGGTCCATGATATCTATTTGCAGTGAATAGACTAGTTCAGTACAGCCACAGTTGGGCTCCAGCTCTGTATTTTTTTTAAGTCCTCCCATATTAACTCACCTGACTTCAAACTCTGAGGCCTGGTCTGTATCCCCAACCCTATTTCTTTTTATTCTGGTTATGGATAGTCATTCTGGCAGTGCAGCAGTTGACAAATTAGGAAGGGTCACTGGTATGCACAATACCAAAATCCCAATAGTGGTCTCAAAGATAAAAGCTGGAGTTTTTACAGAAGTAGACCTGTAATTTATACAATTGCAAATCTGAGGTTATTTTTTTGCTTTTCTCCCTCTCTGTGCTCTATAAACAGATATGGCATTATTTTTTATATCAAAATAAATAGTGATATACATTATACATAAATTATGTCTGTATATGCAATAAAATTAGTATCTTAAATTCAGAGTTTTATCTAGTTCTATTTCCACCCACAAGATTTTTCATAATAAAAATAATATTTTCAGGAATGTCATTTTTTTCCCCCTTTCTTGTTACTTGATAGGAAACTAAGTTCTTAGAGAAAAGTATATCACAATGTTACAACTGTTTTCTTTCCTTAGATATATAATATGAAAAGAGCCCCTTTTGACACAATTTTCTCGGCAAAACTTAATTTCTATGGACAAAAGTACATGGAAAAATGACTTCTTGAACCCTTATTCTGTTAAGCATAAAGGATATTTATTATTATTAATTGAGCGGAGGGTATTCACAGTTAGAATGTTTCATGTTCTTCATGTTCTTCTGAGTTCTTTAAGCTGACCTATGCTGTCTAGGTGCTACAGTTAAGTTGTAGTGAATTTTAACTTTGCAGGAGGTAAAACTCCTAATAGAATTAGCTGCATTTGGACAGAATTGGTCCAGAAAAGTTTTTAAATGTGTTGTTCTGTTGGAGTGTTGGAAAGGAAATTTAACTCTGGGCTACATCAGGGAATTGTAAATGACTACAACTCCTGGATTCCATTCCCAATGACAATGGCAATGATTCTGTTTGCAGCATAATTTAACCTCTGGGTGTCTTAACTTATCTGAGCTGCATCATTTTTATTCAATTTTTTTTGCCCCATTGACTGATCAACAATATGTTCAGCCATCCCATGGCAACCTATGAAAGCTAAGGATCCAAAGGGAATTTTACCCGAGGCCCAAATCATACTGTATTAAAATCAGTGCAAGATTTGTCATTAACTTCTCTAATAGAGTATCGAGCTCTTAAAGCCATCTACGGCAGGCCTTAAGGAAATAGGGAAATTATGTTTCCTCTTCAGCAAAAGATGGAGGCTGAAAGCAGACACTTTATCTTGTATATGGAAAACAAAGATACTATTTTAATCAATTTGTCTACACATCTAGGCCACAGTACCTGAGCAACTGTTTGCCTTCCTTAGCTCAAAAGTATAGAATGAGTCTATGATCTTTTAAAACACCTTTGGCAACTTGTACATTTCAAATGGGCGTCAATATGCAGCACAAGTTACTTTTATCTGTTTCTACGGGTTTTTTTATTGAGTTAGGTGCCAGGAGCCCTAGGTGATGGATAGATGAATGATATAAAAATAAATACCTTATTAATGTTTATTTCTGGACTGATTTTTATCTTTTTTCTATGCCTATCTTCTAAACAAATGCCTTTAAGTTAAATAACAAAGACTTTTCCTCCTGATTTAAGGACCCTTCCTCCATGATCCAACTCCTCATTTGTAGTTGGCATTCTCTCCTAACCTGCTGTGGTTTACTGTTGAAGCACTTCCCATGTTCCACCAAAGAAGGTGGCTTCATTTTAGTGGTGGGTGAAAATATCCCTATGCAAAATGATTTACATATGCATAAGTTTGTCAGACAGTTAAAAATCCTTAAGAATGAAAAGGATTATATAAATATAAGATATGAGCTGATCACCTTCACCATCCACTGTAAAGCTGGCAAGTCAGTCAGCAAAGCAGAAGTCCTCAACTTCAGGAAAGTTGACTTTGACAAGCTCAGGAGGCTTGTTGGCAATGCCCTAAGGGACCTTGACCCAAAGGGGAGGGGAGTTCAGGAAGACTGGTTGCTCCTCAAAGGACCAATCCTGGAAGCTCAAGCAATATCCATCCCATCTCGGAGGAAAGGCAGCAAAAGGGCAGAGCAGCCCTCTTGGCTCTGCAGAGAAATAGTGGACCTCCTGCATCTAAAAAGAAAGACCTATAAAGGATGGAAGGCTGGATCCACCCTGAAGGAGGAGTACTGTTCAGCCTCCAAAAGAGAAAGCTGAGGGGGGATCTAGTGGCCTGTTATAAACTAGTCAGGGGGGATCAGCAGGCATTGGGGGAGTGACTGTTCCCCCGAGCACCGTCAGGAGTGACCAGGAATAATGGTCACAAGCTGGCAGAGGGTAGGTTTAGGTTAGACATCAGGAGGCGAAATTTCACGGTCAGGGCGGCTAGGGTCTGGAACCAACTTCCAAGGGAGGTGGTGCAGGCTCCTACCCTGGGGGGTTTTAAGAAGAGGTTAGATGAACACCTTGCTGGGTTCATTTGACCCCAGTACTCTTTCCTGCCATGGCAGGGGGTCGGACTAGGTGATCTACTCAGGTCTCTTCTGACCCTAGAAACTATGAAACTACTTTGCACTGGCCCGGACCTGTAGGAAGTGAACCAGGAAAGCCAAGGCTGCGACTGAACTCCAACTGACTACACGTATCAAGGACAATAAAAAATCCTTTTTTAGATATGTAGGGAGCTGAAGGAAAAGCAACAGTAACATTAGATCCCTGCTAAACCATATGGGACAACTGACAACTGACGCCCAGGAAAAAAGCCAACCTGCTTTATGGGTATTTTGCATCAGTTTTCACCACCCCAAGGGGCGGCCCTGCTCAATACGGTACAGGATTGGCCAGGACGAGGGAGAATTGTTACCCTTCATAAATGTTGACCACATGAAGGAACACCTTGAGAGGCTGGACACCTTCAAATCAGCTGGCCCAGACAGCTTACACTCCAGGGTACTTAAGGACCTGGCAAACATGATAGCTCTGCCACTGGCATGGATCTTCAAGAACTCATGGCACTCAGGCAAAGTGCCCAAAGATTGAAAGAAGGCCAATGTCATACCTATCTTCAAGAAAGGGAGGAAAGTAGATCCAGGAAACTAAAGGCCCATCAGCCTGACCTCTATCCTAGGGAAGATCTTGGAAAAAATCATCAAAGAAACCATTCTTGACAAACTGGCTGAAGGAAACTTCATGAGGGATGGCCAGTACGAGTTTGTTGTAGGTAGGTCTTGCCTGACCAATCTCATCTCCTTCTATGACCATGTGACACATCACCTGGGCAAGGAAGAAGAGATTGACGTTTCATAGTTTCATAGTTGGTAGGGTAAGAAGGGACCTGAGCAGATCATCAAGTCCGACCCCCTGCCATGGCAGGTAAGAGTACTAGGGTCAAATGACCCCAGCCAGGTATTCATCCAGTCTCCTTTTAAAGACCTCCATGGTAGGAGCCAGCATCACTTCTCTTGGAAGTTGGCTCCAGATCCGAGCCACCCTGACAGTGAAGTAGTGCCTCCTGATGTCTAGTCTGAATCTACCCTCTGCTAGCTTGTGACTATTATTTCTTGTCACCCCGGGAGTACTCAGGGGAACAAGGACTCCCCCAGTGCCTACTGGTCTCCCCTGACTAGTTTGTAAATGGCCACTAAATCCCCCCTCAGCTTTCTCTTGTGGAGGCTGAACAGGTTCAGGTCCCTTAGCCTCTCCTCATAGGGCCTGCCCTTCTGATTCCTGATCGTGTGGGTGGCCCTCCTTTGGACCCTCTCAATGCTGTCCACATCACTCTTGAAGTGCAGCGCCCAGAACTGGACACAGTACTCCAACTGCGGCCTAAGCAGTGTCACATAGAGGGGGAGAATCATCTCCTTGGACCTCCTTGAGATGCATCTGTGGATGCATGACAAGGTATGGTTGGCAATCCTGACTGCATCCCCACACTGTTGGCCCATGTTCATATTGGCCTCAATAATGACTCCAAAATCCTTCTCTGCCTTTGCACTGATGAGAAGGGAGTTCCCCAGTGTGTAGATCTGCTGCTGGTTCTTCCTCCCCAGGTGCAGTACCCTGCACTTGTCAGTGTTGAAACCCATCCTGTTCTCTTCCACCCACCCCTGTAGTCTGTCCAGATCCGATTGCAGCCTATTCCTTCCTCCTAGCATGCCCACTTCTCCCCACATCTTAGTGTCATCTGAAGATTTCAACAGGGTGCATTTTACCCCTTTGTCCAAGTCAATGATGAAGATGTTGAACAGTGTGGGCCCATCCACAACCACTCTCTGGGTGCAGCCCTCCAGCCAGTTAGTGACCCATCTGATTGTGTTGGCATCAATACCACAGTCTCCTAGTTTTTTAATGAGAACTGGGTGAGAGACCATGTTGAAGACCTCCCTAAAGTCCAGATGTCATATATCTTGATTTTAAAAAAGCTTTTGATCCGGTATCCCATGATCATCTCATATAAAAACTGGCCAACTGTTGCCTTGGCTACATCACAGTCCACTGGCCGGGGGATTGGCCCTGAGGTCAGACCCAGAGCCAGAGGTTGTTGACAGAAGTCAATCATTATGGTGTGCCATGACCAGTGGGGTCCCCCAGGGCTCTGTCTTTGGGCCTATTCTTTTCAACATATTTAGTAGTGATGGGGACATGGGTATCAGAAATGGATTGGCCAAGTTCGCTGATGACACCAAACTTTGGGGTAAAGTGTCCACACCTGATGACAGGATGGTGAACCAGGCTGACCTTCACAGGCTTGGAAAATGGGTGGATGAAAACCTGATGGCCTTCAACACCAATAAATGCAAGGTACTCCACTTTGAGGAGAAAAACCCACAGCATGCTTAAAGGCTTGGCAGTGCTACTCTTGCTAGCACCATGGCTGAAAGGGACTTGGGGGTCATGACTGACTACAAGACGAATATGAGCCATCAATGTGATGTTGCAGCCAGCAAAGCGAGCAAAGCTCTGGCTTGCATCCATAGATGCTTCTCAAGCAAATCCCAGGATGTCATCCTCCCATTGTACTCAACATTGGTGAGGCTGCAGCTGGAGTACTCTGTCCAATTCTGGGCTCCACAATTCAAAAAGGATGTGGAGAAGCTTGAGAGAGTCAAGAGGAGATGCACATGATCAGAAGGCAGGAAAAAAGGCCTTATGATGAGAGGCTGAGAGCTATGTGACTCTTCAGCCTGGAAAAGCACAGGCTCAGGGCAGACCTGGTGGTTGCCTATAAGTATATAAGGGGTGTACATCAGGATCTGGGGGAACACACTTGTTCACCAGAGCATCCCATGGGATGACAAGGTCAAACAGTCACAAACTCCTCCAAGACTGTTTCAGGCTGAACATAAGGAAGAACTTATTTACTGTTTGAGCCTCCAAGGCCTGGAACAGACTGCTGCCAGAGGTGGTGCAAGCACCTACTCTGGACTCCTTTAAGAGTCAATTGAACACTTATCTTGCTGGGATCCTGTGACCCCAGCTGACTTCCTGCCCCTGGGGCAGGGGGCTGCATTTGATGATCTTCCAAATTCTCTTCCAGCCTTAATGGCTATGAAATCTATGAAGATCTTATTTCAATAAAATATAGCTTCAACAAGGAAACCTTCTCACTGTGCTGACTTGATATTCTTCTCAGCATGCTGGTTGCTGATGCAACTAATAGGCAGCATAAAGACTGAGGCCCCTGGCATACATCCATTTAATAGCATGATGGGACCTGATCTTCAGTCTTAACAATTGTACCTCCTGCTATGTCACACGTGCATGGAAGAATGCATGATTTTAAGATCAAAGATTATATCTTAATCATGCCAGTACTACTTGCCAGTACAGAGGGAGCCCAGAATCATAATCCTGGGATCCCACTACACCAGCAACCTGATAACCAGGTGTTCACAGCTTGGTGTGAACTGGTATGGTCCAACTGGCTGGGACTGACCATTGGTTGATTGTTGTTCCTAGCTCCAGGACTGCATCAGAGCCAGCTGGAAACTCTACTGTGGTCTTGGGGCTCACACCAGCAACCCGATGATGACTGACCCCAACTACCAGACCACATCAGAGCCTGTTTGAGACCCTGGTGGAGTCCCAGGTCTAGGAAAAACAATCAACAGATTATGGATCCCATTCCTGGAATAATGGAACTGTACTGAGGATGGTCCCAGAGCCCTGTGCACTGAAATGTCAGAAAATTTTGTGTGTAGTCCAATTGCAGGTATGTTATATTTTCAGGTCCTGTTGTGCCAAGGCCCCTGGATCCAGAAGACATGCCCAGACCCCAGGGTCCTTGTGTACCAGGGATGTCAGAAAACTGTATGTGTAGCCAGGCTGCACATGCATTTTTTTTAAAGTGGTGGACATGGATCTCAGGATCAGAGAACCTCTCCCCAATCTCAAGGTCTCTGTAGCTGGGATGTGTCAAGTGTCTTGCTCCACAGCTCTCTGGGAACCTCAGTGCAAGGCAGTCAAACTTTGTGCTCCACAGAGGCCAGTGGTGACTTGGGACCAGAACATGTCATGTTCTTAAGCCCCAACTGGTACTCCAGGGCAAGAAGCACCATGCTGAGTTGTGGGGAGCCCCATAATTCCAGTTAATAAGCTCCCCTCCACTTGGTGTCCTGAAAACAGCTGGTATAGCCCATGCAGGTATTCACCATATAGCTGTAAGTCTGCCAACACAGGTGAGCTGTCGACCAAGCCCTGCCATGCAGCCAGCATCAGGCTGCAAGTGGGGAGGGGCTACTGTGCCACAATTTAAGGCATGGTAAACCCACCACAAAAATATTCTGTTTTTGTGGCTGGGTTATCTTTTAGTTAGCCCATTAATGTCCTGAACATGTGGCTGGGTTACTAGTTATAGCACAATTAGATGGTTAATTGCCTCTTAAGTGTAATGTCTGTCATAGACCTGAGACCAAGTTCTGACCTTATATACAGCAACTGAGAAAGTGTTATGTAATATGTCCCTTGTGTTCATGTATTGTCAAAGTAAGTGCTTGGGCTGGCTCCAATGTAAATCAGTGGGTCTAGACTTGCATATATTCTCTTTAGGAAAAAATGGTAGTTTTACTGTAAGGTTCCCCACCACCCTTTTATTTTTGATGATCCTTATTATTGTTTTCTTTGGAAAAAGCCCACACTTTCTCTACAAGTAAGTAAGAATCATGGCAAACATGGAAAGATAATTTAGGTATCATGATTCCAGTGACCTTGAAAAAAAAACCTTTGATTTTTATAAGTTGCCCCAAATCTGGTCCTTACTTGTATAAATAAGAACTGAGATCTAAAAATCCAACTCCTGTCACTCCTGAGAATTTGAAAAAAAAATCAGACTCTTTGGAGTTGTATCTTTCTGTATGCTTCTCATGGTTCTGTACTAGATGGTTGCATGTGCTCCATGAATAATGCTTATATCTTAGAGAGCTTTAAATTGTGCATATGCATGTGCGTGTCGGCATGTATGTGTGTTACATTAAAAAAAATCACAAGAAAGCAGCCAAAAGGACAACGAAAAAGTGAATTACTGTGTTCAAACAAGGACATTTAGAAGATGCCAGGTTATTAGTCTCTTGCATGGCTTAAATCATTAAATAAAGATCATAAAAGTTAAGGGTTTTTTTTTTACTATTTAATGGGGGAAGATGAGAGGTATGTGAAATACTGTTGCTATGAAAAAACCATGAAATACCAGAGCATCTGAGAAGGGTATTTGATGTGTACCCAGAACCCTGACCAAATGAGACTGTAGGAAGAATTGGGTGGAAGGACAAAAAAATATACCAATTAAGTTTGCAGTTGATGCAAAATTGGAGGGAAAGGAAACCAAATCCATGCATACAGAATGAGGGATAACTGGGTAAGCTGGAACACTGCTGAGATAGACATGGGGTTTGGTAGATCACAAATTCAACATGAATCAGTGATACACAGTTTAAAAAAAGGGAAAAGGAAAGAAAAAGGAAAAAAAAAAGAAGACACTTGGCTTGTATTAACAGAGATATTGTATGCAGAATACAACTTTACTCTGTGCTGCCTAAGCCTGCAATACTGTGTTCTGGGCTCTGCATTTTAAGGAGGATGTAGAGAAAATGGAGATGTTCCAAAAGAGTGAGAAAAATGATAAATCTTTATAAAGAGGAAAGACATATTTTAAGCAGCTTAGCGGGCAACATGTCATATTTACATGAATTGAAGACAACCCTGCCTTTAAGATAACCCCAGTAATAATTAGAGTCTATCTATAATAATAATAACAGGCTTAGTCTGTCTGTCCAGAGCACTGTGATTGGTTGTCTTGGCAGCCAATCACAATACTTACAGAAGCAACCAATCAGAGTTCTTTGGACAGATAGAGTAAGTGTATTATTATTATAAATCCTGATGAATTTCAAACAGATGTGCAGGCAAGTCAAAGTTAGAATGAAGCACTGCACCTCCCCACCCCCCGTGGAGTGGGCAGGCTCTGCTGAAGGGGGGGAAATGGTGAGGGGTCTGATCCTTTTTTTCCTCCCAGAGTCTGCCTGCCTCTTCTGTGACCAGGGGGCAAGTGGCTGATGGGCCCTGAGCTGCAGGGGACCCTGGTGCTTCCCCCAGGACTGCCCAGGCAGGGTGCCAGTAGGTGTGTGCTACCTGGGGGGTGCTGCTACTGCAGAGGGATGCACTGGGGTCCCATACAGCTCAGGAGCTGCATGACCCCCTGGCAGCTCAGGCTCTGGGAGGAAAACCAAAAAAGATCAGGCCCCTTGCCACTTTTTTTTTAACTCAGTGGTGCCTGCTCATGAGAATTACCACTGTGTCCCACAGCCCCTGAACTATTGGGGGGCTCAGTGCTTTCCCACATGGCAGTGGTGCCCCCTGGGGCTGCCCAGGTGGGGTGCTAGATGTGTGGGTGGAGATCCAGCTCATAGGATACACCTGCTAGATCCAACAGTGCATGGGGTGCTGGAAGCCTGGATGTGCTTGGGGAAGTTCAGGCTTGGCAGGCTTCCAGCACCCTGGGCACCATCCCTGCCACCTTCCCACCACCTGGGATCACCCTGGGAATGGGTTGGCTGCTCTAGAAAGGTGGCAGGAAGGTGGCTGGGTGTGATGGCAGCTGGAGAAGGTGGCAGGGATGGTGCATGGGGCACTGGAAGCCCACCAAACCTGAGCTTTCCTGAGCATGCCCACACTTCTGGTGCCCCATGCACCATCCCCACTACCTTCTCTGGATAGGGCCCTTGTACACATGAGGAATATCACCATAACTTTTTACCTAGCAAAATATAATTAATGAGTTGTGTTTTAGATTGCTACATAAAAAAGTCATTTAAATCAAAATATGTTGCTGAATGTCTACACTGTTATGAAATTTAATCATAACATGCCAACAAACGTGCACACTGTTATGCAATTAAATTGTTAAAAAGGTCAATTAAAACAATAAAAGGGGCAATTTCCTCATGTGTACAAGGACCCATAGTCACATGTACAAGGGCCCTCTTATTCTATGACCATAAACAAGTCACAAGGTCAGACTTTTGACAAAATATGTATTTAGATTCCTAAACCTGTGTTTACACATGGATAGCTTTACGTAGCTTTTTCAAGGGTGATAAGTTTTGATTCTATTAAAGGATAACTAAATATCCTGTATTTAAAGAAATTCTTTTGTAATCAAAATTTAATTGCAAATGTTTTGTGGGCTTCAACTATTATATAGAAAATTTATCACAGTGCACCAGGCTGGCCAAACTAGTAAGCAGAACCAGGTCTGGAGCTAAAGGGTTGAAGACCACAAGTCAGGAGCCAAAATGCCATGCAAATTTATGATAGATTTAAAAATTTTGTAAGGAACCTGTGCTGTAGCCTGGGTCAGCTCTGTAAAGCTCAGGCAGGCTCCTACCCTGAAGCCCTTCTTCAGTGCACTGGAGCCAGAAATCAGAAACCAAGTCTGAAGGAAAATCCACAGGGTGAGGTCCAAGAGTAAGCAAAACCAGGGTCAGAAGTCAGAAAGCAAATCTGCAGGGAGAATGCAGAGGCCAAAATATAGGAGAAAGGTAGGCTAAGAAACTAGGGAAGTCAGGGGTGTAGCTGGGGTAGTGCTCAGAGACTGAAAACCAGTATGTTGTGCAATAAGGCTCAGGTGTTGGAATAGTTCCTTACTACAGCTTCAGAACTAGAGAGGAGGAGGGACTGTTGGCCTGCTTGCCTTGATTGATAGTAACAGGGTCAGTGCACTTAACAAGGGATGCAGAGCAAGGGCTTGCTTGAACCTGACAGAGCTGACTGAGGCTGCAGAACAAGTTCCTTCCAAAATTTATACATTTGTTATAATTTTCCATGTATAGAATCTAATTATTGGGGGGTCATCTTTAATTGATCCCTCCTACTTCTGCAGGGGGGCAGGCAGTGGGAAGGCAGATGGTGTGGGGAGGTCAAGGAGATCCCGTTTGTCCCTGCCCCCCTGCCATCTCTGCCCTCCCTTCCCCATTAGTTTCTTTTCCTTGCTTTCCCCACACCCACCCCAACTTCTGTTCTGTGCTGGCGGGCTCCTTTCTTGTTCTAGCCTCGGACATGGAGAAGAGTCCCAGCTGAGACCAGTAGCATCTGTGCTGTGCTCAGTGTCCCAGGCTGCAGCATGGGCAGGGCCTGGTAGGCACAAATCAAGGATAAGGGGAGGAGGGAGAGGGACAAAGAGGGTGAGAAGAGGCTGCATGGAGGGGAGAGGGGAAGAAGAACCTGTAAGGGTAAGGGAGAGTAGGGAGAGGGACAGGCAGGGTGTAGAGGCATCAGGGGGAGGCTGGCAGTAGTTGTGGCTATGGCTCCAACCAAGGTAGGAGCTGGAGGCTGAGAAACAGCATCTATCTGCCCCTTACCCCCACTCTTGTACTTGATTCTATGATAAGGGGCTTTTTTCATCCATGTTAAATGAGGGGTAGCTTCCTCTTACAATCAAATAAATACGATATCATTTTCAAATATCTGCAAGGATGTCATAAAGAAGAGGGTTCTTCCTTGCCACAGGTAGAGACATGAGCAGGCCTCCTTTATTGGAGGCTTTTAAGAAGTTTAATAATAAGTATTTGTCTGGAATAGTTTAGAAACAATATATCTTGCACCGTGAGTGTCCTTCTGTACATTTACACGTACACACTCACACATGTCCAAAGCCAAGAGAGAGAAGAGGGAATCAACAAGATCATTACAGAGAGGTAGCCACATGTAGCATTGGAGTCAAAGCACTTGTTAATTAGATCAAGATAATTTATGATGCACACAATTACAAACATCAGGAATTTTTTTTTTTTTTTTGAGAGGAGCAGATTAAGCAGAAATGTCTCCAAAAGGCAAGGCCACTTCAGCTATTTATGTGAAGGAATAAAACAACCACAAATGCAGAACAATTATATGAGCTCAAGCTAAAATAATCCAGGAAGCAAGACAGGGATAGATCAAGTAAGCGTGCAAATGTCATGGTCCGCTGTATGTACAGTGGAAGGGAAGATGAAAGGCAAAATCAAAAATGCCTATTTGGATGCCTAGAGGGTCTGAAATAGTCCACTTAATGAAGGGGTTTTCAACTTTTTTGAATGAGTGTACCCCTTCTGGGTATACTTCTGGTGGAGCAGGGTTCGGGGGGAGGTGGTGGCTGCTGGATGTGGAGTTGGGGGGAGGTTGGTGGCAGCCGGACATGAAGCAGGGGGGTGGGTGGCAGTGGCTGCATGTGCAGCAGGGCAGAAAGGGGCTTGCACATGGCAGTGGTGCAGAGTGGTGGATGCTGGTGGTGGCTACCATGTGCAAGCTTGCCCTTGCCATGTCTGGCTAGTCAGACAGTGCCTGTGCAGCCCGCAGAGGGGAGCCACTATCCCCCCCCCCCCACCACCACTGGCCCTGCTCCTGGGAGGTGGCAGCATGGGGTGCTGGGTGGCAGCGCTCCATCCCTGCCCACCCACACCTACCCCTTAACCCCTTTTCAAGTACCCCTGGGGATACACATAACCCCAGATGACAAACCCTAACTTAATGTATTAATGCTGCAGGAACACACAATTATACTCTAAGGCGGAATCCAGACAAGCACGGACGTGTGGTATGTGGTGCTGCATGCCTGTCTTTGGTACTACCCACTGAACATGCAGGTGTTCCCTGTTTTTACCTTGCAATGCAGGGGAGTGGGGTTGACCCCGGGAGATTCTGAGGTAAAAAAAAAAAAACACTCAAAAAAGGGGGGGGGGGTGCACGTAGCAGCCATGTGCTGCCCACAACTGGAGCCTGGCTGGCCAGAGCCATGCTCTGGATGCTGGAGTGCCAGGGCTGCAGCTCTCCAAGGCACCCAGGACCTTGGGTGGTGTAGGGATGATGGGTCCAGCACAGTTGCTGGCCCCAGCATCCCTACACCACCCAAGGTAACCTGCCATGCACCAGAGCATGCATGGCATGGGTGTTGCCTTTGAACAAGTAACAGTAGCATAAGGTGTGCCACTGCTAGTTGTCCCTGGGGAAACAAATGTCCACACTCATGTGAACATAGCCTAACTGGTTAATCTTTCAGTGAAGGAGGAAGATATCTGCATCTTCACTATAACAGATCCATAGGCTTTCAATATTCACATGCTGCAGAAAAAGGCTCCAGACATTTGAATGCCATATTTGCAACTCCACTTTCAGATCAATGATAACATGATTCTAGCTAGATTGTGGAGCCAGCTGCAATATAATCCCAGCAAAAGAAAAATAATTTTAGACTGGAGAACTCTGCCCCAACCGCT
>NW_017729025.1:47176425-47177257 GCF_001723915.1 Gavialis gangeticus | reverse complement strand
AATATAATCCCAGCAAAAGAAAAATAATTTTAGACTGGAGAACTCTGCCCCAACTGCTGTTGATGTACAACAGATCCATTTTGAAGCCAGTGGGCAAATGCAACCCATTGATGATAAGCCTATGAAACAAAACAATATCACTAGCAATTTATAATATTTGACACAAAGGAGTACCATGCCCTGCTAGGTGGAAAGAGCCATTGATTGCAATGTACTACAATACTTCAATATCCTCAAGATATAATCGGAGGAAGTATAGTCACTGTGGGCTCGTTCCAGCTTTCTACATATTATAGAGGCATATTTTAAAAAGACAGACTTCTAAGGTGCATCCAAATGAGTGTGCACATGCCTCTTGTGGCATCTCAAACCAGTTTGAGATGTCACAAGAAGCACACTGACAATGAAAATATGTTTCCTGCACTGCATATTTGCAGTGTGGGCTCTAAATTTAATACCCAGATCTCCAGTATAAAAAAAAAAAACATCAGAAAAAAGTCGGGCAGGGCATGGCTCCCCTGGGGACCCTGAGGCAAGCTGGGGTTTGAACCTCCAGAGACACTCTGGCATCTTTCCAGAGCATCTCTATGGTTCCCCTGCTGCTCTAGCATGATGTGTTCATGTTCAGGGGAGTAAGAAGGAGTGGTGCAAGGCTGCAGCATAACCTGGGCGCTGTCCCTGGTAAGTAGGGACTGAGGTTAGGGGGATTGTAGGTTAGGGGGTGGGGCTGTGGTTGTGTGGGGGGACTGTGTCTGTGGGGAGGTTGTGTGGTGGCAGGGGGGCTGGTCAGGGGACATGAGTTCACCATAGGGCTCATAATCCCCCCCCCCCC
>NW_017729025.1:47173522-47176040 GCF_001723915.1 Gavialis gangeticus | reverse complement strand
CTCATAATCCCCCCCCCCCCCGCAGCAGCAGTGGCTGTAGGGTGCTAAGTGCCTGCTGTGGCCAGCGCCCCCATGGTACAGTACAGTCCCAGCTGCTTCAGATCTGGTGCCACCTGTGCCACTTGTTGTGGGTGCACCCCCACGCAGCACAGGGCTGATCATCTTCAGGCAGCCCTAGGCCACTTGGGCTGTCACCCAGGGCTTGGCACCACTATCAAGGATCATGCATGGCACTGGGCCTGGTCCTGCCTCTATGGAACTGGCCCAGCTTGATGGTGTGCAGGGCCCATGGAGACAGAACCTGGCCCAGCACAGCACACAGTCCCGGCAAGAAGCTCTGGGCCCTGGGTAACAGCCAGAGTGGCCTGGGACTGCCTGAAGGTGCACAGCCCTGTGCCATGCCAGGCTGGACCTACAACAAATGGCACCAGCGACACTGGGTTTGAGGTGGCTGGGGCTGCACCACACCATGCAGGGCTCTGGCCACAGTGGGCCCTGTGCACCCGATGGCCACTGCTGCTGGAGGGGGGGACTGTGGCCCCTGCAGGGGGGGAGCTGTATCCCCTGTGGGGGGGATGTGGCCCTGTGGGGTGGAGCTGTGGGCCCTGTGAGGGGGGCAGTCTGTGAGATGTGCAGGGGGGTTGTGCCCTGCAGGGGGCAGGAGACCCACCCCTCCTGAAGCAGTCCCTGCACATGGCCCCCACGCCCACAGTTTCTCCACAATACGTTCACAAACCCCACACCCCCAAGCCACCCCCAGAAATCCCTCATCCACATACCTGGCCCTGTAAGTTAGGAGTGCAAGGACTGGGGCAGGGGCAGGGCTGGGGGTAGAGCGAGGGGCAAGGGCAGGGTCATGGCACTGGCATATCAATGCTGCTCAGTGCCATACATCATGGTGAATGAAGGGGGTACGGGCAGCTCTTATTTTTCTATGACAAAAAACCCAGAAGTAAATACTAAAGTGTATAGATATTTACACTATATATCAGGCAATGACCTGGTGAGGGGTCTGCAGGTACTTGACCACCTGGGCGACAATGATCATCGCCTGTTGGAATTTACTATCCAGCACAGAATGGTATAAGAAAGCAGCAAGGCAGAGGTCCTTGTCTTCAGGAGGGCTGACTTCTGTAAGCTAAGAAGGTTAGTAGGAGAGGCAATGGGGTCTCAGAGCTTCAATGAGATGGGAGTCCAAGATGGGTGTTTGTTCCTCAAGAAGACAATCCTCTGAGCTCAAAGGGAGTCAGTCCCAATGCACACCAAGGGAGGCAGGAGTGATAAGAAGCCCCCATGACTCAGCAAAGGCATCCAGAGATGCCTCAGGGCAAAAAAGAAGGGGTACAAACAGTAGAAGCAAGGGGCTATCACCAAGGAGGATTACACCTCCATTGCTCAGGACTGCAGGGAAGCTGTTAGGAAGGCCAAGGGAGAGATGGAGTTAGGCTAGCAACCAGAATTAAGGATAATAAAAAGTATTTTTTCAAATACATAGGAAGTAAGAAGAAGGCATCAGATAATGTGAGGCTCCTACAGGATAGGCTTGGCAATCTGGTGATTGTGGCAAATGGAAAAGCTGACCTCTTTAACAAATTATTTGCCTCCATATTCCTGAACAGGGACCAGGACACCTCCCTCCCTAGAATTGTGGACAGACCCAGGGGAGGCACCACCATGCCTAGGGTCAGGGATGACCTAAGTTAGGGAACTTTTGAAGGGGCTGGACATGTTTAAATCAGTAGGTCCAGATGCTCTTCACCCCAGGGTGCTGAGGGAATTGGTGGGGGTCATAGTGGGGCCCCTGGCATGGCTCTATGAGCACTCATGAGGCAATGGCCAGGTACCAGAGGATTGGAAAAGGGCCAATGTGGTCCCCATTTATAAGAAGAGGAGAAAAGAGGACCCTGGCAATTATAGGCCAGTCAGTCTTACCTCGTTCCTTGGGAAGACCTTTGAGAAAATATCAAGGAACACATCTCTAAGGGCCCAGCAGAGGAAGTAATGCTCAGGGGCAGCCAACATGGGTTAACTGAAGGCCAATCCTGCTTGACTAACCTGGTTTCTTTTTATGATCAGGTCACAAAGTCCCTGGACAAGGGTGTTGAGGTGGATGTTGTTTTCCTGGACATTCAGAAGGCCTTTGACACGGTTTCCCATCACATTCTCTTAAAAAAACTTGGTGACTGTGGCATTGATGCCTACACAGTCAGATGGGTTGCAAACTAGCTAGGTGGTCTCACCCAGAGAGTGGTGGTGGATGGGTCATTTTCGACCTGGAGGAATGTGGGCAGTGGAGTCTCCCAGGGCTTGGTCCTGGGGCCTGTACTGTTCAACATCTTTCTCAGTGATCTGGATGTAGGTGTGGAATGCACACTGTCCAAATTCGCTGATGACACCAAGTTGTGGGGAGAGGTGGGCATGCTGGAGGGCAGAGACACAATCCAGCTAGATCTAAACAAATTACAGGGTTCGGCGGATGAGAACAGGATGGAATTCAACACAGACAAGTGCAAGGTAC
>NW_017729025.1:47164915-47168522 GCF_001723915.1 Gavialis gangeticus | reverse complement strand
AGAAGGACCCTGCAACATACCTATAGGCTGGGGAACACCCTTCTCAACAACACAGTGGCTGAAAGGGGTCTTGGAGTCATTCTTGACTCCAGGATAGACATGAGCCGCCAATGCGAGGAAGTGCTCAGTAAGGCTAACTGCACCTTGTTGAACATCTACAGATGCATCACAAGCAGGTCCATGGAGGTGATCCTTCCCCTCTATGCGGCATTGGTCAAGCCACAGTTGGAGTATTGCATCCAGTTCTGGGCACTGCGCTTCAAGCAGAATGTGGCTAGCATTGAGAGAGTCCAGAGGAGGGCCACACGCATGGTCAAGGGGCAGCAGGGCAGGCTCTACAAAGAGAGACTAAAGGGCCTGAACCTATTCAGACTCCACAAGAGAAGGCTGAGAGGGGATCTGATGACCATTTACAAACTCACCAGGGGGGACCAACAGAAATTGGGGGAGGCTGTGTTCCCCTGGGCACTACCTGGGGTTACTAGGAATAATGGCCACAAATTGTTAGAGGAAAGCTCAGGCTGGACATCAGGAGACATTACTTTACAGTTAGGGCTGCCAGGCTCTGGAATGGGCTCCCGAGTGAGGTGATACTCTTGCCTACCTTGGGGGTCTTCAAGAGGAGGCTGGACAGATATTTGGCTAGGGAGATATGACCCCGGCACCTATTCCTGCCTGGGGCAGGGGGCAAGACCTGATGATCTGTTTATGTCCCTTCTGACCCTAAGTACTGTGATATTTAGAATTTAGTATTATGATGATAGAAGCACTGGTAGGCTCCCAAATTGCTTTCTACTCATAAATAAATCAATAAAACATTGCCAAACGGATCTCTCGCTATATAGTGGCATTTCATTTTAATAAGGGAAGAATACTATTTTGGCTTTTTTAATGAGAGAATTTGCGTTTCTTATCAGAGAATTTGCAATTTTTAAACAGGGGACACCAAGATTTCTGCTGGTGAGACAAGTGACGAGACCTGCATTGAGGAGCTGGTCCAGGGCCAGCACCCAGCTGGCGGGCTGAAAAGGTGGCTGACCTCTTGCCCATTTGGACCTAAGTGTACATGCTTTGATAGTTCAAAGTGGGCCACCACAATAAGCACATCTTCTCTGCGATAGCTGCCCAGATGGCAGAGCAGGCCATCCAGGTCTGGCAGGCAAGCAGCTCTGGGGTGCAGGTCCACAGGGACAGATGCTGTCACAGGTGGCAGCAAGTCACAACCAAACAGCAGCTCCCACTGCCAGACTGCTGCAGTGGGTAGAGGGTGCACGGGCCACTCTAGGTTAGGGCTGCTTCAGCAGTCCAGCTGGCACAAGGTGTAGTGTCCCCAGATACCAACTAGCAGGGCCTCAGAAGCTCCTGAGGGGAAGTAGCCCTGAGTTGCTCTCCAGGGCACGTTTTTATGGTGCTTGGGCCAGCACAGGTGCTGGCCCCAGCCTCTAGCTCCCCCTGGCTGCAGATTTGGGAGGAGCTGGGCAGGGTCATTGTGCCCCAAGTGGTACAACTTGCCCTACACCACAGTGCATGTCCAGGCATGTGCACTGAGGCAAAAATATCTGGCACAAATTTGTGGCACTCCTATTTGAGCTGCTGCAAGCACACATGCCTGCATGTGCGGACGCACCCCTAAAGGACAAGCTGAAGTTAAATTAGTACCCCGTTGTGGCCCATGAGACTGCTAAAATGCTGCCATATTCCTCCTGCTACAGCCACTGAGGGAAAAGCTGGATGGCTGCAAAGAGAGGTGTTATAAAATCCAATGGACAGAGTGGATCAACAGTCTAATACTGAGGATCTGTGTTTATCCTAAGACATCGGACACAACATTGAAATTAAGTCACTGTTAATTCCACATGATTAAGGACACTCCAATCTATCCAAAATAAAGTGTTTATATTTTGTGGAGAGTAACACAGATTTTATCACACATAGCTACAGGAGATATCCAGCTTCCTAATAATTGCGTATTCTGGCAGATAATGTAGGATAAGAAGCTTTCTGGGCATCAGCCTGATCCCAGAGGTATTCTAGTCTAAATGGAAGGAAATTCAAGGCTTAGAGGTTCTGGTTATATTTTTATTGTTAAAGGAAAACTGTAAAGGTCATCAGGATCAAGCCTAACCTGGTGTCAGGAATAAAATAGGGGACTGAAAGTAGGGAAGTAGAAACCCAAAAAAGCAAAAGGCAGTAGTCCAGCATGAGGTGGGACAGTGTCATATGGGGCAGTTCCAAACTTTGGACAACGGTAGAAATGAAACCAAAGTACATTGTTGCAAAATACTGACAGACAATTTGCATAGTCAGATAAAAGGAATCAATTTGCATAGCCAGAACAAAAAGGATACACAGCTTCAGATGTTAGCTGTCTAATGTAAAAAAGTTAAAAGAAATGAGTTATGTGAGCAGTACAGCAGACAAAACAACGCTACCCAACAAATGAAGTCAGAAATAGTCCAGAAAAAAGTTCTCACCCTCAGCAATAAATAAACCAAAGCAGAAGTGCACATTGATATGCATGGAGGACTATATGGTCTAACAGGTCACCATAACCTTGATGGTAAATGTCACTTCACTAGAGTAAACTATGTACTGGTTTCTGTCTCTGGTATGTAAGGCAAAAAATGACTTAAAAATCATTAAAAAGAAAGAAAGAAAAAAGATTAAAATGAGGATATGGCAATCTGCCCAGAAATGATAGGCAGCCAAAACAGCAGGAAGGAAGAATTTTGGAAGAGGCATCAGGAAATTAATTTGTAGGCACATGGCCTGGGTTTTGCCTACAGTAGCAACATTTGTAAATCATTCTCTTAGAAAAGAGCTACGTACAGTAAAAGCTCTGTTACCCAGCATCCCCCAGGAATGGGGGATGCCGGATAACAAAATATGCCGGTTAATTGAGCAGCCCCGGCTGCCGCTTCTCCCGCTGCATCAGAAGCATCTGTCTGCCCCTTCTGCAGCAGCACCCCCCCTCCTGCCGTATCACTGCCTGTCTCCTGGGCCCTGCAGGCCCTGCAGGACAGGGAGGCAGGCCCATCATGGCCCTGAGCAGCCTGCTATGCCCCTGGGCTGTGGGGGCTCAGCACTTCAGGCTGCTTTGCCCCGAGCCGTGGGGGCTCAGAGAAACCAGAAGTGCTGCGGTGGGCACTTCCAGTTTCACTTTATCTTACAAGCCGGCATGCCAGTTAGTGGAGCATGCCGGCTTGTAAGATGCTGGATATCATAGTTTTTATCTTATTTAATACCTAACAAATGGAACATGAAACACTCTATACAGTTGACCAGACCCTCAGCTCACTATGACCATTTTCTACTGCCATAGAGCATAAAAAACCAACATATTATCTTAGGGAAACATCTCTAGGCATAGAATGAGTGCTGCAGGTGTATTTGGGCACCTGAAACTTCTTCTTCTGCGTGACTTGTGACTAGAAGAGAAAGGGTGTGGGGATAGCAAAACTGGTTACCAAAATAGTATACAGGCAGCTAGAAACATTTTAGAGTAACACTCATGCTGATCTAAGTTGTTTCGGAAAAGAGCCATTCCTCACCTACTCTGAAAACTGGAAATCTATACAGACCATGTCAAGTCGTGTTTTGCTTGTCC
>NW_017729025.1:47124261-47159915 GCF_001723915.1 Gavialis gangeticus | reverse complement strand
TGTGACTAGAAGAGAAAGGGTGTGGGGATAGCAAAACTGGTTACCAAAATAGTATACAGGCAGCTAGAAACATTTTAGAGTAACACTCATGCTGATCTAAGTTGTTTCGGAAAAGAGCCATTCCTCACCTACTCTGAAAACTGGAAATCTATACAGACCATGTCAAGTCATGTTTTGCTTGTCCTCTCTCTACTTCTGTATCCTTGTATGCCTTTGAAGAACCGGAGGGACAGGCTTGTTATCATCCATAGAAAGGGGGAATGTGTACATTTTTTGTGTGCATGGTAGTTTCAGTAATGGAGGACATAATGAAAAGGTGAAAGCATTGATATCTCTGAATCCAAAGTCTTCCTGAAATGTCAGAAGTTGGCAGCAAAAATATTTCCATCATTAGCATGTATGCTTGGCTTGTACTGCCCATGTGAAGTCTTTCTTCATAATATGAAATATTTTTTGAGCTTGTCTTTTTACACTTACTTTCAGCTGCCCAATGCCACACCTGCCTTGCTAGATTCATTAGATTCATTCTAACATGTGTTCCACATATTTCCATCATCTTTTTGGGATAAATGTGGAGATAAAAAATTGTCAAACTCTTTGACAAATGTCAGCATCTGTTATGAATTCACTCCATTTAATATCTAGTATTTTCCTGAGACATTTGTTTTCAAAGGCATTTAGACATCTGTCTGTATAACTTTGACAGAGTTCCAAACTTCACATCCATATGTTAAGGCGGAATTAATATTTGGGTTGAAGATTCATAGTTTGTTTTTTAAAGCCCAAATCCCCCTAAATCTTTTCCACGGCTAGTGCAAAAATTATGTCCCGCCTCACAGTGGAATCTCAATCCACCCAGGGTACTGCATAAATCTTCTATTCTCTCAATAGACAGCCTAGTGAGCTCCCAGGCTCTTGCAAGACACATAACTCTCCTAATCTGATAGTTTCTGGAGATCCTCATCCACATAGGAAAATACATAACTCTCTCCCATTTTTTACATGTGGCCACTTATGTGGGTATATCGTAAAAGGATCCATCTCATTCTACATGAACTTTCAGGAAGATGCTCTCCTATTGGCTTGATAACACCTACTTTCATAACACAGTAGACAGCTTCAGCAGGAGTGACAGAGATTGCACTTGGCCCATGCCTTTTGGTTCAAACATTTACTAGAAGAATGGGAGAGATTTAGGTTCATATCCTTCTGGCAGAGGAGGGCCTGGATCTGGGTGTATCACTCTGTAGGCAAATGCCCTAACTACTGACCTTAAAGGCAGGCCAGTTCATTTCCTCTTCCGCCAAACATTTGCTGAGCATAGGTTACCTGTGGGTAAAGGTTTGGGATGTACGCAACATTTGGATGCTTCCCAGAGCTGATATGAATTAAAAGAAAATGTAAGTGAAAGTAGAATGCTTCTGAGCACGTTTGGTATAAAGACACACAAAACAGAATCCTATGATATTCTGTGAGCCCAAACGGCACTTACCTTGCTACATAACTGACCCTTTTTTTCCATTCATACACAGTTTGGTATCCCAATTTATGTGCAGTGTGGATGAATGAGTCTCCATCCAGCTATTGGACATGCACAGTAGGATACACTCAGGTTTGGCCTGCATACAGCTCTGTACATGCCTGTCCTGTGCAAGCATAAGTTAAGAAATAGGATCCAGCAAAAACTCATGACTAAAGTTAGTTAAGTGAAAAAGGGAAGCCCTCCAATGTTTTAGCCCAATAGTTTAGTGTCTGGGGCCAAAGATGTGCAAGACTTAATTTATATCAACCAGAGGGAATTTGAACATATATCTCTCTCTCAGACAACCCAGCACTGTGGTGTAACCACTAGGCCACAGGTAGACATTATCTGGCCCTTTTCCAGCTTTCCTTTTGAATCTGGCCCCTGGGGCAACCTGTAGGGTCAGGAAGAAGATCACATATTAGAGTCTGTCTGGCTCAGTGAGATAGATGCTGCTCTGGAAGCAATGGGAGTCCTGCTTTCTGGAATGGATCTTTGCTCCCAATAGGGAGCAAAACCTTCCCCACTGCTTCCTGTCTATTAAATGCAAGGTTCAGTGGCTCATCTTCAGGAGAAAGGCTGGAGAGAACTTGACCAATCCCTGACCACTATACTGAGAAGTCAGAAATGTAGGTTCTGGATAAGGGGTCTTAGAACTTGGGTCTCCATCTTTTTGGGAAAACAAACATTAGTGCAGTTTCTTTGTAACAACTGCTACCTTATCCTTAAGAATGAGGATTAGGATTGTGTTCTGGATTTGGCCCTGTTTAAGATATTTGATAATCATATGTATGATGGTGAAAGTAGATGCCAACTTAAAAAGTTTGTCTTTATCTCCTGAATTTCTTATTTGTCCTGTCATATACATTATATGTCAACGTATAAGAATGCTATGAGAAGCATGAGACCCTTTTGTATCCTTTTGTCTTCTGGAATGCTTGAATTCCTTGTTTTTTAAATTAGACTTGTAGTTTTCTATTTATAAGGAGTATTTTAGTCTTTACTTACACATTAAGCTAATTGCCAGGGGACGGGCCATCAACCACTAGCACAAACCCCAAAAATGGCAACCTCAAAACCAGCATCCCCGGGTACAATAGGAAGTTTTCTCTGACACTGGCCAATGGACAGGTTATTCTACAGCTCACCTGAAAGCCTATGGCTTCCAACAGCAGACTCAGTTGCCTGTACAATAACAGCAGAAGCATGGGAAACAAGCAGAAAGAACTGGCCCTGCTACTAAACAACAACAAATATGACCTTATAGGGATCATGGAGACCTGGTGGGACTCTACCTATGACTGGACCACAGTTATAGGGGAATATACCCTGTATAGGAGAGATTGTGTTGGAAAGAAGGGTGGTAGAGTTGCTCTCTATGTGTAGGAACATTACACCTCCCTAGAATCGAAGATTGGAAGTAAAGGGTGACTTGAGACCCTCTAGGTCAAGAAACAGGGAGAGCACAGGGAAGGGATTTGACTATAGAAGTTTATTACAGACCTCCAAACCAAGAGGAACAGCTCGACCACGAATTCTCTTAAGAACTGGCAGAGGCTGCATACTGTCAAAGCATGGTCGTTGTGGGTGACTTCAACTACCCAGACATCTCATGGAATGAGCATTCAGCTAAATCCAATCACTCACAAAGCTCCCTCACTTGCATTGAGGAGCTCTATCTAACACAAGAAGTCTCTGAGCTGACCAGGGGCAAGGCACTCCTAGAATTGGTACTGGCCAAAGGGGATAATCTAATGAGCAACCTGAGTATCAAAAGGAAACTGAGAGATAGTGACCATGAGATGATCACTTTCTCCATCCACCATAAGTCAGGGAAATTGGCCAGTAAAATAGAAATCCTTGATTTTAGGAAAGCTGACTTCCACAAGCTTAGGGGATTGGTTGGCAAGGCCCTGCGGGACCATAGTCTGATGAGAAAGGAGGTACAAGAAGAGTGGTCATTCATCAAGGAAACAATTCTGAAAGCTCAAAGGAAGTCCATTCCCTTTCATAAGAAAGGCAGAGACAGGGCTAGGAGACCCCTTGGTTCAACAAGGGAGTTGTGGACCTCCTCAAATTAAAATGAAAAGCCTACAGAGAATGGAAGTCAGGAATAACTGCCAAAGAGGAGTACTTGGCAACAGCCCACACCTGTAGGGAGCAGATCAAAACAGCAAAAACAAACCAAATACAGATTGGCAACTGGAATCAAGGACAACAAAAAGTCCTTCTTTAGATATATAGGCAGTAGGAGAAAAAATAAGGGAAGCATAGGGCCTCTGATGAATGAAATCAGATGGCTGATAACCAACACTCAGGACAAAACTGAACTTCTGAATGAATACTTCATGTTGGTATACCACCAGTCCAAGCATGTTAACCTGCTTGACAGGATGCAGGATGATCACATTGGGGGTGACCACCCCTCCACAGTTGGCATAGATCTTGAAGCGGGGGGGTACCTACAGTGGCTAAATATCTACAAGTCAGCAGGACCAGATGAACTACACCTGAGGGTGCTAAAATAACTGCCTGATGTCATCGTATGACTGATGGAAAGTTATCTGAAGACTTGTGGCACTCAGAAGAGTTCCCAGAAGATTGAAAGAAGACCAGTGTGGTGCCTGTCTTTAAGAAAGGGAGAAAGGTGGGTCCAGGAAATTACAGGCCAATCAGCTTGACCTTGATCCCTGGTAAAATCCTGGAGAAAATTATCAAAAAATCCACTACTGACAAGCTAGCAGAAGGCAGTATTCTGAAGAATAGCCAACATGGCTTTGTTATGGGCAGGTCATGCCAGACCAACCTCATTTACTTCTATGATCAGGTTACTTGCCATCTCGATGGGGGAAATGAGGTTTATGTCATATACCTGGACTTCCAAAAGGCCCTTGACCTGGTCTCCCAGAAAGTCCTCATGAAAAAAATTGGGAACATGCAGCCCCGATTACTTTATGTTTCAGTGGCTAGGTAACTGGCTCAGAAGTAGGGCCCAGAAAGAACTGATTGATGGAACTGAGTCATCATGACAGAGTGACCAGTGAGTCCCTCAGGGTTCAGTACTCAGACCGGTGCATTTCAACATGTTCATCAATAATTTGGATTTGGTTGCTAAAAGCAAACCAGCAAAGTTTGCTGACAACACCAAACTATGGGGGAGCGTGGTCATGCTCAGACAGGCTAGGAACACAGGCCGACCTGTAAAGGTTCGTGAGGTGGGCATACCTTAACCTGATGTTGTTTAATAGGGAGCAATGTAAAGTGCTCCATCTGGGGAGAAATAATCCACAACACACTTACAGGCTTGGCAATGCTATGCTTGCTACCACCACATCTGAACAAGCCCTGAGTGTTGTGATAGACAACAAAATGAACACGAGCCACCAAGGCCATAGTTAGCACAGCTAATCAAATCCTGGCATGCATCTACTGAGGCATCTCGAGCAAGGCTAAGGATGTCATCTTCCCTCTCTACTCGGCCTTGGTGAGACCACAGCTGGAGTTCTGCATTCAGTTCTGGGTGCTGCACTTCAGAAAGGATGTGGAGAAGCTTGAGAGAGTCCAAAGGATGTCCACATGCATGATCAGAGGCCTAGAGACCAGGTCATATGAAGAGAGGCTGAAAGACATGGGACTGTTCAGCCTGGAGAAAAGGAGACTCAGAGGGGACTTGGTGGCAGCCTATAAGTATATCAAGGGCACACATCAGGGCCTGAGGAAGTATCTGTTCACCAAGGCCCTCCAGGGGAGGACAAGAAATGATGGACACAAGCTGTTTGAAAGTTGCTTCAAACTAGACATAAGGAGGCACTTTTTTACAAGTTGAGTACCAAGGGTTTGGAACAGGTGGTACAGTCATCCACCCTGGCAATCTTTTAAAAGCGTCTTGATGCCCATCTTACTGTGGTCATCTGATCCCAGCAGTCTTTCCTGCCCAAATGCAGGGGGACTGGACCCAATGATCTATAAGGTCCCTTCTAGCCCCTAACAACTATGAAACTAATCTTTAAAGCTATTGAATCAGAAAAAAGTAATGTTTGTTGGTATGTTATGTTGTATACTTCTATGCTTTTTCCCATAATTAATATCTATACCCAACAAAAACAGGAGAGAGTGCAGCCTAGCTTCATTATTATATGTGTGTTCAAGCATTTGCTCGCATCTGCACTTACTTCAGCTATGCAGGTTTCATCTCAATGATTTTTTTCTGTTCATGTGCCATGTTTTTCAAAAGCTTCCAGAGTAAATCATGCTAGAAGCTGTCAAATACTTTCTTAAAATATATTAAGTTTATGAGGAGAACTTTCAACATGTTTTATTCCATGTTTATTCTTAAAATGGTATCTAATTCCATCTTGTTATTCTCTTAGTTTAGCCTCAGTCAATCTTATTCTGCTTAGAAAGATACTACACATCGCCTGACGCTGAAAGGAGAACAAGATTTCACCATATATTGTGGTCACTTACCTTATGTTTCTTTGTTAATTTGCCAATAATGCCATTTCCCATAATTCGGGAGGCTTTTCTTGATTCCCATGTATTCTTGAAAAGTTCAATGATTTTATAGATGATCTCATTATCACAAGCTTTCAACGTTTTGCTGGTGATTTGCTCTTTCACTGCAACTTTCCCAGATTTTAACTTTATTATTATGTTTTTCACTTAGTTGTGCAGGAAGATGTGTAGTTCTGGCTATTTAATTTATTTGTTAAAGTTGACATTTTCACATGGTATTTGTTCTCAAGAATGTTCATATTGTTGCTCCATTCTTTCTCTATTGGAGAGCACTAGGAGGACCTCACTGTGCTAGGCACAGTGTGAACACAGATCAAAATCACCTCAGAGAGCTTATTATCTAAGATAAGACTCAACAGATGGACACAGAAAAACAACGAATAAAAGAAATAAAAATTAAGACAATGTTAGTCTGTGTCATCTACAGACAGTAATCTTAGCTGGTTATTAGATTAACAGTTGCTAAATTTTCTAGAAGCATCCTGGCAAAGTCAATTTTAATAAGGGATACGAAATAAAATAATAAGGAATCTTTGAGAATGTTTTTTGTTTATGAGGATGCTTGTTTCAAAATGTAAAAAGTAGGGCTGTCAAATGATTAGAAAACGTTATCACAGTAAGTTGTGCAATGAAAAAAAGAGTCACAATTAATCGATTTTAATTGCACAGCAAATATATATAAAAATTATGTGCAAAAAAATTCAAAATTATGCAAAATTATAAAAGTACTTTGTATGGTTGGAGGTTGGTGTGGGGTGTGTGTATGGGAGGAAATTTGTGAAGATGTCGGGGGCTGTGGGTGTGTGGGGGGGATTCAGAACCTGGGGAAGGGAGGTCCCTGCACACTCTGGAACAATGTGGGGGTGCTGTGGATCAGGAGTGAGGGGCGACAGTGGGGCTGGGGGGGCTGTGGCTTGGGAGTGAGGGGCAGACACACACACACACACAGTGCTGCACCAGTAAGCCTGTGAAAGGGAAGGGGTGAACCGAGAGGGAAAGGCAAGAGAGCAGATTGAGGGCCCCCCCATGATGAGGGAGGGAGTGGTGCAGGGGCAGGCACTGGAGTGAATAGGAACTGGGGCTGGAGTAAACAATGGGATAGAGCTGTGGGCAGCTCATCCAGTGGCATGGGGGGGTGGCTCCCCACCACTGTGCGCAACCTCGGGGGAGGCATAGAGGGCACATGTCCCCTGGATGTGTGCATGGGGTGAAACTGGGCTGTCCACTGCAGGCTGGAGCTCTGTGCCCTACTGCCTTTGCTCTAGGAGTCATGCAACTCTCTGTTGTGCCTCCCGCCACCAGGCAGGCAGGGGATGCACAGCCAGTGAGCAGCTCCCAGGGCAAAGGTAGTAGGGTTAGAGCACCAGCCTGTAGCAGGCAGCTTTCCTCCACCCTGCACACAAATCAGGAGTGCACATATCCCCCATGCCTCCCCATGGGTGTGCACAATAACAGAAAACCATCCCCCCCGTGCTTCTGGATGAGCCTCTTGCAGCTCCGTCCCATGAACTGCCCCAGCCCCAAGGCCCCATTCTCCCCAGTGCCTGCCCCTGGCCCCACTCATTCCCTTACAAATGGGGCCTTGATCCACCCTGCTACCCCTTCTCTGTCTCTCTCTCTCTCTCTCCCTGCCCCCCCACAGACCTACAGACCTACCAATGTTGTGCTGCTCTGTGCATAGCATTCAGGCTGTGGCTGCTCGGGTGTATCTGTGTCTGGTCACACTCCACTCCCCTGCCCCCACACCCCTCACTGCAGCCACCCACAGCATGCACCCAAGCTGCCCTTTGGTCCTCTGAGCTCTCACCACTGCCCTGCCGGGTGGCCCAGAGGTGATAGAGCAGAGCCCGGGCACAGGCTTCAAAACCACGTGTGATTAACACATTAAAAAAATTAACTCAAGAACCAATTAACGTGTTAATTGTGCATATTAACCGGTATTATTTGACAGCCCTAGTAAAAAGTTAATGACAGAGGATGGCCAACTGCATGAAAGTGGTCAACCAGGTAGACTAGGAATAGGCTATGAAGGACACTAAAATGAAGACAAGCAGCTTAATATTTCATAAGTTAAAGAGGAAGCCAGTTGAGGGATTCCATGGTAAATTTGGGGAATTTTAAGTTACTTTATGGACATTTTTGTTTGATAATAATGTTCCAAAATGATGACCCCTACTACCAAGCACAATTCAGCACGTTTCACAATACTGATTTTAAGAACCAAATCCAAACATGCCCATTTTTAATCCACTTATTACTATCATCCCTGAATCTATGATTGTAATCCCCGATGCTAAGTAGATGCCATGATTGGGAATATTTTCAGATCTTTAGTCCTAACAGTATTTGAAGCTGCTGCCCGCATAGCTCTCTCTTTCATGGTAACACATATGGCTTCCTATCATGTCAAGATCCAATTCCAAAGAAGGAAAGCATCTAAGTAGAAATAATAAAAACAATTAAACGAGAACTGTTGCTGTAAACATTTTTTTTATAATTAAGACTATGCAACATATGAATAAAAGAACTTCTCTTTTTTTTCTCCCCAATATTATTTATTGAAGGTAAATATTGAGTATCTCATGATTCAAGCTGAAATGAGCTCTGCTTCCTGTAAGGGATTATAACTGAGATTAAATTAATTAAGAAATAGCCTGAACACTCCCCTATAGCTTCTATTTTTATTCATCGCTTCCCCATTATTTTTCATTTTGACGTATCTGTAGGTTCTGCTTATCCCTGGCTGTGGAAGTTCTGAGAGACAGAGAGCACTTGAGCGAGGGTGCACAAGGCTTTATAGCGGTTCTAGTCTAATCCTAAAAGAATGAATAGTACGTAGCTAAAACAACCAACCTAAATTTAACTTTTTTTAATAGATTCATAGATTCATAGATTATAGAGCTGGAAGGCACCCAATGGATCATCGCGTCTAACCCCCTGTCCCTGGCAGGAAAAAGGGCCGAGGTCAGACGACCCCAGCCAGGTGATTGTCAAGCCTCCTCTTGAAAGCCTCCAAGTTAGATGATAGCACCACTTCTCTTGGAAGCCCATTCCAGACTCTGGCCACCCTTACTGTAAAAAAATTCTTCTTAATGTCTAACCTATATCTATTCTCCACTAGTTTGCACCTATTATTCCTAGTTATTCCCTGGGGCACTCTGGTAAACAGTACATCCCCAATTCCCTGCTGTCCTCCCCTGATAAACTTATAGGCGGCTACAAGGTCAGTCAGCTGTCTTTTGTAAAGGCTGAAGAGATCCAGATCTCTCAACCTCTTCTCATAGGGTCTTTCACTGTTTGATGTTTGAATTCCCTTCCTTTAAGAAGGAAATTTGGATCTAAACTTCTTCAGCCAGAGGTCTGTTTGTTTCTCATGTTTCACCCACTGCTCATTTCAACTTGCATCTTGCCACATCCAGTATTGTACTGTGTACCTTATTATGAGATAAAAGAGTAGAACAGGATGCAGTTTGAGATAATATGAATTGACTAGGACTCCACTAGACTGCATGGAGATGCAGATATAGCAGTGCATGGTCTTTGTTGCCTCACCTGGCCCAGAGCTCACACCGTCTTCAAGTCACTCACATCAACATATTCCCCCTCTCATCTGAAAAAGCACTGTCACTGGGAATCAGTTAGTTTTCTTGGCCCATTCATCCTTTGGACTCCTTGTAAAACTGTTGGTTCTGTGATATAAATAGCACATATTTTAGTTGGGACTAAAATGCAACCTCTATAAATCCAAATGGTTCTGAAGATGAGGGTGCTTGGGATCTGTACTTAAAACTATAACTTAACTTTTGAAATTGCCATTTGTCCAAACCTAGACATTGTATCAAAATATCCTCCAGCTCTTGGGGGTTTATACGACAATTTTTGTGACTTGAGAATCATCAGTGGTTTGTATTACAAGCTCTAATGTTAATGGTTACACTCTAAAGTTCATATAATTACCTATGAAAGGTGAGCAGCTTCCTTTCTCCTTTCCTGCAATACACAGTTTATGCTGTTGATATAAATGGGTGTGGATACAAAAGTCTTAATGGACTTTTGGCCACCTACAGCAGAAATGAATTTGGCCCTATATTGTTTTTATTTTAACTGATTCCAGTTGTTTGAAATAATATTAATTCTTCTCCATATCTGATGTCACCTTATTTCTCTCTATTAAATTGTCTGGGAAAATTGATCTTGGGCATCTTTTTGACATCTCCCCAGTGACTTGATGTCTTATCTTCTTTGTAGCACTCAAATCATAACAAAGAAACATGCACAAACTGAAAGAACAATGTGGTTGTGACTGATGGAGACATTGAACATTTTTTCAGGAAAAAATGTAAATATGATTCCTCTGAAAAGAAGAATCCTGACATGGCTTCCAGGCTTCTGCAAGCAAATAATATTGGAGTGATTGTGTGTCAATTATTAGTGCAAGCAACTGGAGAAGAAACAAGCAAGCACTCTTTCCCCTCTGCCCCAATGTGAAGTTATTAATTGGATTGTCATGTTCACAGACACTGTATAATTTTGGTCCCTGGTGCGTGATTTCATAAATATTTTAAAACGCAGCATCAGAGTAAAAATAGTACACCTGCTGCAATGGAAAGGAGGAAAAATTAGATACTTTATAGTCATGGAAAAAGAGAGCTGAGTGATGGGTTGAAAAGGTGGTGAGAGAATTGGTGTATACAATGTGTTGCTTATCCTTGATATAAAGCAATTAGGTGACCAGTTTTTTCTTCAGATGCAAATTAGGGGAAAAAGCTCAGGAGAAACATAAAGGAGACAATAAAATAATCTCTACTGTTCTTTTACTGCTTCCATAAGCTCTGTTTTTTTTTCCTTTTTTTCTTTTTCCTTTAAAAAAATAAGTGCTTTGTTTCCTTTCTTCTTTCGGATAGCTGCAACTAGAGTAGGAATTATCTGATCTAACTTTGACCTGTGTCAATTCAGGTCTTTCACTTTCTTCCACAATAAATCAGAATGCTCAGTAAGTCTCTTCTCCTGAAAATCTGTCTTATTAATGCAAAATTCACAACACATACCCTACACCAAGCTTCCTAACTGGCTCACCATTCTTGATGTAGGCTTGATGCCTCCTTTCCCAGGCTTTTTGTATCTGGCTCCTGCTCCTTGGAGGACTCCATCTACAAATTCTGGTGAGTGACGCAGCCTAGATTTCATCACTGGACTTTTTCTGGTTGGTTTTCCTAATTATTAATGGGATATTTTCTCCCAGATTTACTTTTCTGGAATGATCACAATGCCCTTATCTTTCTCAGTAGACCCGGTTCTCAGTGACTTGTCTAGGTAACCTGTCATGTTACCTATCCATACCCCTTACTTGGGAAAAGTGGCTAAGCCTGTCATATTTCTTTTATTAAAGCACATAAACATAAGGTGCAGCACCACCTTATAAAATAATCCCAGCCTCCTCTGCTCACAAAATTTACACAACTGTTGACTACAAGGACAAAGAAAACAGATTATTAAAATCACTTTATCAAAATTAATTCCTCCCCTATACAAGCAGACTGTCCTTCCCTGCAACCTAAAAAAAATGACATAATTTTTTCACCTAGAAAAAAAACAAGGAGATACTTTTTATTTAGAAAGTAAAAACACAGCCTCCTTTGCTTCTAGCAACTTCCTATTATTCATGCCATAAAAATAATCAGTATAATATTCACCTCAAGGCAAAATAAGCCTCTCACATTTGTTATGCTATGGTTGACTACAAGAATCAAGGACACAAATTAGGTACCCATCACCATATTTCACTTAACTTATAACCTAAATACATTCATTTTTATTATCTTCCTAAACAATGCAAGTTTTTTTTTATTACTCAGATCTCAATATTTCCCCATCACCTTACTGGCTTCTCTGCATGCTTCAATACCACTTTTTACTTATGCAGGATGATACCAAATATACAATAAGTGTTCCAATTTAAAATGTTTGCCTTTTGCATAAAACCAGTTCACAGCCTTCTACATGAAAGCAGAATAATATTATTTATTAAAGAAAGTATCATAGTTTTCCATGAACATATTCAGTTACTGAAAAATTCACCAAAGCGACAAGGCCTGGTTTGCTCTCTCAATATTATGAAATCCTGCCATTCTTCAAGTTCTTCTCTCATTGGTCCCCTCTCCAAGAGCAATCCACTATACAGTGCTCCAGTGTGTTTCTTATAGAAACATCATCATATATATTGTAGGCAAATATGTTCCTACAAGGTGTAAACACAATGAGAAAAAAAAATGGCACAACAATTCTGTTTCATGAAAAGGAGAAGGATGTCACCCTTTCCATCAGACCCCGTCTTCAAGACTCTTTGCCAGTTCTGAGCAGCTGTTTGATTATCCTGCCAAAATGCCATTCTTAAGATTTCAATTTTACCTTCCTGCCATATTAGTGGCAGGCCTTAGACACAAGAGAAGAACAGCTCATTATTACTCCCTTGCCATATTGCTTTATTTTTACTCCAGGTAAGCTGAGCTCTTCAGGCAGTCTTGAAACAACCTAGGGGATCCCTCAACTTTTCATTGTCCTCTAAGGTAGTTTCATGACTGATATGTCATCTCAGGCATAAAAGACCTATGGTGCTGTCCACTCTAACCACACCCTGCCCTACCCTCTTTTCTGTGTCAGATACAAGGATCAACAGCAAAGACATAAACTGCATTCCTTTATTGTATAACACCTGATACTAATACAACTGACTATTAATAAGCAGGCCAGTTGCAACTTTTGACTAGGGCTTGCAGGTGACCCACAAAGATGCTTCCAGCTCTTCCCAATATTCTCTATTCTGGCAGGTGCCTCATTTTGATCTAGGGAGTGCATGTCCCCTCGCCATTGCTCAGCCTTTCAACCTATTCACTCATCTTTCCCCTTGAAAAGACAGAAGATGTAGCCATATATAATCCCCTTTTCAGTTTCCTTTCATAGGATAAGAAATTCTGCACATCCTGACAAGCTGCCCTTTCCTTGATGTAAACAGAATTCTCTCCCTTCCATGGAGTAGAAGAAAAAGCCTCCTCACACTGTGCTATTCAAAAGCAAGAGAGTGATTACTCCACATTACTCCTCCTTATCCAAACATCTCCCCTACCCCTTTCCAGGATATCCCTAAAATTAAATACTATTTAAATCATCTTCCATGATGTTCCTTCACTTCATCTGTTACATTCTGAAATTCTTGTTTAAGGTTCTTTTTCTCATCTTCTTCCATCTGTTACTCAAAAATGTTCTGTAGAACATTCTGCATCTTTTGTATTTCTTTTCTCTGTCTCCTCAACACTTGTCTAGATTTTCTCCAAAATAAAGTTTTCTTGCCAGCCTTTTGTTGCTCCCACTACTTAGTCAAAGACAGATAAAAGTGTGCCACTGCCTCCAGTTGCACAAACTGACCCTGAAAATTTAAAACCCAAACATTGCCCTGATGACCCTTCAGTTACGGGATTTAAATGCCTTCCCATTGCAAAAGAAATCCACTGATAAGAATGTAACTTATTTTAACCAACAAGTGTTTGCACATTTCAGCAGATCTTGCTGAATATTCCTAATATCAAATGCTATGTCTTCCTTTTAGCCTGTCAGCCTGTGTCCCTTTTCCAGCAAAATAATGTGTTCATGTAGCCCTTTTGCAGAATGGCATTTCTCTTCAGACTGCCTCTATTCTTCCCTTGTGCATCTGGTTTAATAATGGCCATGGAGTATTTCAGACCAGTTTGCAAAGCAAGCTGTTGAATAGTCCTCACTTTCCTTGTCTGTACTACCTAGAAATTCTTCCCAATGAAACACTGTATGCCTCCTTTCTCTCACTTTCCATTCCCTGCTTTCATAGGTGACTGGTAGGAGCTGCATGGTGGGGGTGCATGTGCCTCCCATGAAGGGGCCGGTGCCCCTGCTAACAGCCAACACTGATGCTGTTGGTAGGGCTGGTGCCCTCCCGCCCCCAACAGGTCTGCTGCGGTCGGCAGCTTCTACGGGTGCCCCCCCAGATTCAGGAGGCACCGTTACGTGAGTACTGCCCTTCTCGCCTGTCTCCAAGATTTCCAGTGGTCCTTGTCTCTACTGGCATCTTCAATAAAGCAGTGTCCAGGAATCCAGTTTCACTTGTGCTGCTACTCCTGATACGACATTTTTTCCTGTGTGGTATAATGCTCTTATTCCTCATTGCCAGCAGCCACTGCTTGTAGTTCTTCCATCAACCCCACTATCATAACTACCACTGCCTCCTCCTCTACTTTGTTTTTTAATGTTTTAGTATTGCTGGCATCTCTGGAACTGTTTCCCCTTCACTGAATTGCTCCTGCCTTTCTCCTCCTCCTACTTGCTGCATCATTAGCTACTCATGATCTTTGAGTAGTCCTCCTGCTTCCCCTCCAGAACTTCCTTCACCTTCTCCCAACTCTGGAAGCCCACCAAAAAGGATTTATTTCAGCCCCTCTGCACCACTTACTTTAGTCTTAGTGCCCCAGCTCCTGTATCTCCAAGACTTCAGAGCAGTGATTTCCTCCCTTAAATATATGGCCTTTGTCATTCCCAAGCCTCACCTCCATCTGCTGGCAGTCTTTCCACACTCCCTTCCCATGCTGCAGCACCACTCTCCGCCATCCACACAGGGAGGCAAAATACATCTGACACAGATGAAGCTAAATAGTGAGTCCTTTAACGGAGATCTTAAACTGTAACATAGTCCATCCTCAAAACATTGATGAAACACATGGAGCTCTCTAGAATTGTTCAAAGTACTCAGTATTATGTAAAAACTAAGTAAGAGGGTGGGGTTTTAGAGTGACTTGTTCCCTCCATTCTTTTCATTTGATGATTTTTGGATCTACAGATTGGTCACTGAAGCTTTCTATCTTTTTTCCCCCTTCTCTGTCTTGAAAACATGTTAGTTGCTGATGACTTTGAGTATGTATCTGCCTTTGCTGAAGAAAACCACATATGGAAGAGCCATATAATATTTTGTAATTTGTCAAGTTGTGACATGTCTTGATTAACTATTAACCCATGAAAAGACTGTGTGTTGCCTAAGAATTTGTAACACAACACGTGTTCGTTTAGTGTGAACCATTTTAAGATCTGAAGTGCTGTGCAAAGTATATCTTATATACAGAAAGTACAAAAACATTTGGAATCAAAGTATTCCCCCAGTTCTGTTAATACATTGGATACAAGTCAGTAATGTTATAAGTGGACACAGCTCACATTGAGTTTCATTAGTGCTGCACCTGCTTATGCTTGGATAGAATTTGTTCCAATAAACTTTAGCTGTTTTTGTAAAACCGATCTGCACTGCATGTCACCAGGCCAAGCATTGCAATGAAAGAGACCCTTTGCCAAGCACACACATGCCTCTATGTGAATCATTATTCAATTGTTCTGACTACATCTCAAAAACAAACAAGGTGAACAATGCAATTGCATGCCAGATGTGAAATATGTCTATGAAGCATCAGCCAGAACAATGGTAGCATCTGTCCATTAGGTAGTTCTAAGGATTTGTTATGCTGTGTGATAGTTGGCAAATAGCTCTATATTCTGGCTTGGAAAAAACAGATTCCATTATCCCAGCAGTTAATTTAACCTGTCCTCACTCACAGCTTTTACCATCTTTGACCACAAAATTATCAAGAAATAAAACATTACAATAAACTGAAGACTCAAGACTGCCAGCCTCTTAAATCCCTTAATTCTTCCTCAAACAATGAACACTGAAAACATTATTCTTTCTATATATTTAAAAGAGTTCTACATTGCAAGGATCTGGAGTATTAGAAACATGTATTTCAAAGCAAGGTACTGGCTTTGAGTCCCTTCCTGCCATTTGGTAAACTTGAAGCTATATATTTCTGTACATAGAAGAGGGAGTTAGCAAGTAACATAACAGATAAATCCGGTAGCCTGAGACAGAGTGACTGAGGCAGCAGTCCCAGAAGCCACCTTTGGGGAGTGGGGATCACAAAAAGCACCGTGTTGGCTGCTGGCTGCATCACTGCCATCAGCACCATAGCACCCAGTTCTGCCCCATGTGCCACAGGTGCCTAGGGTAAGGACCTGCCCTGCTACTTCTAGGTATAGCTAATGCTAAATTATGTAGTAGCAAAACACCAGTAAGACAATTATGTTAAACAAACAGAGATTTCACCCTCTTTGTTATCCTTTCACAGCCTTTGTTAACAGTATATGGACTAAATTTAGAACAGAGGTAAATGGTGACAACTTCCATTGAAGTTAGTAGCTGCTCTTGCATAGGCTCTGAATTTGGGCCTATCTATAAAATTGCATAGGCCATTGCCTCAAAAGATGATACATATTTTAGTTCTGCCCTTAATGTGTTATCTATCTGTTTTCTTTTCCCAAAATGATCTCAATGCAAAGTGTCAAAATTCTATACTGACCATATGAAAGTGGAACATACATTTTTCTTCTTTCATTTGGTATCTTTTGTTTAGTTTGAATGTCCTTTATAGTATGTAGTATAAATATATTATGTTATATAATAAAGAATATTCAAACTAACAAATATATATATAGCTTCTGAGGAACTCAAAGCACATAGTAAATATTAATTAATTGATTTCAATATTTCCATTTAATAAAGCAACCCACATAGCGAAGACTCAAGTTAATGCAATTTCATAAGTTCAATAAAAAGTAATGGGTAAGTCTAGGATAAGATTTATCTACCAAAGTCTCTAGTAGAGGTGGGTGATTTTTCTTAAAGGAATTTTTGTTGTGGTCAGTCCAAGTCAGTTTATATAAACAAAGATTTTGTCTAAAATATTTCTAATTTTTTTTTACAATGCTGTTTTTTTTTTTTTAAAAAAAAAAGCCTTGTTGAATGAAATAAGCAAAACATATCATATAACCTGAATCATTTCATCTTATTGAAAAACAAGATATAACAAACACAAAATAATTTCAGGTTCATCCAAAATTATTTTTCCCTTCATTGAGCTACCAACTTGGGAAGAGGGAGAGGGAAATAAAGGAAAAAAAAACAAAAACAAAATGGTTATTCATACAGTTTTTGACAACAGCATATTCATTAATATAATCCCATAAAACAGTGTGAATGCAGTTGTAAATTCATATACCTTCACCGCTACTAACAAGTGACTATGAAGAGCAGCATCATTAAAACATACCCTAAAGGGCTGCAGAGATTCAAAACTGTATCCAAATTCTTCCCATGCCTTCTGCAGGTAAGTAAAACCAATATTTCTTTGCAAATGTTAACACATCCCTTACCTGACTGACCTGATTAGAATAGAATCATAGAATCATAGAATAATAGGCAATTAGGATTACAAAGGATATCAGGAATCATTGAGTCCAACCCCTGCTCAAGGCAGGATCATCCCCAACTAGATCCTCTCAGCCAAGGCTTTGTCTAGTCGGGTCTTAAAAATCTCCAAGGATGGAGAGTCCACAACCTGTCTGGATAAACTGTTACTACATTCCTAGTGAGAAAATTCTCCCTAATATCTAACCTAAACTTACCTTGATGCAACTTGAGGCCATTGCTCCTTGTTCTGTCATCTGCCACCACTGAGAACAGTCTAGCTCCATACTCTTACAAACCCCACATCAGGTAGTTGAAGGTTGCTATTAAACCCCCAAACTGAACACAGTACTCCAGATACAGCTTCACCAGTGCTGAATAGAGGTGAATAATCACTTCCCTTGACCTACTGGCAACACTCTTACCAATGCAACCCATTATGCCATTAGCTAGGGCACACTGTTGGGTTATGTTCAGCTTCTTGTGTTACGAATTGTGCTCTTAAAGCCACGTGCAGTTCGCTCCAGGCTGGGGCAATGATCACTCAGAGCAAGTATTCAAAATTAAATACAGAATCTTTATTTGCTTGAGCGAGGTGCCTACAGAGAGGGACCTCCCCCTACTACTTATAATACTTTTTTATACTTTCTAAGTGCATCAGCTTAACAGTTCGTGATTAGTTCGTGTTCGTAAAAATACCCAACCATCTATTAACTAAATCACTATTCTGTCCAATCAAGTGGCACTGTAGGCATGAACACAGAAGTTCAACTCTCGTGAATTACATGCCCCCTATATTTTGTCTCAAGATGTTTCTTTATCTAACAAAAACAAATCATGCCCGACTTTCAAGGTTCTCTTGTTGATGAGACTCTCCTGTTGACTGGATTCAGTTAGTTTCATATCTTATCAGTAACCCTCATACAGTAACTCTCCCACAGTACCCCTTTTCTCTCCACGCCATTTCGTAAGTGCTGTGTCCGCTTTTATGAAATGGAGGTGAAAGGACAAAGAAATGGCCTCACTTTTAGCATTAGAAAGTCTTGCTTTAACCTTACAAGATTCATATACAACACTTGTCCACTGTAACCCCCAGGTCCTTTTCTGCAGAGCTGCTACCAGCCAGTCAGTCCCCAGGCCATGGGACTGTTCTGTCCTAAGTGCAGGACTTTGCACATTTCCTTGTTAAACTTCATGAGATTTCTTTTGGACCGATCCTCCAACCCTCCAATTTGTCTAGGTCACTCTGAATCCTAGCCCTACCCTCCAGTGTACCTATTACTCCCCCCAGATGGGTGTCATCTGCAAACTTGCTGAGGGTGCACTCTATGCCATCTTCCAGGTCACTGATGAAGATATTGAACTGACTCCTGGAGCACTCCACTTGATAACAGCTGCTAACTAGACATTGAACCATTGATTACTATCCTTTGAGCCTGATACTCCAATTAGTTTTGTATCCACCTTACAGTCCATTCATTCAGCCTCTACTTCCTTATCATGCCTGCAAGAATGTTGTGGGAGACTCTATCAAAAGCCTTGCTAAAACCAAGGTATACCACATCCACTGGTTTCCCCACATCTGCAGTTTGTCAGGCATGATTTGCCCTTGGTGAATCCATGCATGTATTCCTAATCACCTTCTCCTCCATCTACTTAGAAATGGATTACTTGGAAATCTGCTCCATGATTTTTCTAGGGACTGAGGTGAGGCTGACCAATCTGTAGTTCCTCAGATCTTTCTTTTTCCATTTCTTAAATATGAGCACTATATTTGCCTTCAGTCAGTCATCTGGAACCTCTCCCGATTGCCATGAGTTTTCAAAGATGATGGCCAATGGCTCTGTAATTACATCAGCCAACTCCCTCAGCACCCTCAGGTGCATCCCATGAGGCCTCATGTACTTATAAATGTTCAGCTTTTCTAAATAGTCCCTAACCAGTTCTGTTGGCTAAATTGAAGTCTACTTTTCTGAAGTTCAGAGTCCTTACTCTGCTGCTCTCCATCCTTCCTTTCCTCAGGATCCTCATGTTGCCATCTGCTAGTGCATTCCCCACCAGTTCTTCCTTGCTTGTGAGTAGCAGGTGTAGCAGGCTCACCTTTCACAGGCTGGGTTGAGTCCCAGGCTTGAGATCCTGATGTTTTGATTGGTGGAGCCCATCCACCAATCAGGAGGCAGCAGGAGAAATACAGTCATGCCCCTTTCCTAAGGAGAGGAGGAGATGAGGCCCCCTGGACCTAACTGAAGACTATGAATTGTCAGGTCTGGAAGATTTCAGGGGCAGAGCCCTGGAGTGTATAAAAGGAGCTGTGTGCCCAGCACGAGGTGAAGATGCAGCGAGGAACTCAAGAAGATTGAAGCCAAGAAAAGCTGGGGAGCTCTCCCTCAGTGGGCAATAGGCCCAAGGCTCCTGAAGCTGCCACTGGAGGAGCAGCCTTGGAAGTGGTGCAAGACCACTCAGGCTGTTGATGGTGCAAAGGGACGGTGCGCAGAGACCCGGCCCTGGGAGCAGTGTGAGACTGCTCAGGCCCATCACAGTGCACAGTTTAATGCATGAGGCCCAGGCTTTGGGAGCCACAAGTGGTGGCTTGAGCCTGCAACCCCGGCAGGGCCTTGCGGCCTGCAGTGAAGTGGCTCAGGCCTCATCTCCCAGTAAGCGACCAGGTCCCATGGTGCTCAGGGCAGCACACGGGCCTAAGCCTTGGGAGCCAGGGGGCAGTGGAGGCTGCTTGAGTTAGCCACCTAGCATGAGGATGACTGGCTGGAGCCTGAAGGTCCTGGCCTGTGCTAAGAGAGCCCTCAGTGCCAAGCCAGGGCATGGGGAAATGGTAGTGCTGCAGCGTGAGGATTAGCACCCAGGAGCCAGCAGCAGTAGTGCAGCAGCTGAGAGGAACTGAGCCCTCAGTGCCAAGAGTGGGGCACAGGGTGGAGAGGAGCCCAGTGGCACAGGAGAGGCCTGAAGAGGCACTCCAGCAGAGGAGACCCCATTGAGCTGTGCCCTGACCACTGCCATGTGAGGGAGTATGAGTCATTGGGCCCTTGGGTCCCACAGGGGAAACATTTGGGGTGGGTAAACCCAGAGAAGGGGCTGGGTGAGCAGCCCTCCCCCACTGCCTAGTCAAGGCCCTAAAGAGAAGGGCCCCTGGTGCTTCCTAGACACCGCCCCCAGGGGACCACATTGGAAGGAGGACTATCTCTTGCCATGGGTCAGGGACTATATTAAGGAAATAAATGTTATTAAGATTGTTCATGTTTGTGCCTTATATTTTGCGATTGAAATGTTGTATTGTGATGTTGTAAATAGTGTTATTTAGGATTTGACTTTGGTTATTGGTTAATGTTCACTGTGTAAATATATGTATATGATATTTAGTTTTATGTATATTATAACTCAATAAATTGTATATAGTTAAGAACTTTGGCCTTGGGCTAACTCTATAGAGAAAAGAGGGATCTGCTCAAAATTCTGGCATCCCTCTCACAGCACCTTCTCCTGCCTACCCATCCCATCCTATTGAGAATAGGACACACCCTTTGGTGTACCAGGGTTACACAGGTCAAGAAGAGCATGGCCCCTAGTTGGCCAGTTCAGCACATGCACCAGGAAGTTGTCCCCAACACTCTTCAAAAACCTCCTGGATTTTCTGTGCACTGCTGTATTGCCCTCCCAGAAAATGTCAGGGTGATTGAAGTCCCCCATGAGAACCAGGGCATGTGATCTTCAGGGAAATTTCTGCTAGCTGTTTGAAGAAAGCCTCATCCACCACTTTCCCCTGGTCTGGTGGTCTATAGCAGACCCTCACCATGACATCTCTCTTGTTGTTCTCTCCTCTGACCCTAACCCAGAGACTTTTGACAGGCCTATCTCTAGTTTCATACTGGAGCTCTGAGCAATCATATGGGTTGTTTAGACAAAGTGCAACTCCCCCTCCTCTTTTCCTCTGCCTGTCCTTCCTGAATAGTTTGTACCCATCCATGATAGTGCTCCAGTTATGTGAGCTCCCACCAAGTCTCTATTATTACAATCACTTCATAGTTCCATGATTGTGCAAGGACTTCCAATTCTTCCTGCTTGTTGCCCAGGTTCTGTGCACTCATATACAGGCACCTAAGGTAACTAGTTGATTGCTCTCATTTCTCAGGAAGAATGAGAATACTGCCCCTGTTGCCACCTCCTGCTTGTTCTTCCACCAGGTCACTGACTTCCGACTTACCTCAGGGCTTTAGTCTCCATTCCCCAGTGAACCTAGTTTAAAGCCCTCTCACTAGGTTAGTGAGCCTGTCTTCCAAGATGCTCTTCCCTCTCTTAATCAGGTGGATCACATCTCTTCCTAAGAATCCTTCTTCATCCCATGGTCAAAGAAGCCAAATCCCTGCTGGTGACACCAACTGCTCAGCCAGGCATTGATCTTCAGGATGTGTCTTCTTCTACCTGGGGCATTTCCCTTGACTGGAAGGATCAAAAAGAACACAACCAGAGCCTCTTGTTGCCTTCACCCTTGCACCCAGAGCCCTTTAGTACTCTTGATTGGCTCAGAGTCTGCCCTGGCAGTATCATTGGTGGCCACATGAATGAGCAGCATGGGGTAGTAGTCAGAGGTCAGATGAGTCTCATTAATCCCTCTGTGACATCTTGGATCTGGGCTTTGGGCAAGCAGAAGACTTCCTGAGACAACAGGTCAGGTTAGCAGATGGAACCCTCCATTCCCCACAATAGGTAGTCTCCAGCCACCAGCACCCATCCCTTCTTCTTGTTGGTGGTGGTTTCCATCCTTCCCATCTTGGCAAGGCCTGGCTTGTCCTCCTTTACCAATGGAATGTGCTTCTCGCCATCTGTTGCTAGGGCTCCATATCTCTTCTCCAAATTAACTGCTGCAAGTAGAGAAGATATATGCTTGCTTCCAGAGGTCACAAGCTTCCAGTTTCCACCTTCCTGGGTGTCTATGTCCTCTCTCTTCTCTAGAGCTGCCTCTGGCAGTGTTTCCTCCACAATCCTGGAGGTCTCCTCCAGCATAGAACTGATGAACTCCTTATGACAGAAACTACTTTGGAGCTTCACAACCCCCTCCTGTAGGACTCTTGCCTGTTCCCTGAGAGACACCACCAGGAGGCACTACTCACACCACAGGCACTCTCCTACTTGGCCATCACAGGAAGGAACCTGTAAGCCACAGCCCCCACAGTGCCAAACCTGGACTTGGGTGGAAGCCTCCATGGTGAGTGGTCCTCCCTGGACAGAAACTTTACAGGTGCAAGCAGAGGCCATGGCAATTGCTCTGGCATTGCAACATCCTGCAGTCATTTCCCTGGGTCTTTTAATCTGTCTCTTCTCTCTTAATGCCCTTCCTCCAAGCACACCTTTCCTGGTGAACACACCTGAAAACTGGCCTGTTTACTGTTCTTTGGCCCCAAAGGATTCCTTTCCTCCTGCTTTGTCACACCAAGCTTCAAGGCTCTCCCTTTAAAAAGGGCGGTGGTGGGGGGTGGAGAGGGCGAGGGGGGGAAGAAGGAAGTGGGAGAGCAAACTGACCTGCAACTGACCAGCTAACTTCCTGTAAATGGCTTGCCCTGTTTGCTGTCTCTGATCACTTACTACTTGAAGTGCAGAATGTATTTGTGATGTGATGTGTCAAAGGGAAGTCCTTCTAGCCTTTCTCCAATAAAAAAAAAATGCTTGTACCATATATATAGATTTTCAGAACAGGTTTAAATTAGACCTAATGAACAACAAGAGCAAACAAAAATCAGTACACAGATTTCTTGGTCTTTGATCTTATTTTCTTCTTATAAACTCAGAAGCAAAGCTCTGTGGAAATACTTACTAAGGATGTAACAGTCCTGCAAAAGCTTTGCTCTTGTAAAAAATGTATGGAAGCAAAAAGGAGCATTTAATGGAACTATTATTTCTCACTCTTACATGTATTAAAATGGACACTGTATTTTCAAAAACCCATATGCATTCTTTTATATTTTAACATCACTTCAGGTTTTGTTTGTTTTAATATAGGTGCTTGTTATTCCCAGTTGAATTCTCAGAATTGTCTTGATACAGATCTGTTTTATCCTACCCTCCTTTACATGCACCTTTATGAATTTGATACACAGCAGTATAGTTCAATAAGCACCAGGATTCCAGCAGGCTGAACTATCCTATAGTAGAATAATAATGTGCAAGGCACAAAAGGTATGATGAAGAGATCCTAAGCCTAACATTCTTTTAATGAAGGTTGCAGTACTTTTATCTAAATGCTGCAATCTATGTTTTAAAAGTTTTCATTTTATTCTTCTTCTACAAAATGTCATAGAGTATAAATTGTCTTGGTTTTCACTGTTAAAATGTAGTAGAATGGGAGAAGAGAAGTGATGCTCTTAAAATTGGTTCTCAGTACATAGGAATTGAACACTTAGATCTGATCTACTCAAATTAATATGCAATACAAGGAAGAATCAGCAGTCAAGACTCTCTTGTCCTCTTTTGGGATCTTCTATTTAACATGAATCAATGTGGTTTCCAGGGTCAAAAATTGAAAATTAATGTGTCAATGTGCACAGCAAAAGCAAATATTGAAGGAGGCAATGGCAGTTACTAATCAACTTGATGAACTTGCAGTTGGAAGAAGACAGTTACAGTTATCCCAGTAATATCCTATGCAGGTTTTTATTTTACCTCTTTCCAGATTTTTAAAGAGGAATCCTAATCCATTTTAATTAGCTGTGACAAATCTTCACTTTCCTAGAATGATGACTTAAGTTATCATAGACATTGCATATAATACCATTTTTATTTAACTGAACTCTCTGAGGGATTTGGAGGGGTGGGGCTGGGTTGCTTGATTGTTTTTTAAAAGTACTGCCCTTCTCCCCTAGCTCAATCAATATTTAAACTTATTATGCATAGATTCATAGATTCATAGAGTTGGAAGGGACCTCAGCAGGCCATTTAGTCTGACTCCCTGCCCCTGGCAGGCAAGAAAGGAGTCACCAACCCTGGGGTCATGTGATCCCAGCCATGTGCCTGTCCAGTCTCCTCTTGAAGATCCCCAAGGATGAGGTGAGCACCACCTCCCTTGAGAGCCCATGCCAGATTCTGGCAAACCTGACCATGAAGAACTTTCTTCTAATGTCCAGCCTAAACTTTCTCTCTAGTAGCTTATGGCCATTGCTCCTTGTTCAGGGTGCCCTGGTGAACAGATCATTGCCTACTTCATGTTGCTTTCCCCTTATGAATTTGTACGCTGCCACAAGGTCCCCTCTCAGCCTTCTTTTGGAGAGGCTAAAGAGGTTATGGTCCCTTAGCCTTTCCTCATAGGGCCTTCCCCATATGCCTCTAATCAGGCGAGTGGCCCTTCTTTGGACCCTCTCCAGGTTGTCCACATCCTGCTTGAACTGCAGCATCCAGAACTGGACACAGTACTCCAGCTGCAGTCTGACCAGTGCCACATAGAGAGGGTGAATCACTTCCCTGGACCTGTTTGTGAAGCATCTATGGATGCATGACAAAGTGCAATTGGCTCTGCCAACTGCTTCATCACATTGGTGACTCATGTTCATCCTGGAGTCAACAGTGATCTCCAAGATCTTTTTCTGCCTCAGTGGGTGGAGCTGAGAAGGTCACCCCCCAGCCTGTAGGTATGATGGCAGTTCTTTTTCCCTAGATGAAGCACCTTGCACTTGTCCTTATTGAATTGCATCCCGTTGCTCCCTGCCCACTTCCCCAGCCTATCTAGGTTGACCTGGATCTTCTTCCTCCACTCCAGAGTGTTAGCTGCACCCCATAATGTTGCGTCTTCCACAAATTTGGACAGGGTGCTTCCCACCCCCTCATCCAGATCACTGTTGAAGAAATTGAACAGCATTGGGCACAGAACTGAGCCCTGAGGGACTCCACTGCCCACATCTTTCCAGATTGACACCAACCCATCACTACCACTCTCTGAGTGTGACCCTTGAGCCAATTTGCTACCCAGTCTACCATGTAATCATCCAAGGCAAATTCCCTCAGTTTATTTATAAGGATGGTATAGGATACCTTGTCAAAGGCCTTCTTGAAGTCTAGATAGATAACATCCACCTTGACTCCTGCATCTAAACAAGTGGTGGCCTTTTTGTAAAAGGAAACTAGGTTAGTCAGGCAGGACATGCCTGCTAAAAACCCATGCAAATTGATACAGATTAAAAAGACCAGGTGAAGAGTGCCCCCTTCTACATTTGCCTAAAGCCTAGTGTTCATGACACTCCCACAGAAAGTGGGAGATATATACAGTATATGAATCCCCTAAGGTAGAGGAGCAATAACCCCTGGTAATAAAGAGGGAAGAGCACTTCTCTGGCTGTTGTGAAAAAAGGGGGCTTAGTCTCCTGTCTTCAAGACAAATGGAGGAAAGCACTTCTAGTAGCATTGGTAAGGTGTCTAAGTCCTAAAGAGGGGTAGGATTTAATATTCCCTGTTCTCAGAATATCCTATTTATTCATTGAAATAGCTCTTTTTCTAGGTATTCTGACATTTGCAAAGTGTATTCTGAGGCACATATTTCCCTTGTGTACAGAGAGCCCAGTGCCTAACTCAGGTCAACAGAGTTCATTTTGAGCACTAGCTGACTAAATTTGTTTGTGGTTCTGGGCCTTAAGCACTTAGGAACCTAAGTTCTATTGATTTTCCATGCCATTTAGGTCTTGAAAGCAGTTTAAGGCTTTCAAAATATTATCTAGGAGCCTACCTTTAGCAGTATTTTTGCTTTTCAGTGTTTTTACTTAAATGGTTATGGCATATCAACAGGTAAATAATCAGCTATCATTGGTCAATAGAATCCCAAACAGACAATTTTAGGGTAGATAACTAATGCATATTGAAGTATCAGCTGGATATTATTGTCTTTAGTTAAACTAGAAGTAAGCCAGGTTTAACACTATTACCATTGTTCATTCTACTAAGTTAAAAGCGCAGCAAATTAATTATCTATGGCTTACTGTTATCCAAAAATAATACAAAAGCCCTGCACTTAGTACTTACTTAGCCTATTAAATGTTTCCTTAAGAGGAGAAATTCACTTTTACTTTGCACCTCATGAATGAGTAATCAGATAGAACTAAAGACATTAAAGGCAGGGAAGTGGTTGGCTCAGGGGATTGGACACTGAGCTTTATGCCTTTTTGTCTAATCTAGCCTGAAAACTGATTTAAAGTCAGTATGAATCCATCCATTTTACAATAAACCAAAAAAACAAAAAAGCATTAACACAACAGATATTAACTGATACATGTTGCCAGTATCTGTAATGCCAACTTCAAAGGTTCAAATGAATGACAATACTAGCTTTATATTCACGATATTTTGCGGGGTTTTTATATATATATCTACCAGCTTTGAGCAGTTACAGTTTCTGATGTATCCTTTACAAACAAACATGACACAAAGTAAAAAGGTGCTTTTTAAAATAAAATCTAAGATTCTCATATAATCACTTGGCCCAAGGAAGTGGAGCTTTGACAATAACACAAAATATTCTGACACATAAGAAAATCCCAAGAGCTGGTAGTACTGCAATGTTCTCAAAAGAGGCACTAAAAGGTGACTGACCATGAGAAATGAGTCACCTTCTTATCCAAATTCCCCCTGCCCCCCTGGTTTTCTCAAGATTAGGATTATAAATGAATACAAAACCAATTGAAGATGCATGGTTTGCATTGCTATTGCTCTTGATGCCCCCTTCTTTCAATACTTTCAATCTCTTACTTTTTTCATTTTTATATGCACTTTAAAATGTATTTTTTTCTAGGAAAACAATCTTCTTAGCTCTAACTGTCCATAGGATAAGATGATACTCTTTAGTTTTATTCTTATATTGAAATATTTTCAAAACAAGATATTTGAGAATGAATTACTGAGACGTGTGCATGCCAAGAGTAATTTAAGATGCTGTGTTTGTCCATAACTGCTGAAATACAGAGAAGAAAACTGCTTTGGTTCAGGTAGGTTTAAATAACTATTCACAAAGGAAAGTCCTGATGGTAAATACAAAATTCACAATTAAGATAGAAGAAAAAATTCACTTTTAATTTTAAACTGAACACATGAAAAGTTTTCAAATGTGATCCTAGCCCTAAACACAACACACCCATTGCCCTCAAAAAAGAAGACTGACCCCTTTCTCCTCCAAGCCTTTTATTCTGAGATTTTACAGAAGTCCCACCTCCTGTGAAGAATCCAAGATAACACTTTCTACTGGGACATGGAGAGGGAACTAATTTTAGTCAAGTGCTATTCAAGGTGTAAATGACTCTTCTATACCCGATAAATAGACTGAAGTAAATACAGGTACATACTTGAGATGAGTAGACTGCTCTAATGTATCTGAGCCTAATTTGCACAAAATGAACTTTTCCAGCCAGGAGATTTTACAACATCTTCAGCTGTCCTGTAAAATAAGAATTTTCATTTCCACCTAGGAGAAATTTTACTATCTTTGCATTCTCCTTTGCCTAAAGAAGGGTGTATGTCCCAAAAGCTTGCAAATAATTCTTTTTTTTCAAATATCTAGTTGGCCTAATAAAAGATATCACCTCTACCCAGAGTTCTGATTCCTGTTCTACATCTATTCTGATGTGAGTGAAAGCCTAAGACAGTCAGCCTGGTGATAAACAGGTCACCTGTGTTTAGCCACAGGTCTTTGTCACCGGTTCCCTGTATAATACCAAAACACTGTGGAAAGTTGTGATATCAAAGTTGGGGCATTTTTAAAACACACACAGGTGAGGGCTTTATGTTGTGTCAGACCTGCACATATGTGACTTGCCACTCAAGGGGCTGGCAAGCATGGGCATGGAGACACAGCCAGGTGGGAAACAGGCTAGTAGCTCAGAAGAAGCTTCCTCAGGGCTCTCTGGTCTCACTGACACTGTTGCAGCCGTTCTACGCTGAGAGCTGGGCTACTGCAGCTTGGCCAGACCAGAAAGCCCCAAGAAGCTGCTTCTCCTTGACTCTTTGGTCTCACTGAAGGTGCCATGGATGCTCCCCACTGAGAGTGGGACCACCAGGCCCCACTCAGCATGGAGCTCCTGCAGCTGTGCAAGACCGGAGAGCCCTGGGGAAGCTGCTTTCCCCAGGTTCTCTGCAGTAGCAGCTCCACTCTCAATACAGAGCCTCACTTCAGGTAGCCCAGAGAGCCCCGAGGAAGCACACTTCACGTAGGCTCTCTGGTCATGCTGAAATTGAGTCTTCCATCAGCAAGACCATGTGGCTGGGGGAAGCAGGCTTTTCTGACTCTGTGGTCTCTCTGCAGTTAAGCTGCTCAGAGTAGTTCTTTCATTTGGAGCGGTTGTGGAGGGGAGAGTGTGGTACTAGAGTTTTGGAAGGTGGGAAATGGATAGTGGCTGGGAGCTGTGCATGCTGGGATGCTAGAGGAATGAAAGTAAAGTGTTTTACAGCCTCTGGCCTTTCCAACAATACACTGTAACAACCTGGGTAAAACGTTGCCAAGATAACCCTTCTTTTGAGTGGCTAATCTTTAAAATGTTTAGAGGGCACTTATGATGGTTTAACACCCTTTGAACAACAAGTTGTTGTTTTAAGAACCTTCATGCTGATTTGAAGGTAACCTGGGAGAAAACCCTTACACTTCTCTGTAAAGGAGGAGTCAACAGATTTCCATATGAGTGTTTTTTTCAGGGTATTTTTTTTATAGTGAGTTTATGCAACGTTACAGGAAATGGGACATAAATAGTGTGTTTGTATGTAAATCCATTAGAAAATACATTTTAATAGAGAGTAGTGGTGGCTATATTTCCATTCCCTTAAACCTCCAGTGGTATTCTCCATCTAAAGTCAATTACTCAGACTCCTCAAGGGATCAGTATTTGCCCCATGCAACATTGAATTTTGTACCAGATTCTGAGGTTGAATGTGGTTGAATTAATATGTTGAAACTGAATCAGGCCTACATTCTGCATACCGTTTTGAACCTTTCTCATTTTTTTCCTGAAAACGGTCCTGTTATTTACTTTTAAATACTCCAAAGGAACTACTAAAGCATGGCACTGTAGCAATATTGCTGTATGGCAATATGTAGACACATCCAATGAGTATCTTTCCTCTAACTTTAATGTATACAGGAACAGTTGAGCTGCATGTTTCTTTACCAGCTGATGAAAACAGGACTATTCTGAAAAAATGGAGCAAGGATAATAACTTATAGTTTTTTCTGTTTACTTGTGTATCTTCTAGATTTACAACACATTCCTAATGGCAGCAAATCCTGGAGTGCAAGCCAGATTGGTGGAAATATAAAAAAGACAAGCAAAAAGCAACCATGCCAAAGTTTACATAGTTCATGGAACATTGACACTTGTGAGCATGAGTGGAGAAGATGAGACTCCTTGTACTCATTGTACTACCCATTGTATTCATTCACAACCAGAAAAAAGTCAACACAGATTCTAAGGTAATTTAGCAAGTTTAATCCAATAGTTATTTGCAGTTTGAAAGTTCTGGTAAAAATCAGGGTTTTGAACTTGGGTTTTACACTGAACTAAGTACCATAATCAGCAAGGTACTGATTATTTGTGAAGGGAAGATCTCTAAACATTTTTTCATTAAACTTTTTTAAAAGTCTTGGGTTTTGTTCCTTATCAATGCAGAAATATATAGTACTTTTTCAGAAATTTATTTTTTTCCTTTTCCCTTTTAGGTATGAACTATGTATAATTAATTTGGTTGTTAAATCCAAATATTCAATCTGTCTGCAACAGATGTAGTTCACATACAGTGTAATGGCGCGCACACAAAAAAACCTAACAATTGATGGAGGCCAAAGAATTAGCTTTGAGGTGTTAATTTCTTTTGAACTGAAATATAAAAGTAGGAAACAGCAGAGTGGTTTAGATTTAATATTTTAATTAAGACATTGTCACCAGGAAGTTTAATGAGTCTTGAAATTCCTGCAGTGAACATGGCCCGAGTTCTTGCCATGTCAGTGTATAATTTAGGGTCAGAGCCACTAGGGTTATATATATATATATCCCTAATAGCTCTGATTATTATATAGGTCCTGTTATTTACATAGGCTTTTGAGAAACAATATAATGAAGTGAAAATAATATTGACTAATGGAGCTTGATAGAGCGTTGTAATTTCACTTACCAGGAGCACAGAATCATTAGGTTTGATATTGGTTTATAAGTAAATAACAGGACATACATAATAATCAAAGCCACACACGCACACACATATATATGTATGTGTGTGTGTGTATGTGTGTATAGATAGATAGATACATACATTTAAAATAATCTCTAGTGACTCTGACTGTAAATTATACACTGACATGGCCAGAACTCAGGCCATGTTCACTGCAGGAATTTCAAAACTCATTAAACTCTCAGGTGACAATGTATTAATTAAAATATTGAATATACAGGAAAAGCTCTGTTATCCAGCATCCCCGGGGAATGAGGGATGCCGGTTAATCAAATATTCTGGTTAATCAAATGTGCACCATCTGGTGCACTCCCAGGCCTCAGTGTGCTAGGAGACAGGGAGGGGACCCTGCTCAGTCTGCTTTGCCCCACACAGGCTGCTTTGCCCTGGGCAGTGGGCCAACGAAGTGGTAAAGAAAACTCTGCTCACGGCAGCGAATCCCGCATGTGATACTTTCGGATTTGCTTTTGCCGCGTCCCTCGGATGCCGGTTAATAGAGTTTTCCAGCTAGAAGTGCTGGTTAATACAGCTTTTGCTGTAAACCTCTATACTTGTTCCTAGTTTTATATATATATATAAAATATGGGTCCTGTTATTTACCTTTATATATATATATATAAAGGTATGTAATAATCCCTAGTGGCTCTGACCCTAAATTTATTATAAGGTATTGTTGTGCTTTTATCATTACTAATTCTTAAGTAATGAACATATTCAATACTTGGAATCCAGGTTAAATATATTTGACCCTAATCCCAATGACTGAATATGTCTATTTCAATAATTAAAGTCATGATTTTGATTGCTGCAGGTTGTGGATGTCTGTTATTTCTGTATTGTAAGAGGCCAGGTTATCAGCAGGTGTTCATGAGACAATTTATACACCTCAAGAGTTTCTGAATACATTATTATTGTATGAAAATTTGTTACAATAAATCCTTTGTCATCACTTGTCATTCAGTATCCTGCTTAGACACAGTATCATGTGGCTTAGGTGGCCACCCATACAATGTGCTATATTTACCACAGGGAATCCAAGATCCATTCCTGTGTGATTATAAATAATGGAGGTGTGGCATTACATACATATATACATACATAAAGCCCAAGAAGCTACTCTTATCCCCTCTGGCTATGTAAGGGGACTTAAATGTAAATGAGAAGCATAGTAAGTTATCAAAATTTGACCAGCTCTGCAAAGCTAATGATTGTATGCTCCTGATAACTAAAATTACAAAGCTGTACTAAGCTCCATGAGGCAACATTATTTTCACTGCATTATACTGTTTCTCAAAAGCCTCGGTTCCATGGTGCATGGGGCTGTACACATGTAAAGACAGGCTCAGTGATCTACAGAGTTTATAATCCAAGAAGATAAGTGCCCTACAAGGTACAAGAGAAAAAAAGAAACAATTGCATACAAAAATATTCATACATCTCTGCCCCTTGAGCCATCATTATCTGGTTGATATTTATAGGCACACATTTGGTGAATTGGAACACCCATAAGTATTTGTAAGTTGTTGCCTCTTATTTTCTATTCTTCACTTGAACAAGTATCAGCTTTATTATTATTATTGAAATATTTTAGCCTTTTTTTCCCATGGAAACTGTTTCAAAATTATTGTCTTCCCTTTTTTCTCTTTGCCTGCAAGCTGTGCATTCCAGAATATGAAATATTTACCAAATACTACTTAGATGTCTTTTCTATCACATTCCTCAACTTTACAAAATAGATTGTTTACAACTGTGCTGCCCTTCTGCCTAATGGGCACCCTGGGGGAATGTTGTTGGCTTTGAGACTCAGCTACATATTTTCAATAAACAGTTCCTGAAGCCAGCAAAAGTTGAGAGCTGTGAACATTAATCAGTGATCTATCTGAACAGAATACTTGCTTCTTTTCCCTTTGGGAATGAACAAAAAGGACACACATCGTGATGCACTAACCACAGATGCACATAATCAAATAAGCCCAGCAAAATATTTTAACATTCTATGTTATTACAAGTTTCTTGTTTGGTTTGAAAACACTACAGCAAAGGTTATCTGCATTATCAACAGATTTTATCAAGTGGAAGGAAAGGCCCCAGGAAGGTGATAGTATTCCAACTGCTAAAGTGTTTGAGATTGGTAGTGCGGAGTGGGGGTTTATTTTGTTTATTTTTCGGTTTTAAGGATTATCTGACACAGTATAAAGATGATGTATAAATACCTCTTGAGGAAAATTGTATACTCAAGTATTTCATGAATGGCAGTCTTTTCTGAAGACTGATCCACACTTGGTTGCTGACATCTACTTTGGAAATCCCTACTCTGGATTTTAAAAGCATAGGTCAAAGCATGAGGAGAAACTGGAAAATACACACTGTCATTCGCCACTAGTTAGTTCACAGGTAAAATTTGGCCCTTTATACTCTCCAGCAGAATAAAGTATAACGAATAATGAAAACAAAATGATTAGGGGTTATGTTTTCTTTTAAAGAGCTATTCTCACTGCCTGAGCATAAACCACATGACTGCATGTTCTAAGTGACCATGCTTCTGCTACATCAGTCCAAAGCTCATGTTCGGTGGTCATTGGGTGCATCTACACATGTAATAAATTTGAAGCAATAAACCCTGGGGCAGTTGGAACCAAAATAAACTACTTCCAGCTGCAGCATTTACACATGCCCCTGGGACAGGAGCAATTTGAGCTGGGACGGAGCAATTTATGCCAGGGCCACTCCTCCCACTGGGCTCTCGGTGGCAGAGCACAAGGGTGCTCAAAGTGTGAAGTCGTGTGGCTAGGTGGGAGGCAGGAGATTGGCCCTCTACTGGCTGGCCTGACCAGGTGCAATTTACACCTGCAGTCAGCATCTACCCATGCCTTTAATCACAGTTGCTTACTCTGCTGTAAGACAATTCTGTCCTGTGGTGGTGTTAATTAGTTTACTAAGTCCTAATATCATTGCTGAGTGATGTTTTACTCCACAGCTACTTAGTCTACTCTGCATTAAAGCACACTTGTAGACAGAGCCGCTGTTTTCCTACCCTGCAATTTCCAAGGTCTTGCCTCTTGTTCCAGGAGCTATGCAAAGGAATACCTAAGCAGTTCACTATGAACTTTCAAATGCAAAGGAAATTATCAGCTGGCACTTTCTGAGTAGTTTCTGTTCCCTTTACTATCTCACAAGTATATTTACATGTGGATTAAAGAAAATCAACTCAGTAATGAGTAATGGGAACTATTCTAGTCATAGAGAGATGCAAAAAGGATAGACGGTCATGAAGCATTATGTGAACTGACTGGGCTTTTTAATGGACTAAACAATGATACTTGTGACTATATAGTAGGGTGAAACATGCCCTTAGATTTTCATAGAGGCAGACTTTTAAATGGTATGGTCAGTTCTATGAACCAAAAATATATTGACTCAGGCATTAGGAATACATTTGCAAAGGATATGTTTGCGCTATGTCCCTCCTCTTCCTGAGGAGGAAAACTCCTGAATATGCTTTGTGCATTCCCTCCTGTTTATATGTACCAAAATTAGGAATACACCTGTGAAACTGCTCTGAGAGCATCCCTGTAACTATTTTAGAGGCACTTCTTAAAAGCATGTCTTGAGAGTGGTTTTATTGCTGTCTCCCTGGCTTTGGGACATTCACACCTGGGAATCCTGTATATATAGTATGGACATCCAAAAGAACTTCAATGTGGGAATACTGAACTTTTCTGTGATTAAACCTTAGATACTGGAGTCTAGAAATGCAATTCACAAATCTTAACGAAGTATGTTCTGTAAACTTTAAATGGAGGGAATTCAATGTCCAGGTGTTATTCAAAACGTTTGGCACACTCAAGGGGGGATGCCTCAGACAGCCAATCAGAAACCCTAAAGAGAGGCACATGTCTGGATTTCCACTTCTTTACTAGACTTAGGGTATGTTTACCACATCTGGTATACAATCACCAGGCTTGCTTTAAGTTGCGTGATTATAGATTGGGAGTAGTATGTACAGTTATTCACTAGTGCCAAGAGCCATGCAGGGAACCTGGTATAAGTGACTTACTGTGTGGGGAGAGATGGGCAGGATCAGGGCAGGGGGGTGCTAGAGGGTCTACAGGGTGGTGGTGGGATCAGGAAGCTGGCAGGTCGGTGAGGGATGGGGGATGGTGTCTGTCTGGTGTTAGGCTGTTTGTGGGCTAAAAATAGCTTGGTCAGGGTCAGGGGGTAGGAAGAGCAGAGCCCCAGGGGCTGCACTTTGAACCAGTACATGTGTTCACTGGATCAGGTTAACTTGTTCACCTACTCATGTGACCTAATTTAAATTGGGCCTGCTGTTTTTGGTCTGATGTAAGCTACTTGAATGTCTGCACAGATGGGTGTTTTAGACTTAACCCCAGTTAGGCTGATCTAAATGTAACATCTGGATGCACCCTCAGACACCTACCTACACCCTTCCATTTCTTGTAGTGTTCTTGTAGTTTTGGCATTTACTCAGGAGTTGGGAAACCTGTGTGGTAGGCTCTTCTGAGTCTGAGGGACTTCAAACCCCAATTTCCCACTTTCTAGGAGATTGCCCTAACCACCAGCTAAGAACCAAGGTGCAGTTGAGGTCACTTTGTCTGCTGTTCCTGCTGAAGCTGGTTTTCTATGCATTTGCCCCCCAAATAATAAGGCAAAAGGCACAAGCAAACCTTGGAAATCAAAGGATTATCTGTGGCTCAGTTTACCAGTTCCTTTCAGTCTGGTTTCTTTATTTCTTTCCCTCATCATTTCCAAACCAAGGTAAAAATTTAAATTTGGTGCTTATTAATAGACTGCCTCCATTCTATTAAGTTTATATATTATTTTTATTGATAGTAGAAGTGTTGCCTTGCCTCTTAACTCTATTCAAAGTGAACGTGTGTAGTGCAAAACGCATGGTAACAGATGCATTAAAATTTATGAGTAAAGGAAAACAAATTTTTGAAAGATTTTCTTTCAGGACAAGAAATATCTTGTATATTTTTCTACATTGTGACAGGACTTCTTATGTATCTGTCACTGATGAATTACAGACAGTTGATTATACAGTTTTAAATATATTACACAGGGTTTTTTAAATATATTACACAATTCTTT
>NW_017729025.1:47118078-47119261 GCF_001723915.1 Gavialis gangeticus | reverse complement strand
TTAAAATTTATGAGTAAAGGAAAACAAATTTTTGAAAGATTTTCTTTCAGGACAAGAAATATCTTGTATATTTTTCTACATTGTGACAGGACTTCTTATGTATCTGTCACTGATGAATTACAGACAGTTGATTATACAGTTTTAAATATATTACACAGGGTTTTTTAAATATATTACACAATTCTTTTTTAATGTTGCCAATTTTACCTTTTTACAAAAGGTTAAGCAAAACTGCCCCTTTCACTATGATTGATTACTCCAAATTCACTTTCTCATGATAAAAAATAAGGTGTAAGTCTTCATAAAATAATAATAATAATATATAATCACCTTTCATTTAAATTGTGACTTTTATCCCAAGAGGATCCCCAAGCAAATTATATCTTAGTAAAGAAAGATAAAATATAAATTATGGACAAAATCCTATAATGCTTACTTTGGTAGGGGCATACATATGAGCAATTAATTTTTAAAGAGTATTCCCAGTGGCATTATTTAGCAGAACTCCTCAGTGGCTACTGCAGAAGGAGGAGAACCAAACAAAAACACAAATGAAAAACTACTAGATCTATAAATTAGGGTCTCAGGTCAGTAACAAAATCCTGTTTCTCTGGAAAAAAAGACATGTTCATACCCAGTCTTCAATTATGTGAATCTCCCAGTGACTTATTTAACTGTCTTGCATTAGTAAAGACTGAAGGCCTGACAACTTCCACTAAAATCAAAGGGAATATTTCCTTTAATTTAGTGTTCCTAAGGTCAGGTCCTAAAAAAAAAAACCTGAGTAAGGATTTCAGGAATTCTCTCTCTCTCTAATGCAACTAATGGTTTAACAGAACATGTCTACACATTGCCCTATGGTGATGTTGTTATGGAGCCCTGCTTTAGTACTTTTTTTGGTAGTACTAAAGCATGGCAGAGTAACCGCCCACACTTCATCATAGGCATGGCACATGGTTATTTTTAGCAGCTGCTTCACTTTAGTGGCACACTATAATGCGGGAGCGTGCTGCTATGGCAAAGTGGCTGCTGGTCACATGTAGACACCCGTGGATGCTATGTTCCCATAGTGGATGGATACAGCAACGTAGCATCATGTGTAGACACACCCACTGAAACGCTATATGGTGGCTTAGGATGACAGTGAGGAAAAACAATCAATCAATAACTGCAAATGTACATA
>NW_017729025.1:47083619-47113078 GCF_001723915.1 Gavialis gangeticus | reverse complement strand
GGATGGATACAGCAACGTAGCATCATGTGTAGACACACCCACTGAAACGCTATATGGTGGCTTAGGATGACAGTGAGGAAAAACAATCAATCAATAACTGCAAATGTATATATAGGGCCAGACAGGAATTGCAGCAGAAGTATCGTGTTGAGAGATTTAATTACCCCAAGAGAAATTTAGTCAGTGCATCAGCATTAAAAGAATCTACAAGTGCAAAAGTGGCCTGTGACATTTAGTCAGACAGAACACTTGAGGTGCAGAATGGAATAGGATCACATTTAGTGACTCAGGAACCGAAAAACTGTGGAAATGCTCCATAGTCACTTTAGGAATAAAACAGGATTTGGGCCTATGCTTTCCTTGAAAGTTTTCTGTTCAAGTACTGATATGCTGCAGCTCTTCTGAGCTATAGTTTCAACAGGAGCACTGTTCAAGGTGGTATGAATTCATACTGGCTCTTATCATAGTTTTATACATGCATTCCTTCCCAATGGAATCTTAAAGGTTAAAGATATAAGCTGGAAGTCAAAGATCATCATACATTTCTGATTGTATAAGCCCCCCGGGACAGACTGATGGCCCTGGCATAAATAATTCTAATTTTATATAATTAATATTTATTGTTATAACATCCCAAACAATGAGCTGGGTGAGGCTTTTCCTGACAGCAGTGGCACAGCAGCTGCTTTGGGATTCATGAAACAATGCAAGGCAGGAAATGTGCATGGCAGATTTCTGACATTCACCATCTTTGGGCCAGAGTTCATCAGCCTGTTCAGCTGCCTGAGTAGTAAAACAGATTCCCCTTTGCCTTCCTGTTCATTTTGTTTTGCTGAGTTGTTGGATCTTCCTCATCACTTCCTTTTTACAAAGGTCCCTCTTTTAGTTTCAATAAAATGAATAGACTATGGTTAAGCTGGCAAAGAATCACTGCAACAGACCTCACAGGCTGTCAGTCTAAACTCAAATGAGCCTCTGAAAAGACCTGCTGATGCTAGTGGAAAACTTGAATAAACATTAGATTCAGCAACAGCTCTCCTGCTTCTGCCTCACATATTTTCTTTATTCCTTTTCTCTCCTTTATTACTGACGTCTGCTTGGAAACAGGATCTTTAGATATACCATTTGTTCCCACTGTCCCTTCTTCACACACATTCACAATCTTCTGTTTGTAACAGTCTAATCATGCCATCCAGACACAAAGACTTAGCCTGATTTCAGGTGGGAAGGCAGGGGATGAGCATCAAGGTAGTAGAAAAAACATGAATGGTTTGGATAGAGATGATCCTGTCTCAGGCAGGGGTTTGGACTAGATGTCCTCTGGAGGTCCCTTCCAGCCCTACTTCTTTATGATTATATGTATTTTCATACAAATATCTCCAGCCCTCTATCAAGTCTGAGTAAAAAGACTTGATGCAGGAATGTTGCCCTTCTCTCCTCCAGCACCAAGACCAAGCTTGACCAGGGCAGCCTATGAAGACCTAGGCTTCAAAGTCCATAGACCATGGAGAGATCCTGCTGTGATTTGAATTTACCAAAATTCATGATTCTGCTATCTCTAGGACATCATGGAATCATGGAAAAGAAAACCAATTTGGGTCTTAACATTTAATGTTATCTTTCCAAAAATATATTCCAGGTATCTATCTAACGTATCTATCACTGCCTGATCTCTAACCCGGTCTCCCTGCTTTTCAACCCCAGTACCAATTCTGTCTCCCTATTTTTTCTGTTTTAACCCCACTTTGCACTGGCAGTTGTACCCCTTCATTTCTCATGCATGGAGAAACTTAGAAATTATCAGAAATATTTCTACAAATATATATATTTTAACATTCCTTCCAAGGTTATGCTTTCTGTTTAAGCATTGCTATTATGTTGCAGGATGCATCTTAATATATCCTTAGTAAAGGATATCACTGTCCTTGACTTGAAAGTACAGCTTTTACTAGGCTGATAATAAGTAATATTCTTCAGCTGGAGTCTGCAGGACTAAGGATTTAGTTCAGTAGAGGAAAGAGCTCAGATTTCAGGTTCAGTCCAATCACCTCCAATAATTTTGCCGTCTAGATTTTCTCTTCGCACTGCGCTTTTTCCACTTCTCCTCAGCCAACCTCCATTTATGATGCTATCAAACACAGATGGATTGGATATTTAGATTTTAATTTCAAGTCTGAACTTTCCACAAACCATGGTTTTTTTTCTCACTGCCATCTCTAAATGCAGCAGGTATCACTTCCTTTTTACTGATATTGAGACCCCAAAGCACATTCTTGGCAAGAAAGATGGCTGGAATGTGTTACTTGAATACACCTGCTACATTCTACATGTAACAATATCATTTTCTTTTCCCATCAAAGTCCATGACCAAATAAGAAAGGGTTCAAGATTTTTCCCCTTTTCCTTCAAGTCACATGTGATCACTCAATATGTTTAGGAATTATTCACTCCTCTTCCTCCATGGATGGAAAGAATGAACCTGAACCTATGCCATAGGAGATATGGACACTAATGCTGCAGGCAACTCTAAGTTCTGCACGTTAAAAAGCACTCCTCCTGCACAGTCAGGATAATCAACAAATTCTGGCTGCCATCATAGATGACAGAACCATGGGCCCATTAACCTTGGGCCCTAATTTTTAAAGGCCCCAAGAGCTACACTGACACAAGACACATGCAACATGTTTCTCAGAACAAGGTACAAATGTTTTCTGAAGCAAATAAAGAAAGAACCAATGTAAACACAGAAAGAACTGACAATTTTCACCCATTCTAGGTCCTGATAGTGGTCTTCATCTGTGACCAAACAGAAGTGCATGGCTACAGAGCCCTTTAAAAAGGCCCATTACATCAGGGTTCAGATGAAGATGATTCAAAATGGAGCATATTCAGTAACTTACATTTGTGCTGCTTTCCAGCCTGAGCACTGTTTTCAGAATGGGGAGGGGAGGGGGACAGGGAGTGGAGGGAGCTTGGTCTGAGATTTTTGCTGGTGCTGGAGTGTGGGGCAAATGGATTAGAGACCTCCTTCCCCCTCACTGAGGTTTCAGCCAAACTTCTGTTGGGTCCAGGGGATCATTGCAAAGTGCTATGAGTTCGAGCGTGGACCTGCTCTTCTGTCTGAATCTAGTGAGAGCAGAAAACACTCCAAATGCAAACGTGATTACACAATGACATGAAATTCATGCATACTCAACCACATTCTCAGTGAGAGGCCCCAAATCAACATGTAGAGGCCCCTATATCATGCACAGGCTCCAAAAAAACACCGTGCTCAGTGGCTCCAAAATCTTTAAGATGACCCTGACTATACATCATGAGGGTTCCTGCATTGCAAGATCTCTACAGAAGAAGATAACATTATTTGGTTCCCTTTCACTGCACCAACCAAAATAGAAATCAGCTATAAATGTATGATAGCAGCTATTTAAACTCATTATTCTAAAACAAGAAATGTATTTACTTGTCAAGTCCCTACGTACTTGTAACTATATTTCCACATGGCAATGATTTTGTTAATAATTCTGGGACTCCACATAAGATTATAAAAGGATGGCACTTTGTGATTTATAAGCTACTTTTTTTTCCCCATCCCAGTTTGCAATATTTATCTTAGATTATGAATGAAGTTGGTTCAGTTTAAAATGATCCTACAAACTTTTCCTGAACAGATGATAAACAATTCCTTGACTTTCCTTTCTATCTTTAGTTTGTTTTAAAATAACTGAATTTTTTAATCATAACCTTGACACTTAAGTATACAAACTACCAATACTTAAGAAATATCGCTAAGAAAAATTAATGAATTAAATGGGGTTCTTCCTTCCAAAAATTCATTGTAGACAGATGTCCTTTTATTGTACAGATGCATACAGTGATGGTAGTCAAACATTTCTTTGATTTAAAGAAATATATGTCTATTAGTGACACTTGTAAAATAAACAGTTCCTTGAACTCTGCCTTTGTATATGATTCATCTCCTCGAGCTTTAATTTTGTTATACATGCCAAACAACTGGCACTTACAGAAACAAACTGCTGTGTTGATGCAGTGCTTCAGAGGGAGAACATGCTGTTCCTTAATAACAGAAAACTGTGAATCATTGCTAAAGATTTAAAGAAAAAAATTATTGTTATTTATAGCTGCTATGTCCTATGTATGTGGGAGGCTTTGCCCCTGAGTAATGCTTAGCACTTCAGAAAATATATATATATATATATATATATATATATATATAAACCAATGATACTTCACAAAATATATAATATGAATTATGTAGAGAAAAATATTCTCTGAATTTTACAGACTGGACAACTTAGACACAGCCATTAAGTAATTTATCCATGGCCAGACACCAAGTCAATGGAATAAGTGACATTAGAACTGAAGGCTTCCTAACATTTATTTTTTACCTCTACAACAGCACATTGTAAAGAGTTACAAGGCTCCTGTAACCTAACACTTCAGTCTTGCAAATTCTTGCCCACATTTTTAAGTTTGGCCATGTAAATAATCTCATTAACTAATATGGGATTGCTCACACTATTACAGATACACATTTCTGTGGGTATGTATAGGATCAGGGTGTAACATTTTAACTCTAGGAAATGCCAAACACTTTTTAAGAAATTCAAATTTTCCTTTGATCATCACCTTGAAGGAGATGACACTAAACTGCAAATAACATAAAAGGAGTCCTAGACTCACAGATTTTAAGGCCAGAAGGAATCTTTATGATTATCTAAACTGATGTCCCATATTTCCATTGGAAATTGCTAAATCAAGCAGTAAATTCGAGTTTACTTTATATGGAAAAATTATATTCTCATTGCAAAGTCTTCAAAGTATGACAAACCCAGCATTTCTACAGGTGGTTAAGTGGTAATGGCACTGACAAGTAAATATGATCAACGTAAGGTATGGCATGAAAAGAAGGGAAAAATAACCAAAGATTGTGAATTGTTATTTAGTTGTATACATGTTTATGGATTCTTTTCATGTAGAGGTTACATTATATTTATGGTTTTAGACCTTATTTTTCATTTATTGCAAGTTAGTTTAACTGAGCAAAGGCTAGTAAGAACCCAGAAGTGGAAGACAGTCTAAAGAAAGCAGCCTGCTGTATACAGAATTAGAGCGCATATTGTCTGTGTGTGTGTGGCTGCATAGTATACATAGCATGCAATTATATTTTTGGGGGTATTAGAAAAATGTGCTTATATTTTAGAAATGAATACAAGAGTTGCAACCAGACAGGGGCATACCATAGTGGGCACCATGTTTCACCCACACCTCTTTTTGCGACCATGCAGAGCAACAAGGGCCTTTTTTAAGTTTCTGAAGAAGCTAACAATTTCCCCCTCCCTTCCTCTTCATGTTCAAAGTCAAGTCACATCTCCTTTCCTCTCTATCCCCTCCCCTCCCATTTCCCCCCTCTCCTCTCTGCTGCTGCCACTGTCCCAATTGTCCTGAGGGTGAGGATAGCTCCTGACCTGCTCCATCTGGACTGTGCAGGGGCTGGGCTTAGCTTGGGGCAGCAGCAGCAGTGGCAGACAGGCAGATTTTCTCTCTTTGCCAGCTCCCCTTGGGTGTTTCCCCACCAGCAGGGGAGCAGACATGGGGAGGGAAAACCCACCTACCCCTTGCTGTTTCTGCCATTGCCCCAGGCTGAGCCCAGGCTCCACGTAGGCTGGCTGATGTGGCTCTGGAACTCTTTTCACTCCTCAGACAGTGGCAGCAACAGGTTGAGGGATGGCAAAGGTGGTGAAAGGGCACGAGGAGGGGACAGGTGATGCTTCTGACTAGGTAGGGAAGGTGGTGTGGTACTTTTTACCTGCTTTGGGGGCTTAAAAAAGTTCTGAACTGCTGCACCCATGGCACAGTCTGCCTGCCTTGGTGGGGTGGGACGGAGAAAGGATGGAACGTGGGAGCAGGCACTGCAGCTACACTTGCATTACTGGTCACTACTCCTCTACCCACCTTCGTAAAATTCTGGATCTGTTTCTGCAGCCGGGAACATTTACGTTGTAATAAAATAAGCAGATGCCCAACCCCGTAAACACTTAAGGTGCTGAGCTATATTATTCATGAATGAAAATGTTGCAGAGAAAAAGATTTAAGAACTAGGCATAGGCAAGAAACAGACTGAACTCAATGTACAGCAGTTGCCTAGTGAAGTGCTGTGCTTGTTAAAAATAATTACATATATCATGTTAACATAGCGTGTTTTCGACAAAAATAAATTGTAATTTGACAACAATGGCGGGGAAAATGTATAATAGAATTAATACAAAAAACTTAACCACATAAAGAAACAGGGTCAATTAAAATAGCTCAGATTTAAAAAAACCTAGAAAAATAAATACAAAACAATTGCCAAAGTTCAAGTGAGATTCAAAGCGAAGCTTTGGAGACATTCATAAAAATCGCATTAACATTTTTTACCTTGTTATTTTCCATTCCTTGTTGCTTTCATGCTTTTATTATTAACAAGGCTAACAGAATTTCTGGCTTTACTGGAAATGGTGTATAGCAGATATGTTCATGAGGAGACCTGAGAAGTGCAAAGCTCAGTTACAATTTCATAAAATTTCTGATCTTTGGGTACTCAGCATAAGCTGACCTATGCTTATCCCCTCTAAAGTCATCTTTTTCACTAATATGGAAATATAGGTGTATGAAGGAGTCTTGTCTGTAAAATTCCCCTTGGTCAAAACTATCAGTTTTCACTTAGCCTTTACGCATTTTTTTTAAATTTAAGTAAATGCTTACTACCATTGATGGAAAGAATCCTGTTGCATACATAGGAATTGAATCTGGCTTTTAGTAATGACCATAGGTGAATACAGGATTTATAAAAGGAGATGCAGCACACTGTCCCTTCTCTCTTCAGCCATGCAGGAGATGTAGTAAGAAGTCCCTACATCAGAGGGAGACCCCAGAGTGCCTTCCAGAAAGTTACCCTATGCTGAAACTTCTGCTCCAATCCCTGGGTGAGCTGTGAGCAAGAGGGGCCAGAGCCACTCCAGCAAGGCATTGTGGGGAACAGCTGCACAAGGAGTTAGATTCAGCTTTGAACAGTGGCAGCAATGTGCAGTTTCCTTCTCCCCTGCTCCCCTCTCCCTCCTCCCCATGTCTCTCCCTGGCTGGGGGCAGGTGTTGGAAATAGAAACCTGCATGTCACCTCCACTGTCCAGCCTGGTACCCTGCACAGCTGCAGCCTGCAGCTAAGTGGGGAAGAAGTAGCTCTGGGACTCTCCCTGAAACTGGATCAGCTAGGAACAGTGGCAGGCAGAAGCAAGGTGGAACTTCACTGTATGCCCCACACATCCGCCCCTGATTATGGTATCAAGTTAAGTTGTACCACTCATTCCATCACATAGTAAAAGTATCATCTACCATTGCATCATCTCTAAGATAGAACTAAAAAACCTTTTTCCTTCCCTCATTCACAGGAGAAGTCCACCACCTCCATTATGAAGTGTAATATGTGTCCTACGTGGGGATGGAAGAAACCTGATTCTTCACATATAGTACAGGTAGTAAGCAGTCTCCTCAGTAGCCTGAAGTGCTGCAATTCTATGGTCTGTCCCAGTTGCCTACCTGTGTAAGAGTCAGACAATCTGGCTGTAGGCAGACATCTTGTTCTTCAGTGGATTAGCTCACTGGATTTAACACTTTTACATAAGGAAAAACAAAGCAAAGACTTAGCACTAGGCCCAAACATTTTATAGTGAGTTTTGCTTGGGTAGAGACCACAGGATCAAGTCCTTCAAGACAGCTCTTAAGGTACCACTTCATAAATCTCTTTTTCCCCCACTATTTTAAACTTATTACATGCATATAAACCTGGAGTAAATGGGCACATCTACATGAGATATTTATTGACGAGTAGATTAATTAGCTCCACAGTAAACCTGTGCACCTCTATTAGGCTGCAGTAAACTAATTTCCTCAACAGCAGTATAGTACTTGTAAATACAACTGAATGCAAGTACTACAGAAAAGTACTATTTACAAGATAGTAAATACAAGTACCATCCTGCTGTGGAATTTTTTACTCCACAGTAAAAAACAGGGGCATGAGAGTACTTTAGTGTGGGGGATGCCTGCCAGCAAGCTCAAAGCTGAAGCAAACTTGTGTCCCAGCCAGCCCCTCTGCAACACACTGAGCAAGGGGGAGCAGCCCTGAGCTGGCAGGCTGACCCCCCAGGCCTCCTGCCAGCCAGGGCCACTCCAACCTGGCTGCACATGCTGTGGTTCCAGGGGCTCATGTAAATGGTGCACCTGAGCACAATAAACTCCTGTGCAATAATTTTATTGCATCAGATTAATATGCATGTGTAGAGACACCCACAAAAAATAAGACCCCTGACTTGTTTTTCATATGAAACTATTTACCAAACTTGTGTTTGTATTTCATGTATTTGTAGGAAGTTCAGAAACATATTAACTGGTTTAGAAAGATACATGCATTGAACATATTTAGAAGGTAAAGTACAAATAATATGCTTTAGGGAATAATTAATTTGTAGATAGCCAGATATGTACTTTGGAATGAAAATGAGCATAAAAGTAGTTTCCCCCCTTTCCTTCTTGATTAACATGTCATATGTTATTGTTATAATGCCAGATCTGGTATGTCACGTGAGCAGACCACAGCAGGACACTAGCATTACCTGCTGGCTGGAAATGAGTGACCACCAAAGGAGATTAGACAATTTTGAGTGTGTATTAGTAAAAATAGCATCTTGGTGCTAAACTTGTCTTTTTGTGCCTGACAGGAAATATAAAATCACCCCCACTGTTCTGAGGGCCTCTGTTAGAGAACCATATCATCAAGAATATTGAGGCATAAAAAGCATGTTACTGATGAAGTTGCAGGGCTAATGTGGAATTTCCTGACATTTCCAGGTTCTTTAGTTTATTTTAATGGTTTAAAAACATTTCTTAAATGTTGTACCATGTGTGTGTTTGTGTGCATGTATATGTCTGTACTTACAAAAAACAAACATGCATATGTGTATATATATATTACAGAAAAATATATCAGTCAGGTTTATTGTTTTGTATCTTTGTACTGTTACTATAGGAATACAATCATGTCCCAGTGCTTACAACTCATCATTGTGGTATTTAAAAGGTGCTGGATCAGTCTGTATGTATGTCAAAGTGTTAACCCTGGCATTACAGAACCAATCCACCTCATTATTGTGGGTTCACATCTGGCTAAGCCTATCTGTGAATGCCAGACATTAGCCTCCAATTACTTCTTTGGTCTGAAAGGAGGTGATGGTCTAAGTCCCATTCCTAGTGTTCATATAAAAATACTATCAGTCAAAAATTGCATGACTTGCCTCATTTGTTACTGTATCCCAATGAAGAGTTTAGGACTTCAATGAGTAACTGGAATTGAACTTCCTTCTCACCCATAGAGGTGGCCTCTCCAGGTCATTTTTGAAGTATCACATATTTCAGATGAAGCCGAGGCTTGTTATGTTATGATTTCTGAGACTAAATCAGTGGCTTCAGTCTTTATGCTCATCAACATGCCATTTTTCACTGCAGCATCACTGTTGCATTACTACCCTCACAATGAAAATATTTTTGGCACCAGTTGCAACCTCCTGTTGAAGTCACTGTGAGGTTAGCTTGAATAAGGACTGCAAAATCAGGGTTACTATTGTGTGTTCTTATTTTGAGACTCTTGAGAATGATCATCTTGGAATTATAGTTACTATCTGCCATGTGCTGCTTGTTTGTGTCATGGAATAAAGACTTTCCAAAACAACAATGCATAGTATTGGCCTGAAAAAATTGTAATGGTTCACCTGGAACAACTGGATTCTCCTTTTCCTATCCCATTCAAGGGACTTTTAGAAAGTTTCTCTGAAATAATTATTTTGATTGATGAGTGCACTCCCAGTCACCTTAAAAACAAAGAGACAACCCTCAGGAAATGTCAGCTGAAAAGGAAAAGAAAGCAAAACCCCATCGTGCATGTGTTCAGGAAACTGCATGTCTAGGGCAAATAACTTGTTGGCTGTTGTTTTTCCAAAATATCCTAAAGACTAGAAGCTCTACTATTGACTCTAGAAATTGTCACTTTGTTCAATGAATTCCAGGAATGGAGAAACAAAAAAACCAAACAAACATCCTATGGGAAGTCACCCAATCTGTAATACTCTCTTGGATTTACAAGCAAAAATACCAGAAAATAGCTCTCTCTTTACATTGCCCCTAAGATCCCATTACTCAATTTTTGTGGCCCCCAAATAATTATGGCTTCCTTCTCTGCTTGGAGAGAAGTTTCCAAGAAAGCTCTTCTTCATCACCACTCTATGACTAACAACGCTGAATCCTTTGATTTGGAGTTTGGATGAGCGGGGAGGGGGTACAGTATAGCTCTATATAACACTGCTCTTCAGAGCAACCACATGAAAGCATATACAATGCAGAAAGTACTAAAAGAGTCTCTCTCTCTCTCTCTCTCTCTCTCTCTCTCTCTCTCTCTCTCTCCACACACACACACACACACACACACACACACACACGAGTCATAGATAATTAACTGGTAGCCAAAGAAAAACACAAACTCAAACTCCTTTTACCTATGGAAATTATAACTTTAAGTTTGGAAATATGTTTGGTGTAAATGGCTTCTGATCACACTCAGAAGCCTTCATCTTATCAGTTGACCAATCCTGGACTGACTGTAGTTTTATCAAAGAACAAAGGTGATTAGAAGAGGATTAACAAAGTTTAGCTTGATTCAGAGACTTTTTTTCTATGTGTTTTTAGTAGTTCCCATCCTCCTGCATGAGCAGTAATGTTACACTCTAGTTTTGTGATCATTGAAATATAACCTCTTAACAAATTATATCAAAATCATTTGTATACTAGGGTTCAGAAAACACCCTTTACTAGGAATCATTTATATAGAGTGAAAGCAGGAGGAAGATGAATAGCTCAGGAAGCTAAATTTAAAGTGAAAACCAAGGTGAAAGAACTGGTACTGAAAGACCCCCTGTTTGTGGATGACATGACTTCAGTTGCCCACAGTGAATCTTCCCTTCAAAATCTCTTGGACAGATTTTCTGAGTCATTCAAGAGCTTCAGTATAGCAATTAGTGTCAAGAAGACTGTGATCATGTACCAAGGAGTGGAAGAACCAATACCTGACATCACTCTGGAGAATAAGGGTGCTTATAGATGTGCAACGAGGCTGCTCCAACACACTGTAATTACAGCACATTGGAGCAGACTCGATTAATCAAGTCTGCTGGAGTATGGTAATGAGTATGGTAACTGCACTCCAGCAGCCTCCAGCATCATATGTACCAGTGTCCATGCACTGAAAAATGGTGGTGAGAGCACTTTAAATAAACTATTCAACAAGCTATAGTTAAAGTGCCCCTGCCAGCATGCGTGGTCACACAGGTGCATTTATGCCACGTTGCCAGGCGTGCCTGCATGGCCGCTCATGCTGCACAACTTAAAGGGAATCCTGGCCCCTGCCACCATTTTTCAGTGCAGGGACACTGATACAAGTGATGTTTTGGGAGCTTTAATTAGAGTGGCTCTCAGAGCCACTCTAATTAACCCCCCTTCCTGCCTCCCACCGCATACACACTCCCAGAGTACGTCTATAAATGCCCTACATCTCTTGGTGTCATTAACAGTTTTTGCTATTTGGGTTTTATGATCAGCAGGAATCCTGACCTTCCAGCTGAACAGACTAACACAGTTGGAAAAGCAGCTAAGAATTCTGTGCTATTACAGAAAGGTGTGTGGAATAACAGAAAACTATTAGCTAAGGTGGAGAGGTGAATCTATGAGACTTGTGTGCTGTCATCCCTGCTTTTTTGGTTAGGCTTGGCAGAATTCGATTTTTATCATTTTGATGGATAATATCAATTTTTATTTTTAAGGTTGTGGTTTTTTTTACTTTTATCAATTTAAATTTTCAGGATTGTGCAAAATTTATAGATTCATAGGCATTAGGGGCTGGAAGGGACCTTGCAAGATCATCGAATCCAGCATAGGCAGGAAGTCTGCTGGGGTCAAATGACCCCTGCAAGATAAGCATCCAAACACCATTTGAATGAGTCCAGAGTAGGTGTTTGCACCAAATTTTTTTTTCCTTATGTCCAGTCTAAATTGGCCTTCCAGAAGTTTGTGGCCATTAGACCTTGTTATCCCCTGGGGAGCCCTGTTAGCCCTTGGGGAGCCCTGATTAAGGGTGTAGGTGTGTATGCATGTGCATGAACACATACGTGTGCACGCACACACACACACACACACACACACACACACACACACACACACACACACACAAACATCTCTGCTTCTTCTTTCAGCCCTTCACACCATTGGTATGGGGGAAGATGCTATGCTGCCAGGCTGCTGCTTGGCCCCCATGATGCTGAGCTCAGTGCCTGCTTTTCTTTGTCCCTCAGTCAGGGTTCGAATTATGAGGCAGCTCATGGGGGATGAGTCCCCTCATAAGAGACAAGAGCCCTCCCATTAGAGATGAGAGCCCCCAGCCTCCCCATGACTTGCTAAGCAGCTGGCTTTGTGCTTCCATGTGAAGTTCCCAGAATTCCAGTGGGGAGATGCACATGGTGGCACAGAGCCAGCCCAGCCCAGCCCAATAGCACACAGCTCCCAGATGGAGTGTTGGGAACCCCGTGTGCTAGCACAGACCCTACCTGGCCTGATTGCCTGCAACTACCTGTGGCTTTTAGCAGGAATGCTAGGAGCTGTAGGGAGCCACACATCATAAGGCTGGGCCAGCTCCGTGCCTCCATATGGGGCTTCCAGCTGGAGTGTAGGGAGCCCCATGGAGGTGGAGGCACAGAGTGGCCTGGCCTGGCCTGATGGCACATGGCCTCTGAAAGTCTACGCCTCCTACCAGCTTTCAGAATGGCAGTTGCATGCAGGTAATAATTGTCTTTTGGAGGGGCCCTGGAAGCCCGATAGAATGACTTGGTGGGCTGGATCTGGTCTACAGGCTGTATTTTGCTCGCCTCTGGCCTATGTAATGGAGTCAGGATTTGAGGCAGTCTTATCTTTGGCATTTCCTATTGGCTAGCTCAGTTATCCCTTCTCTTCTCTGCTCATCTCGGTGGCTGCTTGAAACTGCTTCTGAGGTGCCTAACTTAATCCCAAAGGTAGCTTGATAAAAAGTTAACCTGATCTAGCAAGGGTTAGCCAGACCTAATGAAAGCCTTCACACATTCACAGCATAGCCTGGTGAGCATAAATCCTGAAATTGTGGCCTTGTAAAAACCAGCATAGGTGCTCAACCACCTGGGCGATAGCAATCATCGCCTACTGGTATTCACCATCCAGCACAGGATGTCAAAGGCCTGCAGCAAGGCAGCAGCCCTGGACTTCAGGAGGGTGGATTTCAATGTGGTAAGGAGACTAGTCAGGGAGACACTGAGGTCCCGGAGGGGAGGGGAGTTGGGAGTCCAAGAGGAGTGGTCATTCCTTAAGGAGACGATCCTCCAAGCCCAAAGGGTGACAATCCCCATGCAGATCAAAGGGGGAAAGAGCACTCAAAAGCCCCCATAGCTTACCAAAAGCATCCAGGAATGTCTCAAAGCCAAAAAGGAGGCATACACCCAATGGAAGGGAGGGGCCATCACCTAGGAGGATTATATCTCCATTGCTTTGGATTGTAGGGGGGCTGTTAGGAAGGCTAAGGCAGAGATGGAACTGGGACTAGCAACCCAGATCAAGGATAACAAGAAGTCCTTTTTTAAATACATAGGAGGTAAAAAGAAGGTACCAAGTAACATGGGGCCTTTGCAGGACATGCTTGGAAATCTGGTGATAGCACCAGGTGACAAAGCTAATCTCTTTAACAGTTTCTTTTCTTCCATTTTTCTGAGCAGGGACAGGGACATCCCCCGCACTGGGAATCTGGATGGACCTGGGGGAGGAGCAGCCAGGCCCAGGGTCCGTGAGCACCTAGTTAGGGAACTTCTGGAGGGATTAATCATGTTCAAATCAGCAGGTCCTGATGATCTCCGCCCCAGAGTGCTGAGGGAATTGGCAGAGGTCATTGCGGGATCCCTGGCACAGCTTTATGAGCACTCATGGTGTTTTGGCAAGGTGCCAGAGGGCTGGAAAAGGGATAATGTGGTCCCCATTTTCAAAAAAGGGAGGAAAGAGGACCCAGGAAACTATAGGCCCATTAGTCTTACCTCGGTCCTGGGTAAGCTTTTTGAGAAAATTATCCAGAAGCAGATCTGTGAGGGACCAGCAGGAGAGATTATGCTTAGGGACAATCAACATGGGTTTATTAGAGGCAGGTCCTGTCAGACCAACCTGGTTGTCTTCTATGACCAGGTCACAAAAGCCTTAGACGCAGGTGTCGCATTGGATGTGGTGTTTCTGGGCTTTAGGAAGGCCTTCGACACTGTCTCTCACCCCATTCTCATTAAAAAATTAGGCAACTGTGGTGTCAGTGCCTACACAGTTAGATGGGTCACAAATTGGCTGGAGGACCGCGCCCAGAGACTGGTGATGGACGGGTCATTTTCGACCTGGAGGGATGTGGGCAGTGGGGTTCCCCAGGGCTTGGTCCTTGGTTCCCCATTGTTTAATATCTTCATCAGCAACTTGGGCAAGGGGGTGAAAAGCACCTTGTTTAAGTTTGTAGATGATACTAAGATGTGGGGAGAAGTGAGCATGCTGGAAGAGAGGGACAGGCTACAACTGGATGTGGACAGGTTACAGAGCTGCGTGGATGAGAACAGGATGGGTTTCAATACAGACAAGTGCAAGGTATTGCACCTGGGTAGGAACAAACAGCAGCATACCTACAGGCTGGGGAACTCCCTTCTTGTCAGCACAGAGGCAGAAAAGGATCTTGGAGTCACTATTGATTCCAAGATGAACATGGGCTGCCAATGTGGGGACGCAGTCAGGAAGGCTAACCACACCTTGTCATTCATCCATAGATGCATCACGAGCAGGTCCAAGGAGGGGATTCTCCCCCTCTATGTGACATTGGTCAGGCCGCAGTTGGCATACTGTGTCCAGTTCTGGGTGCCACGCTTCAGGAGGGATGTGGCCAGCATTGAGAGGGTCCAGAGGAAGGCCACTCACGTGATCGGGGGCAACAGGGTAGGCCCTACGAGGATAGACTACAGGACCTGAACCTATTTAGTCTACACAAAAGAAGGCTGAAAGGTGATCTGGTGGCCACCTACAAATTTGCCAATGAGGACCAGCAGGCAATGGGAGAGTTCCTGTTCCCCCGAGCACCACCGGGAGTTACAAGGAATAATGGCCATAAGCTGACTGAGACTAGATTCAGGCATTACTTCAGGAGGCACTACTTCACAGTCAGGGCAGCTAAAAGCTGGAACCAATTTTCTAGGGAAGTGGTGCTCACACCTACCCTGGGTAACTTCAAAAGGAGGCTAAACAATCACCTAGCCAGGGTTGTTTGACCCCAGTACTCTTTCCTGCCCATGGCAGGGGTTCGGACTTGATGATCTGTTCAGGTCCCTTCCGACCCTACCAACTATGAAATTATGAGAGGCCTCTCATATTTTAAGCCCCATTAGCTAAACACTCACCCAGAAAATGTTTGATCTGAATTCTAGGCCGTCCTCAACTTAAGGGGGCTCAAACCTGCATATTTTTGACTCTTCAATACAGTGTGCTAATCACCAGTCTACAGGTTAGTCTAGTAATTCTCAGCCAGGATGCCATGAGCCTTTGAAGGGTACTACAGAAAGCGTGAAGAAATAAGCATGCAAGGGCAAGGTCAGGCTTTACCTGTCTGGGCCCTCTGCAAGGAGGTAGTAAGGACTATTATAAATAAATGAGTTTTTGAAATTGGGTGCCACTCATTTAAAAAAAAAGGTAGTGAGGGGTGCCTTAAGTTTAATGAGCATAGGTTGTAGCCGTGTTGATCTAAGGACATAGGCAGACATGGTTCTTTGGGTAAATCTGATATCTTTTATTAGACCAACTGAAATAGTTGGAAAAAATCTTTGCAAGTTTTCAGGTACAAATACCCTTCTTCAGGCTGAGAAAGCATCTGTAGATGGTCAATGGTCCAGGCTAGAGTCTAGGAACTTCTCCCTTCATGGGTAGCTACAGCTACTGAGCCATATGATCTATAACTTGTCCTTTTCAACCTGGACCCACATATTTCCCTCTCTTAGTTGTCCAGGGGACCAGCTTCAAGGAAAGCTGGATTGGGCACTGGCCTACTATCTAATCTATGGCCTGGTGGTTACAGCAGGTGATGAGAAGTCAGAGACAGTAGTGTAATTTGGGTTGTGTGAGCAAGACACATGTCTGTGGTACTGTGTAAGGGGAGGGGGCACCTCACCCTCCCATTCAACTGCAAGGCGGGTTGTACTGCAAGGAAGTGCATCTCATGGATTTCAAGGTATTCTGGGAATTTTAATTTGGTAGAGCATGAGTGGAGTTTGCAAAAATATGGAAAAGTAGTCTTACTGTTGAACAGACGGATTTTCATATAACCATTTTTTCTCATTAAAGTTTTGGATGTACTTACAGAGAAGATGAAAGAGCCAGACTAAGGGCTTATATAGAAAGGGTAAGGTAGGGAGCTATATCTATTCCAGAATTATTCCTAATATGGAGACTCTTATTCTCCTTCAAGTTGATCCACTTCTAAAATAGTTCCAGTCAGTTTCTCTGTGTGAGAAAAAATCCTTCACAGATACAAAAAACCCTCAAAAAAGAAAGAAAAGAAAAAAGAAACAAAAAATAGCTACCCCTACTGAAAACCCCCCCACCATATTTGTTAAGGCTGAGTTGATTTCTGAATACCATGCGGTATGGATCATAATCATTACATATGCTAAGTAAACTTAATGACACAACTCCACCAATATTTTTATCATATGAAAAATATACACTATCTTCTTCCAAAAAAATGTTGGTTTCCTTCATGACTATTCATAATTAGATATTTAAAGTTTCTTTGAATTCTCAAGGTTTATTGAAATACTTGTCAAGAGGGGGTGAGATTCATATTAAACTGTAGAAAAGCCCTGCAATTTTTGGAAGAAATACTATTTAAAGCTATTTTTGAACAATTAATTGATTTTATCCCAGTTAATTTAACTGGACACTGAAAGTCAAATAGACAGGCCTCTTGTGTTTCTGCTCTGTGTGACTTTGAGTAAGATACTTTTGCTATGTTTCCCTATTTGAAATATAGGGTTTGTATGACTTCATAGTTGTAAAGAGCTTTGAAATCTGTAGTTTGGTAAGACTATACCTTTTTGCTATTTTGAACATGAAAGGCTTGGGTGTTTGTGTTATATTTTAGTGATAACAATGTAAAAGATTGATTTTCTTTCTACGAAAATTGTTCATTTCATTTATGACCCAAGGGGATTAACACAATATTTGTAGTAATCACAGAAGTAATAATAATAATAACTTTTAATTTATAGGCACCCATGCCTCAAGGTCTCTTGGCATGCAAACAGAAATAACAAAACATGAAGTTACAATGAAAAAACCTACTGCCTGTAAACAAACCCCCAAATCCCACCCAGGCACAAAGTATAAATATGAAATATTAAAATATCCACAAAATAAAATTAAAATGCATACACAAGGGTCTTGGAAGGTACATTTGGGACTTAACACCACCTACACTCAATATAAAGAATTGGCCCAAGACACTAGGTTTATATCATGATCCAAACATCCCCTCATTTTTATTTATTGTTATTTATATGGCACTAGTATACAGAGAACTTTGCAGATAAAATTCAAAGGTATTTACATCTAGAGCTTTGGCTGACTGGATTTGATCTGAAAACTTTCATCTGTTCCACATGCACAGAACAAAAACTGTCTCCTCTGGCCCCCCAAAATCAGCCATTATATTAGTTGGAGGAAGTGCACATGGGGAAGTCCTCTGATTAGGGATAGCTGGAGTAAGAGCTATGCAACACTAAGCCACAAGACTGGAACTAAAAAGAATGCCTTTTAGTTAGCAGCATAGAACTGAGAGGTCAATCAGCTGTAACTCAAGGTGTTGCATACAGACTGCATCTCCAGGTGTAGCTGCAGACCACTTTCTTAACAAACCACTGCTCATCATGGGCTAGAGATGTTTGCATGTGGATGGGATCTGTATCCAGGACACTATTTTAACCCAAGAAAAGCCGTAAGGCTCATCATCTTTTTGGTTAAGGGTCTGTGATATAAACATGATGTGAGTTCACTCTGGGGTTTATTTGGTAAATGTCCACCTGCTTGAACAAGTGGAGAGAATAAAAGAGGGGCAAGTTATCATTTGTTAACTTTCATCTGCGTCAGCTCATTGGATTTCGGTGGAGTTGTACCAGGTTAGATGAACTAGAGAATTTGGTCCAGGGTCTGTATGATGACTCTGTCATGAATCCTCTCCCAGTTGCACATCAGACAAGCAACACAGCTTAAAGATGCAGTAGACAGAAAACAGAAACCCAATATCTCATAATTGCATAACTATGTTTAACACAGTAATTCATCAAGCTCAGTGCTGGAATTTTGTTTTTTGTTTTTTTTCCATTTTTCCCCCCTTGAGGGTGACAAGTTTTTGAACCAGAACTGTCCATACAGAAGTACATGGAGAAAAATATCTTGAGTAAAGTGTTGTCAATAACTAAAAGGAATGTGTCACTGCCCACCCATAACACAAAGTTGCCTTAGTCACTCACTCATTGCTGGAGGGAATTTTTGTGTTTGGAGTATGGCCACATAGACACAATGCTACCTAAATCTTTTATTTTTCTTTCTTCCTGCACTAAGATGTGTGTTCTTTTAATGTTAAAAAATAAAACTAAAAAACAATTTCTCCAGCCTATTACATTTTGAAGTCACAAAGGACACAAAACCTAAATAAAAAACTGAAAATTGCTCAAGGCTTTGAATTAAATGAAGGAAATTTATGAAATAATGATTTGTATCCTCCAGATAATGTCATAAACTGGATTAGGAAATGAATAATTGATATTTTAAGTATGTAATTAAAAAAAAGCCATTTGAAAACCCTACCTGATGATTATATGTGACGAGTTTGTTGTTCTTTCCTACAGTTAGATAGCTATATTCCAACCTTTTCAATCCTGAATAATTTTTCTGAATTTGATAGAGTTACTGTAGATTTATGCTAGAATAACTGAGATCAGAACCTGAGCACAGTTTTTTTGTTAAAGGTAAAATGTAAATTTTATGTTTCTTTCTTCTCTTTCAAACTAAATGCAGTTAGGAATGCAGAATTCATTCATTGCACATCATGACCCTATCCTCCCATTAGGATACCAAAAAACAAACAAAAGCATTTAGTCTGATCCAGTAGTTGCCCATATCTGTACTACACATAAGTTTGCAGGAGGTAATCTATGCTGGTCATATTATACTAGTCATCAGTGACAATATGGAAAGTCAATTGGGGTTGCTGTTAAAAAAAATGAAATTGGTACGAAGTGTTTGCAACCCTCACAAACAGTAGCAATCACATACCTGGTATGTTGCCCCAGATCTACAAGTCTAGTATCATTCCATTCCAAGGTATTTTATTAAAATATGTAGGTGACAACATGTAACAAGAAACCAATGGTAATTTCAGAGGTGACAGACTGAGCATTATGCAACTGTTAAGAGGAATTCCCACAAAGATACTCAGGAAGGGGATTTGAGTGTGGGGATTAGGAAAATGGCAAGTTTCAGTTAGGGAGGCATGCTTGCAGAGTATTAGTATGTCTGATCTTAATGCTGGGAACTGAAATCAGTGTTCAATGTTATTTAAGTTCTTTTTTCTTTAAAATGGGAAAAAATCTTTATCGGCCATGTCCACATAAGTGTGGACTTTTGTTTCCCAGGGACAACTAGCAGCAGGACACCTTGTGCCACTGCTACTTGTCCCCAGGGAATGCCTGTGCCATGTGCCCTCTAGAAGTTACTCTGGGTGGGGTAGGGGAGGCAGGGGTCTGCACTGAGCTGGCCCCAGCAGCCTTACCTAGGGTCCTGGGGGCTTCCCAGCGCTGCAGTAGTGGCGAACCTGGAACTGGGAGCCTGGCCAGCAGCCGAAGTATGGCTCCGGCCAGCCAGGCTCTAGTTTTGGGTGATGTGTGCTATCCCTGCATGTGCCCTGCTGCTTTTTTTTTTTTTTTTGCATGGGTTTTTTTTTTTCCCAGGACCCCACAAAACCCCCCCCCCCCCCCCCCCCCAAAACGCTGCTCCCTTGTAGTGTGGAGAACACCTGAATGTGCCATATGTGGCACTGCAGACATGTCTGCAGTGCCACATACTGCAGGGCTGCACTTGTCTGGATGTGGCTATAGTGTCCAAATTTACCATTTTTTTCACTGTGCTGCCACTGCTAAACTAGTGAACACTAAATTTTCTGACATTTGAATCTTTCAAGCTGCAGATCTTTCTTGTACTCAGGGTTTTTGAGAACTCTGGGGGGAGGAGGGGGAAAGGGGGGTTGGACCAGGGGTGGAAATCACATTAATACTGTGATTAAATGAAAATTAAAAAAAAAAAATGTTTCTTTACAGTGCCAATTTGGATTTTTGTGCTCTGACCTCCTCATGCCTGCTAACCATCAATCCGTCATGTGTCTGGAAAAGTCTCTGGTGATCACTCACTTCTTTGTGAAAAGTCAAAGGCTTTATGAAAACACTGTTGAGCAATTATGGAATAAAAAATGCATTTGACTGGCCTAAGTCTGCCAGTATTTTGGGGGCTGTAGTAGGAAATTAAATGAGGGGTGCTCCTGCCAGACAATACATGTTGTGAACATGTGGCTACTTTGGATTGCTAACAATGGGGGAAACAAATGCAGAAGTGTGAACTTTTAATGCACTACTTTATATAATTATTTTCTTGGCAAATCAAACCTTATAAAAGGGGAAAAAAAGGTGGCAGGCGTACCTGGCATGGAACACTTCAACAGCAGTTGGGGAAAGAAAAATAAATAGGAAGATGAAGACTTTCATTTACAAAAATAAAAGAGGAAAAAATATCCAAATTTGCCAACTATACCTGCTGGTAATAATTAGACTGAGTTCCTGAGAAAATGAAACACTATTTTTTCTTGGGTTCTTTTTTCTAATTTGAATTAAAAAAACAGGCACTAATCCTGTCATTAGTCCTTCATGTAGAAGCCACATGCCTGGCTTTTGGTCAGGACTGCTGTGCGATCAGTATTACATCTGGGGGCTTTTAAATGGTGTCCTAGGGTGCTGACAGAAGAGCAAGTTGCAGAAAGCACTATGAATTGCAACAATCCTCTGGACCCAGCAGAAGTTCACTGTTGGGTCCAGAAGTTGGGGATTCCAGCGGCTTGCTGCAAGCCTGCAGCCCAGTCTCTATAGCAATGTCACTTCCCTTTCCTAGCCCAGACTCTGTTTTCAGAATGGGAGGGAGAAAAAGGAGCTCATTTTTGGAATTCCCGAGCCAGCACTGGAGGGTGGGGTGGGTGGATTGTAACCACCCCCCATCCTCAGGGGGCTCCAATCTACCTGTCCTAGCCTGCAATGCCAGCTGAAAAACCCTAGACCAAACTCCTTCTGCTCATTTTCTCCCCTCCCATTCTGAAAACAGTGACAGGCTGGGAGTTCTGCAGACACAAGTTACTGAACATGCTCCATTCAATGAAGGTTCATATTTTCATGGGACTGGGCCCTTTTAAAGTGGTCTGCAACCCTGCACTTCTGTTTTGTCTGTTTTGGCCAGATAAGGCAAAAAATGTCACTTCTGTCTCTGTTATCTACAGTTTGTGTTCTTAACAGAGATAGAGAGTGAAATAAAATCCCCAGCCACAGGCCTCTTAACTTTTGAAAAGTTTGACTCTGGAACCAGAGACAAACTTCGTGATTTAGGCCCGTGTCTATATATGTGGGAGTGAGAAGGGGTGTATATAACATATATTTATATATATTAATAAGAAAGGGAGGACTGCTTTAAAAAAAAGATTTAAAATGCCCAGTAAAACATGTAATAGCAAGTTTTGATAGGTTAGTACTTTTATTTGGAATAGTCAATGCTATTTTGTCTCAAAAGCAATGAGTAGCATGAGGTAGATCTAAGGATCTTATATTTCTGTGTGTAGGAATTTAGGCCTGTCTATCTACCTAGACAAACAGACATTAATTCAAGTCTCTTGCAATTCGTCCAAGTTTATCTATGTTCCCAGTCACAGTGTGCTGCTTACTTCTTACTGCTGTGCAAGTGGTGAAGACCACTGGATGTCCTCTCCAACATCAGAATGATTGTACATTTAAGATGGTGCTGTTGTTTATGACCTCCTCTGCATGCATATAAATAGGGACAGACGTTAGTCTTTAGAGAGACTAATAATCCTGAACAGAGAAGGGACCAGACAAAGAATGAATGAGCCTGTGTTCTATTCAGAAAAGTATTGTTTCCCTGTATATAAAATACATAATTCCAGAGAAGTTTTAGTTCTAAACAAAGGTCTTGTATGATTCAATCTTTTGGCTGTCCATGCTCTCTTCAAGCCAGCGACTGCCTGTTCACTTCAAACCAGACTGAACCCTAATCTGCTTGTGTTAGATAACACATTTGACCTGAAGGAACAAATTATTTTCCTCTCTGTCCAGCTTTATGATTTGTGGAAATAAGTCAGAAATATTAAAGATTTTTATGTAAGAAACCTTAGAAGGTAGTTGAGGACACTGATCGTCACAAAGGTTTATCAAAGTAAACACGTTTAATTTAATGCCTACAAATGATGCAGGAAGAGAGAGGTACAATGTAAGCTTCCTCATGCTTTCATATGTCTTAACTCAGTCATAAAGAGACATCTTTAAAGGTTAAAAAGATTAAATGTAGAAGGTGAAAAAGGGTGAGTTTTCATGGCTCTTCAGTTCTTCTCCTGTCTGGAAAGTTTGTAGACAAGGCTGCCAGTTATGGTGGCAGGTTTGCTGTTGTTAGTTTTTTGGCTTTATTTTCTTAATTTTTTTTTTTTCCTCCTACGGGTCACTTCTGTCTTTTGAATGGACTGATACCTATATGCATATATTAGTCATAAAGGGCACAGTTTTCCTGTTACAAGCCTAAAGTTAGCTTTTCGTAGGTTTTTGTAACATAATATTAGGTAACCTGGGAAAGTACTATAGTTCCCTAACCTAGTTCCCAACCATATTATGTAACTTATAAAGGAAATTAAAATCTGGTTTGCTAATTCAGCACATAGATAGCTACATATAGACTTAGATTGTTAACTAATCTTTAAGCAACCAAACTGTAAAATTGGGCTCCAGATTATAAATTTTAGTCACTACCTTTGTGGGCTGGATTCAAATGTATGACCTAGAAATGAAAGCTTCTGTATTACATTTTGGATCTTATGAGTCATTTAGTCCTCCAGGGAGCCAGTTACTGATCATTGCCAAACTCTAACAGGGACTAGGAATTAATATATTTTCGAATATTATTGATTGTGGGGAAAGCATCCAGTGACCTTGCTTAACACATAATAAATTAGCGAATACTCAGTTGCTGAGTGCACCAGGAATTTTGCTTCCCTAAAACAAAGAACACTTGTTTAGGGATTTGTTTGCTAATAGAATCAATAGAGTCCATCATCATTAATCACCTTGTACTTTTGGCTTTTTACATTCCAGAAAGGACCTTTGGCTGGTTTACATCGGTGCCTGTTTCAGATATTGACTAAATATGTTTTTTTATGTGCCTTGCCATTCAAGCCAACTTCTTTCTTAAAGATACACAGCTCTTTGAAAGAGGGAGATTTCATGTTATTTTATGCCCATTGGTAGAAAGCCCTGGTTAGGGAAGGCTTATATGTATGATAAATGGGGAACTTGATGATAAAGAGAGAGAATAGTCTTGTGATAAGACACCATATTGTGATGCTGAAGATTTAGGTTCAAGACCCAAGTCTGCCATAGATAATTTCTACCTTTGGCAAGTTGCTTAAAACTCTGTGTGTCTCAGTTTCCCATATGGTTTTCCTTTCTCTTATTCTTTGCCTGTCCTCTCTACTTAAATGACAAGCTCACTGAAGTATAGGTTGTCTCTTCATATGTATGTATACAGCACTTAATGCAATGGGAGCCTATATTAGTTAAGTCTTTGGGGCATTGCTTTAATACAAATAATAGTTGGTACAAAACAAAATGTGAGTTTAATGTAAATGGGAATAAGCCCATGAATTTCTAGGCCATCACCAGATTCAAATTTAGGGTTCATGTAAACTTAATGTGATTTATATAGAGATTGTGATACACTGGTCTCTACTTGTGCTGCACTGAGCTAGCTAAGGAGCCAGTTTCAACCTTGGAAAGAAATTCCCCAAATTCTGGCCAATACCTGAATGCAAGATAGATAGGATAGAGCACTAGGAAGGTAAATCTGAAAGTCCTTCTTGAGAAGAAATTGCCAGGGGAACTATAGGAAGATATATCACAATAACTTAGCTGACAGCATCTTGCTATTCTCATACCAGTTTTCAAAATCCGAAGAGGATTTATCATTAAGATATTCTAAGTCTCAACATGAATATTTTCTTAGGAATGCTGAGTCAGTTAGGAAGAATAATGGATCCAAGTTGGATATGTTATCACTTCAGAAACAACACTAGATGAGCTAAGGGAGCAAACTGAGGCTTTAGTTTTATTTTTAAAAGGAAATTACTTAACATTATGACTCATCAGAGAAAGTTCAGTTTTGTATTATTATGTTTTACCTTTAAGCAATAATGTTATAAAAATCCATAACAATACATCTGGGTTGTATTTTGGAAATGAATTTGATCTGAAAATATAACCTGAGGCATTCAAATGGAAAATATTTTGCCCTTGTATTTCAAAGTAGCGGTCAGCATTGATATAACACTTTGGTGAGTAATAATAATACTTAGGGATGAAATACCACTTTACAAACATTGCCTAATTAACTTTCACAACACAATCATGAGATAGGCAGATGGAAAATTATCATCTTCATAGGCTATGCACAACATCATTATCAGAAGTAGGCATAGAAAACTATGTCCAGATCCAAAAGTGTATTCAGGCACCTAACTCCAACTGAAAAAGGATTTAGGCACCTAAATACATTTGTGGACCTGGTGCATCAAACTCCCTAGTTTCAGCTTAATCTTGATTCCAGTGCCATGAGGGAACATATGTGTTCAATTGACTTTCCTTCATGCATATTCATCCAAATGATCTGAGTGACCTTCTAGTGTCTAGAATATGCAATCTTCAGAATGCTTCACGTCCCCAAGCTTCTAAGAAGTCATTCAGCTTGTCACGAGGGCACTTGATCTTTTGCAAGCAGTCAGGCACTGAGTGCATCATTTCACTGCTTCCCCAACATGCATATAAAGGAATGTGACTTTATGTTTCCTTTTTCAATTACTCACAGACTAATTTAAACTTTCTTTTTCCTTGAATGACAAGTGTATTAGCTAATACTGTCCGTAGAGCTGCCAACTCCCCAAAGCTCACTGTGACCTCATGTACACAGCAAAAAGGGCTGGAAACAGGCACTCTTAGTAAATAGACATGAAGGCTGGGCCTTGTCTCAGCTGCCATGGTAAGTATGTTTTATAATAAAGTTTATCATAAAGTTTATCTCATTATGACAAAAGGGATGGTGGGGAGGGGAGTTTGGTCATAGTCCAACTCCAGAACTTATGTTGAGACTGAACTTTTCTGCTCTCCAAATCTGCCATATCGAATTAAGCAGGATAAAGGCGGCTGCATGTCTGATTATTTATAACATTGCAGGAAACCTGAAATGACTTATTAAAGATGGAAATATTTCTCTTTCCTCAGAAACAGATCTGTCTGCCAAGATACACAGTGACTGCCTGTCTGCAGGACTGGTACAAAAATGCCTTCCACACTGAAGGTTATTAAAACATACCTGGCCTCATTTATCAGCACTTATACAAGATACATACAACCATGCTTTGCCACAATGAGTGTCATCCAGGGAGCATATGTATGTGTCTGGCAGGGACCAGCTTGTGAATGTGAAAACAAAAATAAGTAAAATGACTTATCAGCATATTTGCTGCACTCTTGACAGCATAAACAAGCCTTCAGCATGGCCTTGGCAACAATTTTAACCTCCTAAATACCTATTGAGAGCAAGGGCTTTTTGTTAGAAACAAAACAAAGAAGTCTTCCCCTTGAGCATTACAAGAATAGAACTTGGAAAACATGCCGGGTTTGGAAGGGAGGAAGTATAGTCTGATGGCTACAGCAGGAAACTCAAAGTTGGGTTCCATGCCTAAGCCTGCCAACCACCTCACTCCGTGATGTGGGGTAATTCACGTGAACAGACAGGCTAAGTACAGACAGTCAAAAAGCTGAAGGCAGAATCAATTCAGTCTGCATAGGTTTCTCTAAGCTGTATAGACTGAACTGATAGCAAACAGAAAAAACTTTTACTTTTGAGTTGGGAAAGGTAAGTGGTGGCCTACACTGGATCTCACCAAAAGGTGGGGAGTGCTAAAGCAGCCTCCCAGCCTGCCATCCAATGCCATGCCATCCTTTATCGGCTGGCTGGCACATGCCTCCAACCCCTGCTGTCTCCCTGCAGGAGGGATATTGTCGTCCATCCCTGGCTGGCCTCAAGCCAGGCACCTGTGGGTCAGAGCAGAGACTCACAGGGGGCAAGGCTGTACAGGCAGGAAAAGGACCCTCACAGCACATCCACCCCCTGCAGCTGGGCAGACTGCAGCTGAAGTGGGAGTCTGGACCAGGTAGAGGACTCCTTTCTCTTGCCTCCCTCCCCACACCCTGCTTTGTGACAGCATAGGGTGGGGCCAGCCCAGATGGCTGGAGCAGAGCACCACTGGCAGAGGCTATTGCCCCTGCTTGGAGCTGCCTGGGATGCTGGAGGAGTCTGACTTAGTTTGAATGGGGAGGGGATCTGAGACAGACGTTCCATAACTGGTTTGAACTAAATCAGTTAAGTCTGATACTGCATCCATCCAGGTTTATCTTAAACTGGGTTCAGCTATTTTGAGACCATCTTATGTGAGCTGAACTTCTGTTCTGTTACTAGTTTAAACCAGTTTCTGATCACTTAAACTGGTTTATGTGTAACTCCTGTTTCTAGCCACTCTTTCTCACTGTTAGTATCTTTAAAAGAGAGCTAAATACCTATCTGTGATGCTGTGTTCATCTTCATGAAATGTTCTAAGGTAGGGAACTCTTGATTCCCTGAGACTCCATGAAATAGGGACAACCCAAGATAATAACTTTAGGAAAACTCTGCTGCACTAGGAGGAAGGTACACTGAGATTAGAGTTTTCACAGGCATTGCATTCTGTACTCTGCTTTCCAAGGGAACAAGAGAAAGATTGTTTTGCAGATCTGCCCCCTTTCTCACTACCTCCCAATTCTATATTGCTTAGGTGGCACAGATTTTCATTTTTGCAGAGATGGTCTCTGCAAACCACTGCTAGGTCGCAGGCTAGCACGTGCAATCCAATAGTTATTAGCCCTTTCCCAGTGCTGACATCTTTAATCCTTAGCCAAAAGCCACACCCTTCCAATATAGAGGAAATGAGATAAAGCAGATGGGGCCTGCTGTCTGAGGTGTGATGTGCTGACAGGATTTTATTCTTACCTTATACCTGTGAGATGGTTCTATTATAATCTGTAATTCTAAATAAAATGCTTAGTGCTGGTTTGTCTTGTCAACGCATCCCTGACTTATTTACAGGCAACTCAGTAAAAAGAAACTTAGCTTGGAGTCATTCATTTTATTGTCAAAATCATGACTAGGGGAAGCAGACAAAATCTTGATCTGGTGTGGCACTTTGCCCCTCCATCACCAGTGAATGTAATCACCCCTGCTTACAGATCTTTGTTCTTGGGTGGGGGACTAAGAGCCAGTAAGCCTTTCATAATCTCTCTATTTCATTTGTTCAACAGAAGTTTGTTTAGGTCCAGACTATGCCAATTAGCTCCTGGCTCTGGTAGGGAGTGGCATGCAGCACAGCACGAATGCACAGACTGAACCATCTGTTAGCATGGTGCAGTCTGTTCTCCTAATGCAACTTTCCCATTCTGTGGGTTATGTAGTGTTACAGCCCTTTGCTCCTTTGAGCAGCACTCTTGTGCTCTTACAAGTACAGGATCTGAGACTGACAGGCCCTTTTTGGGGTCCCAAAATGGAAAACATCTTCATTGTACAGTCCCCTGCATGAGGGTCTGTTGCAATCTGATTTTTTAGTTTCTAAGCAGTGTTCAGGTGCAGCAATGAAGCAGTTTGAACAGTTTGAGCATTGAGCGGGGGGATGGGGGGGCTTACTTTACATTAATTTTCTGGAGGGTTAAGACCTAGAGAGAGCTTCAGTTTTATCTGTAGGAAAAAAGGGAGAAGAGGGGAAAACAAGAAGCAAAGTAAAAGCCATGCCATAAACTTTAAGTTTGAAAGTGACAAAATGGTGGGTCCAGCATCTTTATATTGAGATGTTTCCCTGAACATTACCAGTCTCTTTGTTTTTTCTTAGCTGCTATACATCATTCACCTAGGAAATGTCAATTTCTAAGGAGATATATAGTAGTCTTGGAATTGTTCTGAGATTTATCATGGAAACATATTGGCAACAGGGAAAACAGTAAGAAGGAGAGAAAATGGTATACGGAAAAATGTAGAGCCATATTTGACTCTCCCAGGGGGATAAGGCAGGTCTCTTATGATGGATTTATGAAAAAATATAAGCACAAAGGGTAAATCCATCAAGGTTAATAAGATGAATGTATGGGTAGTAAAACATAAGTATACACACCTGCAAGCTGTTCTCTGAGAAGAGAAATGACCAGTTCCTTCTGAATCTTCTCTCCGCTCCCAAATTTCCTAAGAGGTAATTGCTTCCTCACAGGCTTTTTTCACAGCCCATAAAGCCTTAACTCGGGGATTGTTAGCTGACTTGCCTCTACCAATTCTCACTAGCGAGGTCATGGAGTCCGATGCAGTGATGTGTGATTGAGGAACCCAGATCTGGCAAAGCCCCAGGTTCATTCAGACCTCAAAGTTGAATTCTGTTTCTTCATACTTCCCCCCCACAGTCATTTTTCTTCCGGTACGTTCCCAAACACCTGCTTTTACTGTACATTAGGGGTGTGCAAAGCAGGCCCTATTTGATTTGGATTTGGCCCAAATCAAGGACAGCGATTTGATTCGTTGATTCAGATCACTGTCCCTGATTTGATTCAGCTGAACTTGAAGATTTGATGCTGATTCGGAGAATCAGCTATTCAGACACAGACACAGCTTTAAATGTTTTTTCTACATATCTCAATGTACCAGCATGGCTCATGAATGCTGCTATGCTGGGGAAGATGGAGCACCCCACAGGAGTGCTGGGGGGGGGTCTCCACGTGCTCGGCAGCAAACCCAGAAGTGGACCAGAAGTAGTTCTGGTCCACTTCTGGGTC
>NW_017729025.1:47081242-47083429 GCF_001723915.1 Gavialis gangeticus | reverse complement strand
TATATATATATATATATATATATATTTAAACTAAGAAAGGGTTCTGTGGCACATTTTTTACAGTGCAATACTATTCATGTACAGGTTCATAGATTCATAGATTTATAGATGCTAGAGTCAGAAGGGACCCCAAAGGATCACCGAGTCCAACCGCCTGTCAGTGGCAGGAACAAGTACTGGGATAATATGACCCCAGCCAGGTCCTTGTCCAGTCTCATTTTGAAGACCCCTTAGGTAGGGAAAAGCACCTCATCCCTTGGAAGCCCATTCCAGATTCTGGTGACCCTAACCGTGAAGAAGTATTTTTGACATCCAACCTAAATCTATCCTCCATTAGCTTGTGGCTGTTGTTTCTGGTTATTCCAAGGGGTGCTCTGGTAAACAGAGCATCTTCTATTCCCTGCTGCCCTTCCCTGATGAATTTGTATGCTGCCACAAAATCCCCCCTCAGCCTTCTCTTACAGAGGCTGAAGAGGTCCAGGTCCCTCAGCCTTTCCTTATAAGGCCTTCCCTGCAGGCCTCTAACCCTATGAGTGGCCCTCCTCTGGAGCCTCTCAAGGTTGTCCACATCCTTTTTGAATTGTGGCACCCAGGACTGGATGTAGTGCTCTAGCTGTGACCTAACCAGTGCCGCATAGAGGGGGAGCATCACCACCCTGGACCTGTTCATGATGCACCTACTAATGCATGACAAAGTGCAGTTAACTCTGCTAATTACTTCATCACATTGACAACTTATGTTCATCTTGGAGTCAACAACAACTCCAAGATCTCTTTCCACTGCTGTGCTTCTGACAGTGTCATCCTCCAGCTTATAGGTGTGTTGGTGATTCCCTCTCCCTAGGTACTTGTCTTTGTTGAAATGCATCCTATTGTTCTCTGCCCACTTCTCTAACCTGTCCAGGTCTGCCTGGATTTGGTTTCTTCCCATTAGTGTGCTTGCTTTTCCCCACAGTTTGGTGTCATCTACGAATTTGGACAGGGTGCTTTTCATGCCCTCATCCAGGTCACTGATGAAGATATTGGACAGCACCAGACAAAGGACCAAGCCTTGGGAGACCCTGCTGCCCACATCTTTCAAGTACAATACTGACCCACCCCCCACCACTCTCTGAGTACCATCAGTTGACAGACTCTAGATTTTTGGTTCTTTTTTGATTCTTTTAGGATAATCATTTAATTAGAAGATGGAAATGAACTATTTTTTACCCTATGCCCTATTTCTTACCTATTATAGCCTGAATCAGGCAAGTAAAAAAAAACTAAGATGGGAAGGCTGATGAAAAAAATGTTGAGAGTGAGTTCATAGGTAGTGACTGTGAGCTCACATGGGAAAGAACAAGGCTATGTTCTTCTTCTTAATATTAGGGAAATAACTTTCAAATATGAAAATATAGAAATGAAAAAGATAGAAGCCTGTCTTTACCAGTGTCTATAACAGCTCCAGGATTTTCCATGTTTTGGGGTTTGTTTTTTTCTGTTTGCTGCTTTCCCCAGTCCCAGGGAGGCAATCTCTAGAGAGATCCAAACTGAGAACAATAAAAAAGAACTAGATCTCCATTGGTACCAAGTAATGACATTTCAGCAGTGACACAGTGTCAAAGGGCCTCTTCTTTAGCCAGTAATTCTTTCATTAAGGTCAGTGACTTTACTGTGAACTCAGCTTTTTTACATCAGAGCTAAATTTGTTTCTAAATGTGTGGCACAATTGTCATAGCAGAACATGCTGTGTATGTCAGTATTGCACATACAAGGCATAAGGGAGGAGATACACTTTGGAGTCAGTGAAAGGCAGCTGAGGAGTTTACTACCAGGCAGGGGTGTGAAAACTTTACTTACAAATTATTTTTCCCACTGTGTCTTCCCTGCAGTTGATAGAATAATAGAGTTGCAATGGCTTGCTTACAGGCAGTCAATTAAGCACCTACAGTTGCTCCACAGGATGTAAATTTTACATGACTGGCTTGTTCATAAATAAAGAGGATTACTACATATTTTGCTATAATATCCTTTTTTAATACACACAACTGTGTTATTTATTTCATATCTCTTTTCATTTACATTGAATTTCTTTTTTTCCTTCCCTTTCCTTTCCTTATTCTGACCTTGACATGGGATGATTTGTAGCATCCTGTTCTGTAGCTGTGGAATGTATACCACCTGTGGCTATACCACCTTAGATTGTCA
>NW_017729025.1:47080699-47081228 GCF_001723915.1 Gavialis gangeticus | reverse complement strand
AAAGCAAGAAGTACAGACTCCTGGAATGAAGAGCCCCCAGTACACGTGCCTCCACCTGAGATTGTCATTATGCCTGTGAATGATTGGCTTGGAAAGGGAAAACCCCAAGATAATCCTGAAAGAAATGGTGATATTGAGGATTCAGTAAAAAGGTCTGAGTTGCTATTTCATTTGATGTCTTAGTAAAGTTGCTGCCTTTTTGACAAGATATCATACTGAGCTTCTGACCATTCAAGAATATTGAAGGCTTCATGGCAACTTTTTGTATGTATCACAGTGAAACCAATATCCTAGCCAGATTTCAATTTAAGAAATTACATTTAGTGTTCTTGGGTTCCCCTCCCTGCAGTTTGGAATAGGTGGATTTTCTTTCTCACATCCTATCCTAAAGTCTTATGTAGTGTTGCTGTTAATGGGAAAACAGCTTTGTAAATAGAAATCGTTCCATTAAATATATGGCCTAGGGCTCTGCCCAGCTGCATATAGGCCATATGCCCAGCTGCAGCTCCTGTCTTGGGGGGGGGGGGGG
>NW_017729025.1:47052878-47080621 GCF_001723915.1 Gavialis gangeticus | reverse complement strand
CTGTCTTGGGGGGGGGGGGTGGCAGAGGGAGTGAACCTGGGGACTTCCCAGCTTGGCTGGCTATCAGGAATGCTAGCCCCACCCCCTCGCTACTAGGAGGCAGTGGCTGGCAGGTGGACAGGGTTGGAGTGAGTTGCCCTGCTGGCCAACTGAACGAGGCAGCAGGCAGTGGGGGGGAAAGCCCAGTGGAAAGGGTGGAGATCCCAGGTCTGGGAGCGGGGAGGGCAGGGCCAGGGGCAGGACCAGGGCCAGGGCTGATTCTCTTTCCCTCATCCCTCCACTCACCCACACTGGTTGATGAGCACAGGCAGGACACAGGGCTGGGGAGCAGATATGTTACTGCCTCAGCTCTGTAAAAGCCTGGGGTGGGGCCAGCCCAGCCTTTGGGTAGAGTAGAAGACCATGGGCTGAGGGCAGCCTGCCCATCCTATGAAGGGGAGGTTAGCAGGGAAACCATAAAGGCTTCTGGGATGCTGAAGAATTTTGCCCTAACTTGAATCAGGAGGTGATGTGGTGCAGAAGTTCAATAGACCGATTTAACAAAAGCCAAATAAATATGATAGTACACTGATCGAGGTGTATCTTAGAGTGTGTTCTGTGATTCTTAAGTCTATGTGCACTGAACTTCTGTTCTGTTACAGGTTTGGAACAGTTTCTATCACTTATACAAGTTTATATGTAATATCTGTCCCTAGCCCGAGGTAGTTAGAGGGTTACTTATATTCTTAAACACAAGGAGTAGTATAGCAAATTCCAACATTAAGGGTCTGGGTAGCTATATGAAAGAAAACTAAAACCTGCAGAAATGTCAAAGCCATCTCTGGTAGAGAAAGGGATAATAGTATAAGGCCCCTAACACGTCACATTTATTGTGCAATTAACTGATGTGATTCTTGGTCTGGACATCATAACAAACACTGTCCTGCATAATAGGCTAATCCAAAATTTTACATCCAGAATGAAATTTTTGATTTGGAATAAAATTTTGCAGTTTGATCTTTAGTTGTGATGGTGAACTAATAATCTATGTTGAGATTTCTAGGTGAAACATTGGTTAATATATTAAAATAAAGTGTTTTACATAAGGAAGCTTGAAGTCCAAATATACGTATTCTATTAATGTGATTTTTGTATCCTTGAAAAAGAATTGATGTGTAAAAGCAGTGTGTGTGTGTGTATTATTTTGTTTTTTAAATGAAAACTTTTAATATGAGTATTTTCATGACACAAACCGTATTAGGAAATAGAGCTCCTCACAGAGAATAAATCATGTCCAAACATATAAAAACAAAATTAGTTTATCAATTAGTATGGATGAAAAGAATACAAAGGATTCAGAGCATTGGTTTTATTTAGAAAGGCAAAAGGACCTTAACCTTTTCAATATTTGTTCATTATCTTATTCTTTGCATCTAGAAAGTCAGCCTAAAAATGTCATTTGCACTAACTTCTTAGTAGTTCTCTAAGGCCATGTCCACATGGGTGTGGACATTTGGTTCCTATGGAACAACTAGCAGCAGTACACCTTGTGCTGCCGCTAGTTGTCCCAGGGAATGTCTGTGCCACGCGCCCTCTGGCGCACAAAATGTTACCCCGGGTGGGCTAGGGGAGGCTGGGACCAGCACTGGGCTGGCCTCAGCAGCCTTACCTGGGGTCCTGGGGGCCTCCTGAGGTTGCACTAGTAGTGATCCAGGTGCATGTAGCCTGGCCAGCAGTTACAGTGTGGCTCTGGCCGGCCAGGCTCTGGTTTTGAGTGCTGCACAGTGCCCCCACATGCGCTGCTCCACATGTTTTCCCCCAGGGCTTTTTATGGCCCCTGGATATCCAGAGGTCAAGCCCCCACCCCCTCAATGCTGTGTCCTTGCAGCATGGAGAACAGCTGAATGTGCAGCATGTGGTGCTGCATGGCCACACTCATCTGGACATGGCCTAATATTTTATCATTTTGGTTGTGTAAGAATTACCATGACAATTTTGAAACTTTAATTTATAACTTTCATTTCTGGAATGAAAAAGTCTAGGAATATTGAAAATGTACAGCAATAATACTATGATAAATATTAATTCATATAATAAAGTTATTGTAACAATTATAAAACCTGTAAATTGATTTTGGTCTATTTAGTTTGGTTCTAGGATAGAATTCTGAATTGGGCCTTATTCTGTTATTATTGTTGCTGTTGTTGTTGTTCTTGTTGCTTTATATCCCACCCTATCCAAAAGGTTAAGAGAAGATATTCAAGCAGAAAAGAGAATTAAACAGATATGACAGGTAGCAGCTGAAAACAGCCAGAGAACCTCATTTTCAAAGGCACTAATGTTCTAAATATGCACATCAGGACTTTGTGAATATCTTTCTGCTAAGAAAGGATTCATTAGCCAAATTCAGATGTGGACTGAGAGCTGTGTTCTCTTTAAGTTGTGTGGCATGCATGGCCGCGCAGGTGTGCCTGGCAGCACAGCATGAGCATGGCTACATGGCCATGCATGCCACACAGCTTAAAGGGAACACTAACTGAGAGTATGATCAACCCCAAATTTTGGAGCTGTAGGGACTTGGGGTTGCTTATGTGTGACCATCACTAATTTTATCCAAGGTAATTTATCTCTTCCTCAAAATAACAAAAACCCAGTGGAAAACAAATCAAACAAAATCACCACATCAACCAAATATCTTACTAAACACACTTTTCTTACATACTCCAGTAGGCAATTGATAGCTTTGAAAAATGTGAGTTGAGACAAGGCCATACTCCTTGCCAAGTATGACAACACTGGAAAAGCATTTGTTCCCCTTTAATCCAAAACTGAGTATTATTAATGTAGGTTTTATATGTATTTTGTGTTTAATGCAGAGATATTAATATATATACATAAGGAACAAAGAAGAACATATCAGATTTGAACTTCAATTTATTTATTTAAGCTTCGTGTGAGGAGAATGTACATGAAAAACATTTAAGACATGTCTTGTTTTATTTTTTCCCCATTTATGGTATATTATAGAATAGTATAGTATAAGGGATAAGTCAGAAATTTAACATACTTCCACGGTCACAATGTGTGATAACTAAATGGAAATCAGAGAGGGGGAAAAAAGGGCAGATACCATTTAGCTCCTATGAAAAGCAACAAAAATAAAGTCTGAATATTGCATACTCAGTCTAGCATCCTCCTTTTTTTAGTCCCCCTGTCTCTGCAGGGCTGTCCCCTCTGTCTTTTTTGCTCTCTAAATTCAAGCAGATTGTGGGTGGGATTAAATACAACAGAGAAGTGGATGGACAGCAAGAAAGGACTGTGTATGCAATTGTGTCCCAGGTGCACTGACATAGCCTTGCTCTTCAGATGGTTGCTGTCGCTGTTGACAGGATGACAAAGTTCAGATGATAATCACTGTCCATAAAAAGACACTGATGTCATTGATTTGGTCCCGCCACAGGCTACAGGGGAGGAAGGAGACTGTGACAATAATAACAGTAAATGTAAAAGTTTTTTGTATAGACATTCTTTATTTCCATAATTACAATTTGAGTTATATTGGAAGTGTCCTGCATCAGTAGAGTATTATGGAAAGAAATATTAATAAATAATAATAATATATCATAATCCCACTTAGTGCCATTAAAGAAACCTCATACTATTTTATATCTTAAGCTCAAATAGGTTTAAGATACTTCATGAAAAATTTCTGATGGTATCATTCCGTGCCCGCTGTTTATTGTATCTAGATTTGGCAGCTTTCGTAAAATAGATGATTCCATATGTTACTTCACCGCCCCTCTGCTCTCGTTTTCCTCAACAAGAGAGATGTTGTTATAGTATTAATTTAACTAAAATGAATATGAATAAGACCCTCAATTTTCCTCTCGTGTAGATTAATTTGACTATACAGAATAAATAGTGAGTGTGCTCAGGCAGGTGGTATGCCAGACGTGTTTGCTAGACTAGTTATCTTGTATTTTTTAACATACTTGCTTCTGTTTCTGCTGAGTGAAACCTATGTGAGTAGTGATCATCCAGCTCAATTATTACTGAATATACCAAATCTTTCAATTAAAAAAAAAACGAAGTACAATCAATGTCTGATGCATTTGTCAACAATTAGATGATTTCTTGTTGGTGTCATAAGAGAGATGGGACATCTTGCAGAAGAGATTTGAGAGAACAGAATAGTGGCTTTATATATTAATCCAAAAATGCCCCCAGGTGTAAGATCCTACAAGTAAATAATGGCATTTAGGATGCTTGCATGTAAAAAACCTGAATACAGAAGCCATGTTTCACAGCTGCATTGAAATTCTTAGGTTCGATACCTTCAGTACATTGCTTGCTGCACATACATGACAATAATCTGAACTCCCTTCTCATGCTATGGCTGTATGAAATTCTGGGACAGGAGTTCCACAAACTTACCTGCCAGGTATATTCTCCTTTTCTTAATGATATGCTTTAAACCTTCTGTTCCTAACATAAGAATGTGTTTTATTCTTCCCTTGCTCTGTGGTCCCTATAATGCACAGGAACACAGATGATCAGCTGATTCATAGAGCCCAGATATAAATATAATAAGTATGGCACTTAAAGCCTTTCCCATAGGGAATGTTTGCTGCATGTACTGGTAGCTTGTGTGTGTGTGTGTGTGTGTGTGTGGGGTGAGGGGGTTATAGGTATAAACATGCATGGAATCTGGCAGAGCATACAGAAGGAAGAAGTAGTGTAGAAAAATAAAGCAATTCAATAATCCACAAAACAGCAGTATGACTATGTAGGGAGATTACCTGTGCACAACCCTGAACACCTAAAGCTCAGACTCCCCCAGGTGTCATGCTGTGATTGGTTTAGAGCTCTGAGGTCACTCCCAGGGCTCTTGTGCAAACAGCTTACATCCTGAAGGTCATCTGCATTGAAAGGATAAATATGGGGATTGGGCTTGCTGAAAGTAGATTTATCCATGAAAGAAATAAAACCTAGCCATCTCTCACGTAGAGTGTATGTTAACTGTATGTAAGTGTTTGCAGATTGAGCCTAAATGTGTTATAGTTCCCCTTGGTAGTGCATTAAGTACCTTTTTTCACATGCAGGGAACCCTACTATGTAGTCTTGTGTAATACTGGGTCAGGTAACTGTGCTCCTATCTCTACTATTCCAGAATATTTTATATAATTTACATGCCTGGAAGGCTGATTGACATTTTTTTTCCTTAAGAACTGTTTAATAATAGACATGTTTTATTAACTTTTTTGTAGAAAAATTATGGCTTCTCTGGAAAGTTATGTTTTTTCCTTAAAATATATAGGCAAAAAACTGAAAAAAATCAGGGAACTATTAAAATATTTAAGCTAAAGTCTTTTGATTTAGGATATCTTGGAAAAAAGGACTTTGCATTTGCAATATTTTTAGCCAAAACTTCAGAAGTTTTCAAAGGGAAAAATAAATTGGTTCTATTGTACTCTCTACCATTCTACATTCCATCATCGTCCTTGCATTTTCTCACTTGCTAAGTAAAATATAAGTTGATGTAGCCTTTTTCAAGGTCTGACATCCTTCTGATTCTAGGGTTTGGTGCAAGCCTTTGTAGCCAGACAGCTGTAAAATTTAGATCCAGACAGTTGTTTGACCTGTCTTTCCCAAAATGCTCCTTAGTCTATTGTGTATTCCACATACAGAATCAAAACAGATATCCTCTTTGGACAAAAGCCAACACTAGAGCCAGAGCCAGTCAGGCTGACATAACATTCACATTTCCCTCATCTGCTAAGCCTCAGACACACTGTCATGTGTTCATTGGTGGCATCACTTCATGGGATGGATAATCACAGGAAAATTTCTGACTCCACTATGTTCTATCTTCTGCAAACACTTACCTAAGGGATCAATGCACAGGCTTCCTGGAGTTTCCTTCAATTGTTTTTACAGCACTGTATCACAGCTTAGTCTATAAACAGATCTGACCTCACACAGATATAGATAACTATGATGGCCATTGATTTATTTAAACAACTTTCCATTTTATTTATTTATGTTTCTTCCATAGCCTGACCCAACTTAGCCTCACTCACCATAGGGTGCATTGGATCTGGTTATTATTTTAAAGGGCGAGTTCCAAGAAGATGTAGTTGCTCCAGTAAATGATCATGCTGGTGGTTTTACAGGGGATGTAGTGTACTGAATTTATGTGTATGAGGGAGTGTGGGTTGCTGGTTAGTGGCTGGCCTCAAAACTACACACTGCAATTTATTATTATGTAAAGTAGCCACAGAAGATTTCCTTTAGCTCAAAGAACCAAGACTGGTCCTCTGGACCCTGGAGAACCTCACAGGAAGATTGCAGTTCAGGAGTGGATGAACTGAACCTTGCGTATATATTGTATGTGAGTTTATAAGGTGCTGAGGACTGGGATGAAGATCAATATTCATATATGCCACATTATTTAACTGGAGTTCAAATGATACCTTTCTAATATGACACAGGATGGGGCAGTGACCAGGTAGGCCTCTCACCTTAACAGCAACCATCAAAAGAGGTGCTGTACCCTTGTACAGGGTGTCTTGTGAACTCCCTCACACTAGCCAAATTGTAATAGTAAAAACAGTGGGAAGTCAAGAAGTTCTTCTTACTTTCCACCTGTGGTTTATTTAGTACCACTCTTGGACTAAAAGCCCTCTACTTCCTGTGTAGGCTGATAACACGGAAAAGACAACATCAAGCATCAAGTCTCAGTTCAGAAGAACAAAGTTAGAAAGAGATATTCAAATCTATAACCACTATCATTAGTCATGTATATGTCATTAAAAGGCTTAGAACGGCCATAGTATCATTCTTTTTTTTCACCATAGCCTGTACATCTAGATATTTGAGGATCTTTTGTCCTTTGCTATCCCCTTTTCTCCAGAGACTTAAGCAGTTAGTATTCTGCTGACTTGTTGCCTACTTTCATTATATTTTTATTTGAAGTGGCTAAATGGATTATTTCATACCACAGCTTTTCAATCTTTCCTCAAAAGGAAAGTCAGTAGACTCTGTCACTGCAATATCACTATGATGGTAACTATACCATTCACATCTAAAAACACGTAAAAAACCCCCCCTCAAAACCTAAAAAACCTCTACATCTTAAGAGAGCAAGTATTAATTAAACCATGTCTACCTCATAACCCTATATCCTGCTAAAAATATCACAAATTTTTGGAGAAAATCTGAACAGCATTCCAAATAATAATATAGATTTGCCATCATCCAGTGTGTTGGATATTAACAAGTACCCACTAGAGATTTGCAGCCCTAATCTTTCTTTTTCCCTCTTAAATGATCCACTTTTCAAGCACTTCAGAGTACTCCTTGTCATCGTCACTCACCAGCCTGTCATCAACCTTGTGTTTCTAACTAGCTTCCACTTGAATTAAATAAAAAGGGAAATATCAGCTTCAGGTTTAAATTCTGTATGAAACAGGTGATTGCTGTTAATCAAACAAGTAGGACTTGGAAGAAATGCTTTTATAGCTTGTTATCAGTAGTGGTGGGAGAAAATTTTATTTGATGGGGCTGGGGATGTGAGGGGCAGTGCAGGGCAAGGTGTGGGGGCATTCCAGGGTGATGCAGGGCCACCTCTCCCTCCATTAGGGCCGTTGCGGAGCTGGTGCTTGGCGGGGGCGCTGGGTGCAGCGCCGCAGCGACAGGGCGTGGCGATGGCACTGGAGCAGTGGAGTCATGTTTGAGGGGGTTAAGCCCCGTTAACCTCAGACTTCTTCTACCTATGCTTGTTACTGTAAAGAAAAATGGTATCTTGCTTCATAGCATTATTGTTGAGGCAGTGACAATGGTACCTTTCAAACCGCAGAGAAGGCAGATGGTGAAATGGTGTTATCTTGGCTACTGTTGAATGTCTGATTGTTCATTTGTCTCAGCACTCATCAACCTAATAGGCATAGCAACGATTTGTGGCTGCAACATACACAGACAATGTGGTCATCAACTAACTACATGTGGAAATTTAGGTGGCAAAGGAGGAAAGCAGAAAAAAACAACTGTCCTCAACTGTCTGTTTCCACTGGCTGGCCTGCCTCCTAAAGGGTAGAATTGGACCAAGCCTCAGAGAAGAATTATTTGGTTGTGGCAGAAATCAGTAGCACAAAGGAATTGAGGGCCAATCCATCACTTGATACAACTCCATTGACTCTGATAATTAACTTGGTCACAGATTCTGTGGTACAGTAATTTATACCTTCTTTTGGTGACTTATCATGTAACTTATCATGCGATTTATTGAAATATATTTCCTTATATTTGGTTAAACCTCCTTGCATGTATTTACTAATGTTTAATTTGCACTTTGTATATCACCTTTGACCTTCCCTGGGTTGGGATGAAAATGTTCATGTATGTTGTTCAGGCATTTACTTCATCTAATTTTAAGTAAGCCTAGGTTTGAACCCTCCACACCTTTGTAGGGAAATTATTTCAATCTGATGGACCTCAAAATTAGGAATGTTCTTTGATACTCGGTTTTTACCTTGCAAGGCTATCTTACTCCTTATAATCTTGACTCCACACTAAAAAGTTTATTAACTCTTGCTTTTAGTTTGAAGATATCTGACAACATATCACATTTGCCTTTAATTACATTGTTATTGTTAAGGCATGGGTCTACAGGTAGTTGTGTTCTAAAAAGTTTTATGAGTTCATCATTTTTGGAGTTAATTTTCAGCTATAGGAAACTTTGTCACACTGTTGTTAGTTCTAGTCATGCAAAGAGTTGTTTGGGCAGTAAGTGGGAATTATGCATTGATGTTCTGATTCCTGAAAGAATAGTTTATTGCATATTGGTTTAGCCATTTCTGTCCCAGGACCAGTGCTCATGGAATGAAAGATGTAGAAAAAATACATGACTCTGCATTACTGATTGTTTTCTTCCATTTAAAAGCCAGCCTCCAAGGCCCCAGACACTGGTTACTACTCACTAGAGGATTATGAATCCTCAGCTGATCGTCACATGGTCTTCCATGTTTACTGAAGTACTCTTTTGGTTTTTTATTTCTAATTTAGTCTAGTCTAGTTTATTTCTAGTCTATCCCTCCCCCATTTTTTCTTTTTCTATGTGAAATTTAGTAGGGAAAAGGGCTATATTAAAATATCTTAGGTATTAAACTATCAGAGGTATTAAAATACCTCTTTTTTGCCACAGGACTTCATGGGTAGGGAGGAATTCTTTTTCTATTCTGAACCTTTGCTTCCCGATGGGGTAAATATTACTGTACTGCTCTTCACTTGCTTTATACAATAACTATTAAATGTAAGAGACAGTGGCTCAGTAAGGAACGATGGATAGGACCAGAGAATGCCTAACTGGTGGCACTGTGAGTAGAGTATTATACCCTGGAATCAAAGAGACAGGTGAGCTTACTTATGGATATCAAAGTGCTACAACATGGATCTACTGGTCCCTAGGCAAGAATTCTAGTTCTTAGGGGTGTCCACCCAGCTGAGAGGGCTCTCCACCCAACTGCTTTTTTCCCAGATTTATTTTTCAGTATGTCTACAGGTATGTTTACAAACTGTGTCTGTTCAGTCCATATGCATATACTTTTATTCATAGTGCAGGGGAATTGTAGCCCGTGCATAGGTGCCAAAACTGCTATTTATATAGCATTGCAGCCAAAGTGAAGTAGAACTCATATGGTGCATCTCCCTGAGTGTGCACGTGCATCCCCTGTGGGACAAATATGTGCTGCTGCTATTTCTTCATGGGAATGTCCCTTTACGCACACTCTGGTGCAGTATCTTGCCCTGGCTGGGGTAGGGGAGCCTGGGAACAGCAGCTGGACTGGCCCCAACAGCCTTATCTGAGGTCCTAGGGACCTTCTGGGGCAGCAGCAGCAGTGATCCAGGAGCTCAGAGTATGGCTAGCAGCTACAGCATGGCTCTGCCAGGCTGGCCAGGCTCCCTCTCTGGCAGCACAGATTGATGCTGCATGCGCCATACTGATTTTTTTAGTGGCATTTTTTCTTTACTCTGGGATCTCCTGGTTGCAAAAAACCTGTTTTGCTGTGAATTAGCAGTATGGCAAATGTTTGTATGTGCACCGTGCACAATTTGTGGTGCCACAAACCTTGTGTGTGCGCTAGTGTCTATGCAGCCTTGGATGTGTCAACATGTCCAAAATATATCTCACTTTGAGGTGAAAGAACAGTTCAACATTCACAGCTCTTTCCATACTTGACCCTTACTTTTGCTAATTTCAATCCAAACCAGTGCCAACCATAAAGGAGATTGTTTTAATGTAGATACTCATCTGCCACAGTGTGGCTGAATTTGTTTCACATCATTCCTTGATATCAGTTGATAATGAGGTTTATCCATTATTACCTTGATGTGGATTCAAGCTTAGACTCAGATTAGAAGGCCCATATTCCATATCCAGTCCTATGAGTGAACTAATTTGTGTTTGATTTTTATCTGTTTATTTCTTGCTTACCTCTTTTCAGAATAAATTAAAATTTACTGTCATAATTCACAACCTCATGACAGATCAAAGAATGGCCAGTCTTCTTTCATGTTCTACTTTTTCTGTCTAATACTTTGCCCTTGCCACAAATCCTTTATTGTTTCCCCAACAATTCAGGACTTCATATATATCAAGGAGTTGTGATCATAGAGAAACTCAGTCCTTTGCAGAAGAAAACTTGTTCAATGATTTTGCACCTTTTGAAGTGCAAGCCACTTTAGAATCGTATTTTCTTAAATTAGAAAGAAATCTGGATACATGCGTACTAACGTGCATATGCATGTATACATATGCACACCAAATATCTGGGATGAACTCCTTGTAAACAACCTTCCTTTTAAATATTATCCTTCAAAATTCAATTCTACAATCATGTCTATGAAAAAAAACAATAATGATTAGGCCTCTGGATACTTATATCACTGTCTCTCATACTGTCCAATATTGTATGATTTTTACCAGTATGCTTCTATCTTTCTATTTGTATCCATCATTGTCTCTCCTCTTACACTTAGAATTGTAAGTTCTTTGGGAAACAAACATCCTTTTGATCTGTGTGTGTGCAGTACCTAGCACAATTGAGGTCCAGTTGCAGGACTGGGGTTCCTAGGCATGATGATGATGTTGATTATGATTAAATTATCATCAGAATCTGAGATAATTATCATCTGGGACATACCTAATGATTCAGTCTTGGTAAAACCAATTTTGATTCAGTATGGCAGCTGTCAGTAAGTAGCACCAGTTTTTTTTCTTTCCTTTATCTCTCTGTAGCAACTAATCACATTCTTTTCTCAATTATTTGACGTGTCTTTGGAACTATTAGCTATTGTGACAACATGTATACAGTTTCATTAAATTTATGGTAGGAATAGACTGGCAGTGGTCAAAACAAATCAGAGAGAGAACAGATTAGCCCCAAGGAAGAATATTTTTCTTTCTTTTTTTAGCAACAAAGTTTCTTGTCCAGTGTTAGAAGAAAGTGGCTGTTTGATTCTTTACTTCTGTCTCATTAGGGATATCACAAACCATAATCAAAAGGCAGATTACAGGCCCCCAGGCTCACCAAGTTTTAAAGCTGGGGTAAATTAGGAATATTTTCCCTCATATCAGGGACATTAGGTATAAGTGGGAAGTAAACAAGCATACAATTAAAGTTGGAAAGGACTATTTTAAATCTTGCCAATTACTTTAGAAGTATGTATCATGGAAGATGATAGCATCTCTTTTTCTTACCACTGGTTAAGCCTCATCTAGAGTAGAGTATGCAGTTTTGGGCACCACATTTTTAAAATGATATGGAGAAGTTACAGAGGATTCAGAGGCAAGCAGCAAAATTGTAATGGGTTTGGAAGGCAAGTCATATGAGGAAAGGTTGAAGGAAATATGCATGTTCAGCTTAAAAAGACACTTAACAGGGGGCATGATAGGAGTCTTCAAATACCTGTAAGACTGCCATAAATAAGAAGGAAACTACATTTTTCTCTTGTTGCAGAGACGAGGACACAGACCCAATACTTGAAGTGTGGCAACTTAGGTTTAGTTTGGGTACCAGGAAAAAACTTTTTCACTGAAAATGTTCATGAAGGGACTTAAACCCAGAGGTTCCTGGCTAGAGGATCTTGCCCAGGGTCAGACTGATCCCCATATTTGGAATCAGGAAAGAATCTCACCCCATAGTCAGATTAGTATTGATTGTTGGGTTTTTTGCCTTCCTCTGTAGCAGGGGGATGTGCCCCACTTCCTGGGATCTCTTGAGTATATTTTAAAAACCTTTGCAACAGCAGGACATTAATATTGGTCTCCCTACCATACTTGTTGCAGATTAGGAGTTATGTCCTACGGTTGTGTCAAAGTTGACTGTATTTTTGCTAGTAGGTTTGACAATAGATTTGTATAGGATGGTTTAGGGGTATAGGGATGATCCTGTTGGTATCAGGAGGTTGAACAAAATGATCTCTGGAGGACTTTTTCATCCCTACTTCTATATGATTCTATACCCCTGAATTATTCTCATTTTGTGCTTTTTGCTTATATTATGACAGCAGCATATAAGGACACTTGTAGATAAAGTGTATGATGAAAAATGGGGAACAAGAGGAAAAAAATGTAATTTCCAGTGAAGGAAAAATAAAATATCTGTATGAAGAACTATGAGTTTATGAAAAGTGAGAGAAAAATGAAACCAATAGAGTTTGAACTAAAAGAAAAAGTCATACATCTCAGAGGGCAAGGATTCACACACAAACTATACAGAATGATCCTTGCTAATGCACTCTGAACATGACAGCAATCAGCCCCCATGGAACCCTGGATAAGTTTGAATGGCTGAAAGCTATTTCCACCTGCATTACCCTTGGTGGCATGGCTGTTCTGCACTTACAAAAGGGAAAAAAATGACTTGTGAACAATACGAAGCAGCAGGCATCTGCTGAAAGGAGTTGCAGTACTGGAATACTATAGTGTAGCATATTAGAGACACAGATGCAAGTATGTTATGATGAAGCACAATTGTCTCCCCAGGGTGGACTCACCAGGTCCTTCTCACGTTTAATGTCTCCAATTAGAAGTATTAATAAAAACAGCATGAGGTAAACTACATATTTAAAAATAGGAAAGTGAATTTAAATGGGCAATTGCACTAGATAGTTTTAAATTTTGAATTAAAAAAAAAACTTAGAAAAGATGTCTATGAAGAGCCAAATTCTGAGGTCCTTTGGCTGTCTATTTTGTTCTTACTTTACTCTGGCTAATTACAGGGGGCATAAATCAGAGTCAAGAGTGGCCAAGAATGGATTAAGAAACTTTGGATTTGCCCTCCCCAAAAGAACCTCTTGTACTACATCCCTGTGCAGTGCCTCTGGATCGGGCAGAGAGGTCAGGGAGCCAATGAAAATTAGAATTAGGCAGCTATCCCAAAGTATAATGTTGTGTTATAAGCACAGATCCAGGAGTCAAGATCTATTGCATTCTTGTAATCCTTGCTCCAATGCTGACTTCTTCTTTGTCCTTGGGGAATTCTCGTAACTCTTCCTATCAGGTTGCTTCTATGTAAATACTTGCTATGACTCTCCTCTTGACCCTGATTCCTTGCTGAGTTGAGTTTCTGCTTGGTGTGGCAGTTGGGGGGAATGGGGGGGGGGGATTTCAGAGATCTAGGACATTTTTACATGTGCTCTGGGGATCGGTGCTTTAATTACAGTGGCTCCAAGAACAACTCTAACTAAAGTCCCCACAGGTTCTCATGTATCAGCATCCCCACACTTCAAAATGGTGATGGGGGCATTTTAACTAAAGCTTGATGCATGAGCTTTATTTAAAGTACCGCTGCCACTATTTTGAAGCACAGGGACACTGGTACATGAAGTACAGAGGCTGGCTGGAGCATGCTAATTAGCACAGTCCAGGAGACTCAATTTAATCAAGTCTTCTCGGATGCCCTGTAATTACAACACACCCGAGTAGCCTCCCAGCATATCTACAGGCACCCCTAGTGATGCAAGGTATATAGAACATGGCAGGAAATCTTGCCCAATACTTGGAAAGTTCCTTGAACATGAAAAGTACTGAACCTGCTCCCATTGAAATCCCTGGCAAAATTCCCAGTAACTGCAATGGTGTAAGGATAAGTCCTGTACCTCTTTGGCCACAAATCTTTTAAAGATGAACTCTGCTCATCTTACTCATAGAAAACACACATTATATGTTGTATTTGGGAAAGCCAGTTCTTATATTTCTATAAAAGCTGTATAAACATGGCAAGGATCTTTCAAGGATATTTGTTCAAAGTTTGAAATTAATTCACTTTGACTGTGTTCACAACCCATCTCTTTTTGTTCATTCACTCCCCACAAATATTCTAGTGAACAATTTTCCTGGCAGAACCTTCACTTAAGCAACATATTTTTAGCAGATGTTTCAGAGCAAGTGTAAAAAGTAGATCTCAAATCCAAAATCTTGATTGTTCACACTCGAATACTGTTTCTAAGAAATGTGATTATCCAGCCATGGATTAGGAAAAACACTGTGTGATGTATGTGCCTGTGATGAATAATTAAACATTAATTCAAGAATCCTACAATCACAGGCCACTGACATGGTATTTGTATGTGGACATTATGAACAACAGTATCCCCACATGAAAGTGCCACCACTAAGGGAAAAAAAACATGTTTCTGTGCTAATAATTTAACCTGGGGGTAGGGGAGAAGAGGGATACAAACAGGGCACCAACCCAGGGCTTTGACTTAGAGGAGCTGCTGCAGTGGCCATAGCAAGAACAATCCTGCACTGCCTAGCAATACTGGTTAGATGCAGGGACAGAGCAGCAGTGGCAAATGTCTATGTCTCCAGGGCGGGTAAGACTAACCCATTCAGTTCCCTAGTGCTTGGCATTTTGCACCCCACCCCACCCCACCCCCGCCCCAGCATGTCACAGAGAATTTTTGCCTGGGTGTAAGTTTTATTAGTTTTGCCGCTGTTCTGTGCCACATATGATGTGGTAAAAACCTAGAGAAGACAAGCTCCTTACTAGTTTACACACAAATTACAAAGTTAAGATAAATACTGTGAGGACCCTTGGGTTTCCTTTAGTCTGCTTACATGTGGTTAACTGACGAACTGTTTTATCTTCTCTAGTATTTTACTTTTTGTTGGTTATCAAAAGTTAGCTAATGTATAATAAAAATTCTTATTTTTCCTGGTGAAGACAAGGCTTATGAAACCAACCGAGGCCTAAGCAGAAAGATCTGATGGCCTTATATTTGCCATATACAAGTCACAAAGGGACAGGGGCAGAGCTAGTCGTTCTGATACCCTAGTCCCTCTGCTTTTTTCCTTTAGTCTACAGAACTGTTTTGACCAGTGGAACAAAATCGCATCAACATTTAAAGAAGTTAGATCAGAGGTTTTAAAAGAAGTTAGATCAAAGGTTTTAAAAGAAGTTAAGGAGGAATAAGGGACAAGCTAATGGCCCTATTCCACAGAGCTCCTCTAGATTTCCTGGGGTAGCTTAATTCACCCAAGTCACAATTATGAAATGACAAAACTTTAGATAAGATATGGGTGTACAGTTTATTGGTTTTAAAAGACATTTTTAAAATGATTGCTTAGTTCTTATCTTTAAATACATTTACTTGTTTTCTCTCAAGAAAGTGGTTGTTTGGGAATTTTAATTTGTTGATCACTTAATTCCCAGAGAAAAGAAACCAAAGTTGCTAGAAGCCCATTATACCTGCAGAGTGATAAACCATGGTTAAACAGAAGATAATTAGACCCCAGTCCTGGTCAGAGTGGGAGGACTGCAAGTCCACAAAAGAAGGTGTGGGAAAAGGCCTCTGACTGGAAATGGGTGTACCAACACAGAGACCAGAATAGAACAGAGATACAGGTAGTCTCCACATCCATGACAGGACCCAGATGACACAACCTGAATCCTAAATAAACTTAGGAAGTGGCCAAATGATTAAAAAAATTCCATAAGGATAATGTTCAAGAACTAGTCAACATTTTATGCATACCAATTGCACTGGGGGAAATTAAAACCTGTTTGTTGATAAGTAAAAGACAGAAAAAAGGCAAAATTCAGGGAAGGAAATATTCATTAAAAATCATCCACCCATTTGTCATCCCTGTTATTTAGCATTATTTTGGGCAGGTCCTGAATTCAACTTCTACTGTTCCTTTCTCTCAAAAAAAAATAAAAATAGTTATTTCATTAATGTCCTGAAATTAATGTTTACCCAAGAAAAACCATCAAGAACATATAAAGATATGGTCCAGCTATGGCAGGGGCTATGTGATCATTCACCGTGCTAGCAGGATGTAACAGATATGGTATGTGATGCAGCATAGACCCTGATTCTGTAACTGAGCACATGCTTGGACTCTACTGACTGTAGTAAAACACCATACAAGACCAAGGATCTACCAGGACAGTTCCTCTTGAAGGATAGGGATCACAAAATGGACATTTTAAGTTATTCTTTTCTGTGTTTGTCATCTTAAACACATGCTGAATTCTTAGTTGAATGGCAAAAGAGCAGTGGCTCTTGTGTAGCTGGAGGTGTGAGTCTGTGGTTTTCACTACATTAATACTGATGGTCAGCCTTCTCCTCTCATCAACCACCAGTAAATGTGCACCTGGTCATTTGAGCTGGCAAGTGAAAAGCAGCTGGATGTGGCGCTGACTACATGATTCTCTGGTGTACTGTTTATTACAGACTCTGTCACTCCCTAACAATGCTAACCTATTAGCATTGTAGTTTTGGAATGGACATTTGACCTAACTAAAAAAACAGACCCGTTTTGTTGGATTTTCCCTCACTAATTTTAATATTTCTATTGCACTTGACAGTGGTGATTATTGAAGATGGATTGATGTCTGTGTTGTGAGACATTCAGATAGCTTCTCTGCCTCTCAGATTTCTTTTCCATTGAGATTTTGTGGTCTTGGTAGACTTTCCCCCCACTACTAACTCCTATTTTTAAATTAGTTTTTACTGGCATCCTACTCATACATTACATTGGAGAATATCATGAAGCATGTTTGTTTTTAGCTTAATTGTGTAAGGATTAATAGTAGGGCATATACTGAAAACTTAGTTGTTGTTAGATAAAAAAACAGGTTAACCTGATCCAGCAAGTGTGTGCATACATTTGGAGCATAGTTCTGGGGTTGGAAAGCCCAACCACTTGCCTCAGCCCTGAGAGCATGTTCTTCTTACCACCCAACCCTGACTGGGCTGCGTATAGCCTCCTGACCTTTCCTACCCCAGGATGGACAACCCCTCTACTGCAGACACACCAGTTTCCCCCAGACCCACCAACCTCCCCAGTTCTGACTGCCTCTCTCTTCACCCTGAGTTACTTATACCTTATTCCCCATGTGGCTTCTGGCACCAAAGTATGCCTGTACATGCCACTCCCAATCTATGATCATGCAGCTTGAAGTAAACCATAAATTGTGTAATCATAAACTGTACACACAGAAAGTTTCTATACACCCAGAGAGAGAATCTCTCTCTCACTCTCTCTCTCTCTCTCTCTCTCTCTCTCTCACTAAAATGTGTAACAGGAATTATATTCTCTCTGCCCCTTACTGGAATATAATGTTGAAGGGCTGTATTTTTTATTTTCTTGTCTATCAGGAATAAATTATAGACCCACATCCATATTTCTGAATTACACAGGTAATCCAAAGCAACACAGAATATTTGTTGAGCAGCAGAGTATTATGGTTCAGGGTGTCTAATATTGCAGACTGTAAATACATTCTGAATTAACTTTCCTAGCCCTCAGCTTGTGATAGTATTTTGTTTTTACGTCATTATGACGTGCCATAACATGCTAATCCAAAGATGAACTCCTATGCACAACAAATTGTCCCATCAACAAAATTGTACTAGGAACCTCCAAAACCGTGATCCTTCTGCAAAATAACAAGATTTTCAGAGGTACTGAAGATGCTTCCAGCACTGTAAGTGAAAGTAGTGGGTGCCCACCACTCAGAACTTACCAGGCCCATTACCAGTTATCCTTGTCTAGAAACCACACATGGTTGAATCTCAGTGGGTGCAGAAATAAAGTGTGGGATTGCCTTGAAATTGTAATAACTTGAAAGAAGTATAAGTCATTTTACCCTGAACAAAAAACTGCTCAGCTTTTCACCTGTAACAAGCAGGAGAATAACATTTATTCTGTGTCTATGGATTGTCTAGAGTTGGGAATTAGTCTTCACATCCATTGGTGTCATGGCCTTTGTCTTGTTGTCCTATCAAAATAATTGTGTAACAGCACAAACTTGCCTCTTAAAAATATGATTTGCCTATCTATACTGTTAGATTCACTGAAGGCAGGAACTTATTTCTTTGTACCCTTTTCAAAGAATGAAAGAGAGAGATACTCAGGAACAAATGCCAACATGATGGGATGGGGAAGGTGGGAAACTCAGCCAAGTCTCAGGCTAATCAGCAAGTCTCAAGCTGCTTTTGGATTTAGCAGCATCACAGAAAGTTACAGAAAATACAAGAGAGATCAAACACCATCATGTGTTGAGCCACTGGCCAAATGAAAACCACTCGTATCATAGTATTTGACCTGAATGGATTTGCCTTTTGGTGTCTTTTAAAAAAAGTGTTAAGTCTGCATATGGCATTACTTTGCTTCATCTTAATTCAGCCAAATATGATATAACCCCCCCGCCAACCAAATAGAAACTGGCCAGTACCAAATTCTTGTAGTCTAGCATGAAACAGAGCAGAGGACTCATTTCACACAGTTATTTTTTTTCTTCCTGGGCTAAGTTTCTATGCTTTCCATTCATTTCCTGGTGTTGCTGATTACCACAGCCTCTGGCTTACACTAAAAGTCAGGCAGTGGATAAAATATCAGTAGTATTACCTGTAGCACTAGGATAAAAATAGCTATCGTTAAAAAAAAATCTATGAAGGGGAGCAAGGGGTACGAAGTTCACCAAGGTAATTATTAGCTTGGTTTGTTTTACCCCCAAGAAAAATGCAACTGAGGAGAGCAAAGTAATGACTTGGAAATTACTCATATCGAAATGCTGTTGTACACCGGATATTCTCTGCAGTCTTGAATCACCCTTTCCATTCATTTTCATGTCTGTGCAGCCTTCGAAGAAAAGTACCATTTCAATTTTCCACGCTAAATTCAAGGTTCATATTGAAAACAAATGTGAGCCCTCTTTAGAATAACAGCCTTCTGTTATTTTTTCCATAAGCATTTTTTTCCTTTCTTTTCCCTTTTAAGTCTGAAGTTCGCTCTGTCTCGTTTTATTAAGTGTGTGAAAAGGTAGGCAGGCTGCCCAGGTCTTGAGAAATGAACATGCTCTAAGTAACCCAGGTGGTTGCATGAAACCCAGAAGTATAAATAGTTAAGGGAGGAGTAACTATGGAAGAGTGATCCCACTTTGTATAACCCTCCACTTAGTAATTGTTCCAGTGGCAGACACTGAAGATGATCCCACCTACTACTTACTCTACAACAGATATTTTAAGGTCTTGCCAAATCATGTGTTAACATCATCTAGAGGGAAATCTTCAGTAAAGTTAGTAAGGCAAGCTGTTCAGAGGTCAGCCAATAAAAAAAAGTAAAGTAAAACATTGTCCCTGATTGATACAGAAAGTACTGCATGGTGAAATGCATTATAAAATATGTGGCATGTATATGAGGGTGGGAATAAGAGCAGGATATACATTGAGAACTGTATTCATTTTTACTGATGGCCCCAGGCATTTTTTGCTAGGTACTAGGGCAGATGCATCATTGCATTAATACCCAAATTTCCCGATTAAAAAAAAAACTATTTTGATTTTTATGGGGGGTTTTTTAGTTTTTTTTTGTTTTAATTTCTTGCCTTGCTATTGTCAGATTAGCCAAGTTGGAAAAGGCAGTTGTTTTTTAGCTTCAAAATAAATAAAATGGGAGGTTTTTTATTGTTATTTGGTGATTATCTTTAAACAACCAAAAAAAAGACATTGTTACACAACACAAAATTTAGGAAGTGTGCTTTAAAATTGCTACCTATTTCTACTTTTCCATCTTTTAATCAACTTAATTGCTACACAATTTCACTTTCACATTGAAATATATTAGCTCAATGCTACATAGTTTGGGTTGTAACGGATGGTTACATATATTTGTTTGCTTCTTTGCTTAAACACAATTTATGACTGAATTTAAAAGGAATTCAAAACTTGACTTTGGTCATCATGAGATCTGACACAATGTCTATCACATGCCATTAATTACCTGTTATTTCACTGTTGATATATGTACTAGTGCAGTGATTCTCAATCAGGGTGCCACAGCACTCTGGGATGCCTCCATATCCTGGCAAGGGTGACATGGGAAACCACACAACGCACATTTAAACATGCTATGAAACATGAGTCACACTATAAAACCAGAGGTTTCAAATAGGAATCCATAGCATGAAGACATTCTGACCTGTTGTAGTGTTTCTGGGTTTTTTTTTCCCAGAAAGAATTACTCTTATTATTTTTCTGTAGTCAAAACATGAATAAAAACTGAGGGTGGTATCACACATTCAACTTAACACTTATTGAGTGCAGTAAAAACCAAGCAGACACATGTTCGAGCAGTTTAGCCCATGTTAAGTGCCCTTGGAGCATTGCCAATTGTTCCCTTTCAGAAAGGATGATTTCCTAACATGTTTTAACTTAACTATAACACTGCGTCCCAATGATATGCAACTGCTGCACGTGAATGTGTGATAAAACCCTAAGAGCCAGCATTTTCTGAGGGGTACCTCTAGTCTAATGAGTAGGAACCTGCTGATTTAATGATTTTGCATTTTTTGTAGATCATGTGAAAGATGGCAGGCTCCACAAAAAATGGTGGGCTCACGGCAACAACAACAAAAACTTACTGAATATAAAATGTTGGTTCCCCAGAGGAAGCTAGCAGTCCTCGTGGCCTCCGTGGCCTGGCCTCACAGCCGTTTGGGGAGGAGGGAGGGAGAGGGGTTGCTGGAATTAAGGGCTGCTGGCAAGATGGCTGCTGCCCTGCCCCTTGTCACTGACTGGCTGAGAGGGCTGTCTGTTGTTCATCCCCACCCCCCTTCATCAATCCATGACAAGGGGCAGGGCTGCGTGATTGACAGCCCTATCAACCAATCAGCAGTGAAGGGTGGGGCCACCAAGGCCACTTAGCCAATCACAGGTGTAGAGGGGTCCCCACCATACTCAGGCCAGGAAAATGGCAGCCAGCCCCAAGATCTAGCTGCAAAATTGGCCGGCTGTCTCCTCAAGTTTGGTAGACCCCTGCTAATGAGGGCTTTCTCAAGTTTAAGATAGCTCAGAACTGCTGCATTCGTGAGCCTGAGACCTGATCAAGCATCTGCTGAAATCTGGATAAGACCCCAGGATCAGGGTTTTAGCTCCATTCTTACCAGAGCTGCATGTCAGTAGGCTCTATTCCCTTTAAATGAAACTCTATTCTCTTTAATAAGGCTCCACATACATACAGGTTTTCCCTCATATGGCATTCATAGCATGATCTAAGCCTGAAGCTGTAAATCCTTTGGCACAATAATTTTGTTTACGTGTATTTTAAGTTATATAAAACAACTGTGTATATGTGTAAAACTAAATACTTAATGCCCAGTGAAACACAGAGAAACTATAATCATTAAAAACTCCCGCTTTCTCTGTCTGCGATATTGGAATGTCCCCGTTGTTTCAATTTTCTTGACTGCCTTTTACATGGCTAGGTAATTTGTATCTCCACTCCCACTGTATTGTTTTGGTCCACAGAGCTCTAGTAGCCTACCATTTCACTGTCATCATTTCATGACTTTTCAAGACAAAACTGCAGCACTTTATGGGCTCCATGATTGAGTTACAGACCCGTCTTGTATTTTATTACCACTTCTTTCACAGGTTCAATTAATGAAACTGATGAATGGGATTCAGGATTAAGATAATGGGAACATAAAGTAGCAATGGAACTACTTTGTATGTCATTGTTCATCATGCACCGTAATAAAGCTTCCACATTTGAGCTATTTGTTTTTCAAAGCTCCTAAAGTGAGTGAAAGGAATTTTAATTGGGTTGTGTTGATTTCTTTTCTCCTTAGTTTTGGTTAAAATAAAGGTTAGGAAAACTGACATCACTTCCAGCCAGATTTCTCTCTCTCTCTGTTTATTCTATAGTGAAGTATGCGAAGGCCACTTGCCTGGAGCTTCTTACAGCCCTGTAGCTTCAAACCATGATTTATGAAGATGGGGGTGGGAGGTGGTGTTACATTCCGGGCAGCATAACAGTGAATGGTTAATCCTTTGTAACTCATTGCAGCCTCCTAGAAAAGAAGAGACGTATCTCTCGTACATCATCACAAAGAGAAGCTGCAGGACATCTGCCCTACTACCTCTATGCAACGCTATTGGGAATAATCATAACTGAATCCAGTGGGGAGACAATATCATAAAAACCTTGGTGTGTGGCACCTAATGTATATAGCAGTATGTTTATTTCTATGCATTCGGTATAGAAGCATAAGACTATGCATTATGCACATAGTCATGAGTATTTGTATAGATTTGTTTACGAGTTTCTCTCAAATGAAAGTTGGTAACATTGAAAAGTGATCAAAAACTGTATCCTGATGAATTCTCAAATTATTTTGATAGAAAGTAGTGGAGAAGAGAAGCCAATGTAACCTTTTATTCAGGAGCATATGTTCAGAAAATCTAGGAAATCATGGCCACTACATTTTACTAACTGAAAAACATGATGCTTCAGTTTAAACTGTGAGTAAACAACAAAAACAGCAACATTTTATTATAAGCAGCATAGCAGAAGTAAAGAAAGATAGATTTTATGAATATCTCCCCAAAAAGGAAAGATTTTAATCAGTATCATAATGATAATTCTTTCCACACAATAGATGAACATGTTTCTCAGCTCACATTGTATTTAAAAAAATCACATTCAGAGTCACAACTAGAGCTATGCAAAATGTTTTCAATACATCATTTACTTGATGAAAAGGAAGTTTCCAAGTAGTTAAATTACTAGTAAATTTGTCAAAAAATTGTTAACAAAACAAAAATGTTGAAATGCTGAGAAAATATCAAAACAGTAATTTTGATATTTCCAGAGCAAACTTAATATTTCTGAAATGTTTTGTCGAAGGTATAATGGGGCCCCTACCCTATTACTAGAATGGGAAGGGGATCTATGGGTGTACCTGTCCCTTTTCCCGTCCTTCACCATAGCCCCCACTTTTTCCTATCTTATCTTTTGTATGTCTGCTGGTGCATCCTTTCCCTGGTTGAGATCCCTTCCCCTGGTTTCCTTCCACTTCATCTCTGTGTGTTTTCTATCTGTGCCCTGGTGGTGACACTAGGGGCAAATTCACAGGCAGAGAAGCCTGAAGCAAAATGGCTTCTGGATCCAGGTGCAGGCAGAGCCTGATGACCCCGGGGACAGAAGCAGAGAAGGTAGGTGACCCATAGCACCTTGTATAAGCCCAAGCCTCAGGCCAGAAAAGGGCAGTTGGGCTGCGGAAGCTGCTAGGGATAGAGCCTTCTCTGAGAGGCATGAGGACCAGAGCCCAAAATGCAGTATGAGGATGCAGGAGGCAGCCCTGAGTGAAGAAAAGCTGGGGACCTGCATAGGAAGCAAGCTAAGTACTCCAGGCACTTTCTGTTTTATTTTCCTTTCAACTTGGAGCTCGCCACCAAAGGGGTGCAGTGAAGCCTGTGTGAGATATTCCTTTGAGCCAAAACTGGGACTTCTATTTTGGTGGTTTTCATTTTTCCCCAGAGGGCTGATTTGTGGCTGTGGAGGAAGTGGAGATCCCTGAAAGGGGGTGACTGGGGACATCCCGAACTTGAAGTTCTGCTGAATGGACAGAAGATAAGAACTACAGTATGTTCTATGGCTGAATGAGGCTGAGCTTGCCCAGGTTATAAGGCAAAAGGGTAGCAAGAGGAAAACAGGACTCAAGGCTGCTAACTGCCTATGTAGTGGATATTGTGGAGACTGGCACCTAAGATCATGCGGTGTGACCAAAACTGAGTCAGGAGCTTGCAGCTCTGAACAGTGAGCCCCAAGCTAGAAGGCTGAGTGAAAGTAAAATAGGAGCAAAACCAGGGAGGGAAGCTTTGGACCAGACAAAGCCTGCCTTTTCAAAAGTCTGCCTTTACCTCTGTGGAGCCTCCCCTACTAATTTTGCCATAAAGACATGGAAGGTAAGAATACTGAATAGGGGAGAGACCAGAAGGTGTAGGTACTAGGAGGCCTCTAGAGGCGGGTACCCTGTAGTGGCACTCGTTAGCAGCCTACAGGGAGCTTGTAGTAAATGAAAAGAAAGGGCTGAATTCACTAAGGTTACTGTGGTTCTTCCTTATACCAAACAGTAGGGCTGTGCAAAATGGACCCTATTCAATTTGGATTCAGCCCGAATCAGGGACAGTTATTTGATCCGTTGATGCAGATCACTGTTCCCAATTTGATTTGGCCAAATCCAGATCTGATGATTTGATGCTGATTTGGCAAATCACAGATTCACATTACCCACCTCCTACTCACAAGGCTTTAGGGACTTCCATAGCTTGTCTCAAATCTGTTGCCTTTGTGATGTTATACCTTGAATGTATCCCTTAAATTTTCATTAGGCCAGAGAATGGAAAAGGGAAACATTAGCGGAAAAAAGAGAGAGAGATTAACTCTAGCCTGATAGTTCTGATATGCTTATGAAAGATTGGCAACACTGGTTAAATCCATTCCCTGTCTAATTCAAAACACCCTTTTGCAGGGCAGGGATGTATTATTATGTACATTTTTGTATAGAGAAGCCAAGGTACAAATAGGAAAAGTGAATTGTTGAATCATGCAAAAGTCAGTATCATAAACCAGAATAGATTTTAGCGGTCCAGACATCCATTCATGTGCTTTAACTACAAGAGTCTGATTCACCTCAGCTACAGTTTCTGGATTGTGGATTCCAGCAAAAGGGGGAGGCAAACATCTGTTTTTTTAAGTATGTTTTCACAAAACTGGGTCTAATGATGCAAGAAGGGGAGAGGCCAGCGGCTCTAGCCACATTTTAATGTCTGAAGTTCCTTTTTGTGAGATGGTATCCAGTAATGGGAGGGGGTTACAGTAGTTTCCAAAATCTCCAGTTCATGTGAATGAATTTTACACAAGAGTCCAAAATGTAATCAGACCAAAATGTTTATTTTTTTTGCAGAGCTAAAGCCTTGGGTTACATTTCCTGTCACAATGCAGAAGCTTCAAACCATAGTTATAAACACTACAAGCTTACTTAAGAGCAAAAAGTAGAACCTTAATGCACATTTGCCTACGGGCACTCATTAGAGATAAATGCAAAACAAATGATAACTTTTTGTTTCACCAGCCGTTTAAAAAAAATGAATATATTGATCTTACACAAGGCAAAGCATTTAAGCTACATTCTAAATGAACTCACTACAATGTAGTGAAAGCTTAAAGGAATTCTGAACAACTGGCAGACTAATAAATGGCATAATTGTGTTAGCTGGTGCTCCAGAATTGAGGATTTTGGCTATGTTTTTATTTTATTTATTTAATTAATGTAATTAATGCATTTATTTTTGCTGATAAAGAAAAGATGGCAAGACAACTGAGCAGAAGAGTGCTCAGAATAGTTGAGCTGGGACATGAACCTTTATGAGATGCTTTTGTGGGTTGTTGAACAACTTAGATGTTCAGAAGCTGTAGTGTTTTCGTTTTTTCAAAAACAAATAACTGGCTAATTACTGGCTAGTTGATTCTAAAAAAACCTTTTTCTTTGTATTGGGGAAGCATATGTGGGCCCTGTTTATGGACCAGAACACAAGTATACTAGGTCTTATGTAACCACAGAGCAAGACTAAAAAGCTAGTACTCCAAGTGACAGTAGGTAGACGGAGACAGGGGTCAACAGAAAGAAAACATGCTCCGTAGTATGATAGACATGGGTTAAGCAAAACCATTGCTGAAAATATTTGATAGAGGTGTGGATATTTATACATGGGGAAAAGCCCTGCAAGAGGCAATACAAAAGAAAGCACAAAGGTCCCATAAAGCATTACTGGCAGAACAGACAGGCGAACCAACAATTCACTAGGGAACAAACAACAGGGAAGAGTCCATGAAGAGAAGCAGTAAAAAGTAAAGAGGAGTTTGTCTGTCATGTGATTGATACAGAGGAGCAAATGGAATGATGCAAAGAGAGGTCATGGTTAAAATGATGAGCCAAGAAAAGTATCTTTGCAGCAGCAAATTGAATAAAACTATGGACAATTGTGTCAGTGATCACTCAGTATGTAGCAGGATAAAAAATGGACCTACCTGAAGGAATAGGAAGGGGGGGGTTGCATTTGCTTGGTGCTGTCTGGCTGTGTTGGGAAGGGGAAACTGTTACAACCTGCAGCTCAGACACTGCTCCCTGCTGAGCCAGGGAAGGGGTCTGGGCAGGAATCTGCTTTCTTGCAGGGACTGGAGGGAAGGAGCCACTTGCTGCACTGAGACCCCTGGAGTTCTGCGAGGGATGCCAGCACCAGGGACCACCTGCAGATCCTGTGCAGGGTCACAGACACAGTCCTGCTCCCTGAGACACCCAGCCATGGACAGCACACACAGGGTCCTGAGTACACACTGTGTGAGTTCTAGACTGTGTGAATAAGTTCTTGATGGTTTATTACTTGGAGTATCAACGTATTTATGTATTAGTTCCTTATTTATCATAGGTAATTTTCATACCTTCCCCTAGTGTAACGTGTTTCCAAGAAGCATTAACCCTTAAGCCACCATCACTAGGTCATGCAGTGTAACATCTGTTTTATTGCATTGGTTATATGTTACGCTGTAAATAATTAAATCCAGTAAATAGTTTTATAATGGTCTGCAAGGTTGTTTAATTGTAAGGGGAGGCTCTCTGCTTGGGGACCCTGCAGCAGCTACCCAGGGAGCTAGGCAGGGCCACTGGCTACCAGGCACCCCAGGATCCCACTATTCAGGTGAGGGCATGGGTAGTGTCGCTCCCAGGGTTACAAGTATATTATACACACCAGGGCCAGATGAGCGCGGCAGTGCATTATGTAGCAGTGCAGACACACATCTGCAACACCACATACTGCATGTTCAGCTGTACTCTGTGCTGCACGGGAGCAGTGCAGGGATTATTTCTGCCCTCTGTATATGCAGGGGTCAAAAACACCTGCAGAGAAAAAATGCAGACCAGTGCACACATGAGCAGCATGAACCACTCAAAAGTGGAGCCAGGCCCCCCAGAGACATGCAGTGGCTGGCAGCCAGGCTCTGTATAACTGAATCACCACTGCTGCAGCCCCAGGATGCCCCCAGGACCCCAGGTAAGGCTGATGGGGCTTGCAGCCTCCCTTAGCACACCCGAGGTAGCTTGCTGCATACTAGAACATGCATGGCATGGGCATTCCTCAGGGACAAGTAGTGATGGCGCATGGTGCACAGCTGCTAGTTGTCTCTGGGAAATCAAATGTCTACACCATGTATGGACACAGCCTAGGAATGTCAAATTAAATCCACTAAAGGTTATACACTCTTCATAAGGTTCATTCCTGCACAGAGGGCTAATGTTGATTTTAGTTCTTGAGTAGGGAACTTTATGGGATAAATTTTAACTTGTATCTTTAAACAGTATATTTGATAGTAGCATATTTGAGGGTGGAAAAATATGGTGCTAATC
>NW_017729025.1:47048156-47052698 GCF_001723915.1 Gavialis gangeticus | reverse complement strand
GAGGGTGGAAAAATATGGTGCTAATCAAGAGAACAAAAAAAAAGGAAGCAAAAACACCTACAAACTATTAGAATGAAGGAGAAGAACCAAACATATTAATAGTGGAATTGGATTTTTGAGATTTTTGAGATTTTTCTCATTCCAGAAGAGTCAGAGAAAAATGACCTCAGAATAAGCAGTAGATAGGACATTTATCTGAGATGTAAGTAGATAATACAGGTTAAAATTCCTGGTCAGAGTCAATTCAGATTAAGGGCTGTTTCACAACCCAATTTTATGGATTGCTAGCTTTTTTCCATTTTGACAAGGAATTCATCCTGGACTTGAGAAACCATTTACAAATAGGAGATTAATCAGAAATTGGCATATTACTATAGTTTCAATTTTGAAGAATTGACATTTTCCAACAAAATCATTTCATAAGTAAATTCTAAACCAGCTGTTTGTTCTCTTCAGAAAATTGAATCTTCCTTCAACTATTTTTCTGTAGTTCTATTGTGATGAGATTGAGGATGAGCCTATGTCTATTATATTTCAACAATATGAACTTCAGGCCATAAGTAGTAAGTCTGATGTCTCAAATCTGCCATGCAGACATAATATAGGTATGAAGAGATGGGTGAGGGGAGATATGGAGTTCTATTCTGTGCAAGGTTATCTGAGTGGAACAAGAAAAGGAAGAATGCAAGTTTCCTTGTAAAACAATTTGGTGTGTTATATAGTTAGGATCAAGCAGGTCATACTTGATACACAGCTTGATTTGATATAAAGTGGATCAGCACTGCAAAATATAGGTCTGGGCCTGCTTCATGCCTTCCAGGTTCAGGGGTGTTTGGATTTAGTGAGAGTTTAAGCCCAAATCCTAAAGTCTAAATTCTATTAACCATTATGCATGTAAATGGCAGTTTTTCAGATGTGTAAGTGGCATTTTTGGCACTTTTCAACAGCTTGTAATTATGTTACCACTGCAGGATGGGAATGGAGGCTGAGTGTAAATCACATGATTTTGCTGAGCAAAAACCCATGAGGAGCAGGAGTTGGACACTAGGGATCAGTAAAGACATTCAAAAAGCCAGAGGCTGAATTGATTCAGTCTTGCAGGTTAGTCTAAACTGCATAGCTTGATCTGAGAAACAGGTAAACAGGCATTCACTTTCAAGTCTGGAAATGCAGCCACATTCCTGCAGTGGCTCAGGCCAGAAGCTGGGAGGTGCTAGAGCACACTTCCCAGCCTGGCAGGCACTACCAAAGGGGAGAGACAGAAGCTCCATGGATTTCTCCCCTCCCTGCTTGAGCAAAGGAAGTATGGCCAGGCCCCACCCCAGGGCCAACATGCTGAGGCCAGGGGGAGGGGAGCTTTAAACCCCTCTCCATGGCCCACATGGGACCCCAGCCCGGGCCATTGGTGGGTGTGAGGTGGGGGGATGGTTATAAACCTGCCAGGTTGATTCCTCCTCTGCTTCTGGCCTGGGCAACCATGCAAAGGGGGGAAAGTGGGGTTTAAACCTGCAGGGGAACCCAGCTGGGGTCTGCCTGCTTGGGCGGGGGGTGGGGGGGAGGCAGCCCCTGCCAGACTTTTGCCCCTCTGCTCCCTACTGAGGAGCAGTCCCTGAGAGGCTTTGGCCCTCCACCCTGCTCCCTGCTCCAGAGGTGAGTGGGTGGCGTGGTGATGTCCCGGTTCTGGGCTGGCAGTCTGCGCTGGGGAAGGAGGTTTAAACCCCCTCCCTGGCCATGTGGGACCCCAGCTAAGGTCTGCATTGTGGGGGCAGCCACTCACAGACTTCTCCCATCCCTCCCCTGCTCCTTGGTGGGGGGGCACCTCCTGCCAAAGTGTTTTTTTCCCCTCATTCCCTGGTTGAGCAGAGAGCAGGGTCTGTGGCTATGCCCTACTCAGATTTGACAGGTTGTGGTGGAGGGGGGATTTAACTACCCTCCCTGGCCACATGGGACCCCAGCCCCAGGTTGGGGGGGAGCCCCTGCCAGGACCCTGCCCCCACCCCGGCATGAATGGAGAACGGGAGGCATGGCCACACTCTTGCTCCAGGGAAGTGGGGGAAGGCATGAGACCCCAGCTGGGTCTGTCTGGGTGGTGGAGAGGGGAGGTAAAACCCTAGCTGAGCTACCTTCCCCTCCTCAAGTCAGGAGCTGGGGGCAGATGCCTGGCAGAGACTCTCCATCCTCCCTCATCCTTTGCCCAGGCAGATCCAGCTGGAGTCTCATGGAGACATGGTATGGGGTTTAAATCCTCACTCCGCCCACTCCCCCAGTGTGTCAACCCAGGGCCAGAGCATGGCCACCCCCCACTCTCCACTCAAGCAGGGAAGAGGGAAAATCCTGGTAGGGGCTGCCCCCCAACTCCTTTGAGCAGGGAGTAGGGGAGTGGCAGATTCCAGTCAGGGGCTCCCTCCATCAGGTTCCCATGTGGGGCATGGAAGGGGTTTAAACCCCCTTCTTCCCCACCTCAGCATGTAAGCTCTAGGCCAGGGCATGGCCATGCCCCCCACTCTCTGTTTGAGGAAGGAGAGAAGGAGAAAACCCTGGTGGGGACTGCCTTCTCCCCTCACTTCAGCAGGGAGTTGGAGGCAGAACCATGGCAGCCCCTTCCATGCAGAACCCAGCTGGGGTCCCATGTGGCCACAGAGAGGGTTTAAATCCCTACCCCCCACAGTCTGTGGGCCCTGGGCTGGGTGTGGCCATGCCCATGCACATGCCCTTCCCCAGCAAGGAATGAGGGTGGAGTAAAAGCCTGGCAGGGTCTTCCTCCCCAGGCAAATACAGCAGCAGAGAGCAGAGAAAAGTCAGGCAGGGGCTGCTGCACTCCTGCCAGGCAAACCCTGCCTGAGGTCCTGTGTGGGCAGGAGAGGGGGTTTAACCTTCTCCCTCCCCTCTGCCTCATCCTGCCAGCCCTGGCCAGCATCTGCTCATGCCCCCCTCTGCTGGAGCAGTGAGCAGGGAAAAGCTAAGCAGGAGCAGTTCTGCACCTGCCAGGAAGACCCCAGCAGAAGTCCCATGCGGGCAGAGGAGGGGCCTTAAAACCCCGTCACCCTCTGCCTCATTCTGCCAGACTGGCCCAGGGTCTGGCCACCCTCCCCCTGTTCCAGCAGCAAGTAGGAGGAAATTCTGTGAGGGGATGATCTACCCCCGCCAGATACACTCTGGCTGTGATTTGGAGCTGGGTTTCCTACTCCCCACCCCCACCCCCTTCTCAGCCAGCTGGAGCAGTGATAGCACTCTGGCTAGGGAGTAGAGGAACGGGGCCAAACCTGCTCTATTGGAGGAAAACACATAGCCCAACCCTGGGTTGCAGAGTGGGATTGTGAGTTAACTTGAACCAGGATGAGGTCTGGGACAGAAGTTCCAGAAACTGGTTTGACCTAAATCAGTTAAGTCTGATACTACATACAACCATGTTTATCTTAAATCAGTTTCAGCCATTTTGGAAGTGGTGTATATGCACTGAACTTCTGTTCTGTTACAGGTTTCAACTGATTTCTGATCACTTAAACTTGTTTATGTATAGCTTCTGTCCCTAGCTCAGAAGAGAAGGAAGACCTCTCAAAGTAGCAGACCACCTAAGTCCTAGGTTGCTTCACTCTGGGGGGCATTGAACTGTATCTGGCTGACTTCCTAAGACAGTACTATAACCATCATGCTTAGTTAGGCATTACCCAGCTGTTTCCCCAGTGGTCTTTTTAAAGTTGGCCCCCAAAAGACAGAGATATATAGAATAAGGAGGAAGCAAGCAAGCTAGATAGTATGTGGCCCAATGACATAGGTGATCCTGTAGAAGAGTAAAGTCTCTAGGTTCTAGCCTAGACACTTGCTCACAATGGAGCAGAAATGTGTCAGGCTGCTCACCATCCATGTTATTCACTGATGGCCAAATGCAAGATGCAGTGGCTCAACTTCAAAAGGATGACTGGAGAATAGGCTAGGTAATGATCAACTTTGAACATCATCTTAAGAAGTCAAGGAGACACAAGTTTAATACTTTTTATGTAATAAGGAAGGGCCTGTAACCCAGATCTTCCAATTCTTGGGTGAGTGCCCTAATCACACAGTTACTAGATGCCCAGGGCAGAGTTGATTGCATGAAAATCCAGTGAGCTAATTTTTGCTTGAGATCACATTTTATTGCACTTCAACAGCTTCAGAACACTTCCGCATGCACAAAATCCTGAAACATATGACACTTTCTTACTGTAAAAACTTTACAACACTTCTGTATAGACAACATTCCTGGTTTTGTTACTCAGGTCAGCAGTCGCTGAAAATTGGATGTTTTCTGTCGATGTGTCCATGTGAACAGAAATGTATTGTCAGATGGCTTCAATGCTATCTGAGGAATTAGTACTGTTCTTTCTGATCCAACAATTTTTGTCTCAAGAAGTCTGCTGTTCATGACGGATTTCACCAATAGCTGTGTTCTATTGTACAGACCATCCTTAGGGGTAAGGATTCTCAGGAGCATGATGAGCATCCCAGGCTTAAGGTGGAGCTGATTTGTAGGCAAATCTGACACCTCCATGGAATTCAGGTATT
>NW_017729025.1:47029254-47043156 GCF_001723915.1 Gavialis gangeticus | reverse complement strand
TGGAATTCAGGTACTCAGTTGGCACAGCCATAACACTTTCATCCTCTGAAAGAGCATCTGCGCTTATACAAATCCATTCTTGGCCTGGAAATTTTGCCACAATAGCATTGTTGATCTCCTGTACAATGGAGTAATGTGGCACCAAAATAGCTCTTTCAGACATCCATCCTGGATTTTAATAATTATCCAAAGGATCTGAAAATGTCCATTCTATCATTGCTGAGAGATCCAGAGGCATGCAGAGCTCAGGAGGCAGAGTAATGATTTCATCAATATTTGGAACTTGGCCATTTCCCAGATCCAAAAGCCATTGAGCTTATTTTGCACTTTGTGCATCAAAACCTCCCTTATGTATTTTGCATATTCTCACAAAGTTGAGAAATCTGAAAGTGGTTCCACAACTCAGATCGCTTCAGGCATGCCTTTACTATTTGTGTCCATGAGGCATTTTTCATAACAGGCAGGATTTGCCAAAAATCACCCCCAAGCACTATCACCTTGCCACCAAAAGGTAAATTGCTCTGCAGTAAATCTCTCAGCGTCCGTTCTACGGCCTCCAGAATGTACTGATGAGCCATTGGTGTGTCATCCCAGATGATGATAGCTGCTTCTCGAATCAGCTCAGCAAGGTCATACTGTGCTGGTATGCTGCAGGTGCTGGTTTACAACACAGTCAGAGGTACCTTGAACCTTGAGTCCACAGTCCTGTCTCCCATAAGCATGGTAGCAGCAATTCCACTGGATGCCACAGCCAATACAATCTTCCCTTCCCTGTGCACTGCTGAAAGAATTGTGTTGAAGCAGAATGTTTTTCCTGAACCACTAGGTGCATCAACAAATGCACAAAGTGCTCCACTGCTTTCAAGATTGCATCCACCATTTGTCGCTGAGCTGGAAGCATACATGACAGTGAATCTCGAGCAATTTGGCATTGCTGCTGCTGATTATAGTACAGCTCCTCTGATAATGCATTTGACAGCCGTTTAGTGGGGATGTCTTTCAAGAATGAGCAAGGCATGAGAATACATATGCCCCATGCAGCATCTTCCCAGAGCAAGGCATGAGATTACAAATACATAAGGGTCTTTCACCCAACTCCCTCTCCAAACAATTTCATCTATCGCAACTTCATACTTACTAACAGAGACGGCACACAGTATGCAGTGAGGCTTCATATTTACTAATGGAGATGGCACTTAGTACGCATAATAGTATAGATTGAGGCTAAATTGGAGAGCCCTCCTTTCCAGGAGTTACACACAGCTATGCATGAAAGCGTATCTGCTCTGTGAGTGTATAGCCTATGGCAAATACTCAGTTAACTGTGCAGATATTTAAGTGTGTAAACTGAACAAGGAGTAGAAGAGAAAATAGCATGCAAGTGACAAAAATGATACTTCTGTTCATGAAAAACTTCAATTTAGGCACATAAAAAGTAATAGAATTCCTCTGTAATTGTGGTAACACTACATGAATCAAAACAATGGAAGAAGTTCATTTCTCTGTACCAAACCTGTTTCTTTCAGAGTCTTACAGGGCCTCAACATACTATTTCCCTACCAAATAATTGAAAGGAGGTAGGAACAGAAGACTGACAGACTAAATACAATAGACCCATATTCAATCCAGGGTCTGTGCCAACAGAAGAACCATTTTTCCTCAAATAATAAATAATCTTAAAAAGCTAGAGTTCACTGAAAGTACTTTGTGTAGCATTTCTCCTAAGTGGTACTAAATAATAAGGTAATTCGGTAATTGCAACACATTCATCACTCATGTAAGTCATTTGGTTTTAACCGACAGGAAGTAAAAATGTTAATACTTTCTTTTGGAGTGCACAGACTAGGTATGATCCTGTTCCTATTGAGGTTGGTTGCAAAGCACCTGTTGATTGCAGGAAGAAGAAGGAGGCCCAAATCCCCTCCCTGTCTGTTTGAATGATCAGCACTCTTTGTTGTAAAAACAAAACAAAATAAAAACACATTTGTGTAGGTTAACAATGAAAATAAGGAAAATAATGCATAGATACTAAAAACGCATGCAGAGGAGGAAGAGTGATCAGGGTTCAGTCCTTCATGCATCAAACCAGCAAGAGTCTGGCCATTCAATAGGTGAAGGCTCAGTTCCCCAGTGTATAACAGTTGTATACCCCATTAATACCACAACAGAGAAAGTAGCTAACGGATTCCCTTGAAACCAGATTAGAATGGGTCAACTCAATCTCCTCAACAAGGCAAGAAAATAGTCACCAGCTGAGTAAAGCCAAGGGCTGACATAATGATGGATGGCCAGATGGTTTCACCACAAAAAAGAATAACCTACCCTTGAACAGTAGGGCACAGTTCTGATAATAGGGGCTACAGGGTGAGCTAATCTAAATGTATTGCCTGCACAATTTTTTCCCCCTTATCTCAGTGTTTCCCCTTTCCGTTAATGAGAGAGATTGAGATATAAATAAGAGCTGTACAAGTCATTTCCTTTTTCTCCCTTCAAACTTTGTTTTTTAGCATAGGGATATTTGCCACTTCATTCTGAGCCATTTCATAATGCAGATATTTTGTTTTTCATTAAATTGACATTTTCACAACAGGGGTCATTCAAAAGTCTGCAGCCTTCAAAGATGGAGATTTTTTGTTGGGGTGTCATGTTGAAATATTTATATATCTTTTTCCCTGAGCAATGGGACATTTTTTAAAGGCAAATATAACTTCTGTTGAAAAAAATTAAATTTAAGGAATGGGAGAATGGGATAATGTGTTTTTCTTATTTTTTTCAAAATTGAACAATTTCAGAAAAACAAAAAACAAAACGGAAATACTACAATGTCTTCTACGTGTTTGATTTCATTTACCTCTTTCACACCCCTGAGGATATACAAAGAGTTTCTTTACCAATTAATTGTTCTTGCCATTTCTAGATTCCCCGGACCCCTTCTATACATTACAGGTATTATGCAATGAGATGGTTAATTGCACCATATCTGGAGATCCACTACATGTGCAAAATAGCTATCACACAATGAAAAGCTCCAACCAGTGCTGAAGCTAGGTCTCAAAAATTTGTACTAACTTTAGAGTTGGTTGCTGCAGAGCTTTCACTTGCACATGTAGGAGGAAGCCCTGTAAATGTAGCATGGCAGGAGGCACAGTGATGTGAATTCTGCATTAACTTCCATTGCACCTTTAGCTTCACATGTAAAGGAGGCCCCAGTTTCACATACTGATGATCTGAATATCACTGAATGCTAAGTCTGTTATTTTATTCCCTGTTGGGCATGTGTACACATGCATTTAGGCATGCCTAAATTTAACATACATTGGCTTAATGTGCATTAAGGCAATTAGGCTTGTGTCTGCGAATGCACACATTAAAGCACATTAACACAATGTTAATCCCAAGTCAGTCCATACGCAGCATTAATACACCTGAATGTGCTTATGCATGCATTAATGAACTTTAACTGTTCACACCTAAATTTGATACATGCTTTTGCAGATATCAAATTTAAGCATGAATAGCCTAAAATCACCATTTTTAAGGTGCATTCAGGGTGCACATGTGTAGATGTTCACTGTTAACACACCTTAAATCAAGCTAAAGCACCTTAAATTGACACATGTAAACACTCCAGTTATCTTTCTCCTAGGGTATTTGCTGAGTGAAACAGAAGTTCCCCCAGCTATATTTGGCAGGTGGGAAGCTCATGTATAAAGATCTGTATTACCAGTGTTGCTTTAGGACAGGAGGACTTAGCTTATTCACAGCTTCAGAATGCCAGAAACAGCAACATAATCTTGTGAAATCTAGAAGGATTCTCTAAGATTTGCCTTACTTTGACGTTTTTATGTACAGGAACTTCCGATTTCTTTTCCATAAACTATCTTCTGTCATTAGATCTTAAATGGTATGCTGCCCTCCTAACACTTATGGCACTAATAAAAGATCTTATACAATTTTACAAGGAAATTACATTGCAGTTAAATGTAAATTTTTCTACATTTCCTTTCTATCATTGAAGATTACCTGGAGAACTGTAGTTGAAGGATATTTACTATCTCTTTTATAATCACTGTTTCCTTTTGTCCACTTTATTGACTGGTGTCACCCAGCAGTTTCGGAGACATTACCAACTACCAACATGGTAGTAAGCAAGGCTGTGATATCCGAAGCATATGACTGATATTAGTAAAAATTGGTTCCAAAATGGAAGTTGTTTTGCAATGACATTGCAATATCCTAATCATTGTCATGATGGCAAGAATATTCATCAAGATGTATTGTGCTGAAATGGGTTCATACCTGAATGGCCTAAAGTGACAAAACCATTGTAGCATCACAGGGCTCACGTGCACACCACAGTTTTTGTCCTTTCATGCATGTACTACAACTTTGTGTCTATTTGCACGAGCAGGACTTCCTGACACTTTAAAAGTTTTTACTGTGCATTAAACTAAAAATCCTCAGATGTAGTGTAGTGTGGCTCACTGGGAATTAAAGCGCCACGTCCATGGATTTGTTGCAGGCCAACACAAAGGAATTCAAAGGCATGTAATAACCCCCTTTGTTCACTAGATGGCTCTGCAGTTTTTTTTTAGTTCACCCCTTTGAATTGCTTTGCTTTCGAATTACTTCCACTTTTTTTTTTCTTCTGTGGCTTTTTCTTTTTTTTTTTTTTCCCCCCTTTTAATTGCTTTGCTTTCGAATTACTTCCACTTTTTTTCTTCTGTGGCTTTTTCTTTTTTTTTTTTTTCCCCCATGTTTGCCAGCTCTTTGCTTCCACTCTACATGGCAGGGCATGGGCACAGGGTGAGTGGGGGGCCCCAGGCCAGGGCAGGAGCAGGCAGCACTGGACCATCCCCTTCTCCTGGGGTGCTGGCCAGGGACCCAGCTGAATTCGTTTGAAAACCTAGTGCGTGTAAACACAGATGTGACACTCCAAAATAAACAAGTTTAAATTTTATAAACCTATTTAATTTAATAAGGATTAAAACCCATGGTGTGTAGAGGCACCCCAACAGTGCAGGAGTAGAAACAATGACATAAGCCCAGAATTCTAGAAAGAATGCCCTACAGTCACCTTTATCTAACAGAGGAATCTCTCATAAAGACCACAGTTTCCTTAAATGTATTCATTATAAAGTGTTTAGTATTTATTAAATCCTGATGGTGAATTTAGCACTATACCAAGGGGCAACCTGGTCTTCAAGGCATTAAGGTGACCACTCCTTAAGTGACTACTCATTTAAACTATCTGTCCTTCAATATGTCTTTAATTGGGGTGATACTCTTATGTTTATTTATATAAGAAGACTAATATAGGCATAGATTCATATTTGGGAATAGTGGAAAACTTCCATGATTGAACAATGGTTTCAGAAGCTTTGGGGCTTTAGAAATATACAGTCTTTGGCTATTCCTTACCCTCCCCTACAACTATTGGATTAATTCATTCTTGTTAACTATCAATACAACTGGACACTAAGGCTGTGTCCAGATGAACGTGGCTGGGAGGTATGTGGTGCTGCCGACATGTCTGCAGTGCCACTAACCACACATTCAGGTATTCTCTGTGCTGCAAGGAAGCAGAGTGGAGGGTTTTTGGACCTGTGGATATACAGGGGTCAAAAAAACCCATGGGAAAAAAAAAGTAGAGTGGTGCATGTGGCAGCACTGCCCAAACCCAGAGACTGGCCATGAGTGTTTTCATGATATTGACATTTTTCCTGTCTCAAACCAAGATAAAAACAAAAATTCTTGTCTGTGGTATATGGTGTGTAGTGTGTGTGTGTGAACTAAAAGTCAGAACAAAAAACTGGATTGGGTCAATCAGAATGTGTGGTACCAATAGTATTGAACGTTTCCATTTAGATTATCATTTTAAAAAATGTCTTTGCATAGCTACAATTTAAAATAAAATATAATTTAAAGTAAAAAAAAATGAAAATGTTCATGTTGAACATGTTTGAAATAAGAGGTTTGGAAACTTTTAAAATTTTTAATATTTTTTTTCTGAACAAGGAGATTTTTTTAAACTTCCTCCTTCATTCAAAGATTTTTAGTTATTGGAGAGAGACAGAGAGAGAGAGAGCACCAAAAAAAAATCTCATCATTGTCAGCCTTAATAAAGGATGGTGGTTAGAGCTGTTTGAGTAAGCTGGTTGCAAGTCAACTGAAGATGGCAACTGGCAAAATTAAAAATCAAACAAAAATGTTTTAGAGTAATTAACATTTTGTTCAACCCAATTTTCTTCTTTTATGATTCCTTTCTTACCCTTTACAAATAGGTTAATTCTGAAATAAGACTGCTGTAAATGTCCTGCCCTTCCGTACCCGCTTTTTGCCTAAAGTTTGCTGAGTTTAGCCCCCGCAAAAACTTTTAAACTGTGATTCTGCTGTGCCTGTGCACAGAAGTTCACGTGCTGGGAGGAAAGAAGCATATTTCACTTTCTCCTTTTATTGTCACTCAGACCAGGCACAATGAAAGTGGAGCATGTGAAACAGCACAGATATAAACTACTATAAGACTGCGTGTCATCTTTAAACAATTTTATTTATTTATTTTATAAATCTGGAGTGTTGAATTGACTCACATGCACACATGGCATACACATGCATACAGGCAGACAGATATTAAACAGAAAGGCATGGAATATTTTGGTCAGGTTGTATAAATATGTCTAACTATACTACGTGATATTTATTAGCTACAATTTTGAATCTTTTTTAGATGGTTTGGCACACATTTGTTACTGGAGGCTGTACTATGAATCAGTGTCAAATTTCTAAGCAATGTGCCCAATATTGTCGTGTTACGATAGACCCTGATTTTCCTTCCATACACTAGCTTTCACTTTCTTCTTCCCATGTCCTGCTAACAACTATTCATTTTCATGAATACTGCTCTCTTTTCACTACTGTCTACTTAGTATTACTTGGATAAAGCCAGTCTTGAAAAGTGGCTATTTACTATATTGAAGAGAGAGGAACTGGGGCTATCATAATCTTCAAGGCTTCATTTAAAGCCCTTTTGATGGCTTTCATGGCAAAAATGAAGGGAGTGATGGAGGGACCAGTAAGTATGTTGGAAAAAAGGAATTGGCAACCAGAAAAGTGAATAAAATGACTGCAATACATTGCTCTTTCTAGTTATAAGCATAATCCCTCTGGAGGCCCTGAATGAGAGAAGACATCATTAATTAAATCAGGGGGAGAATGTCTGCTCTAGAGCTAGGTGATTCTATGCCATTCAGAAAGGGTTTGGATTCCTCTCTCTGAAGCTGCAGGAGAAAGTTTGCACTCATCAGTCATGACTGGTGATGAAATAAAGCAAAGCCCATAGGGATACTTTATGTTCTAATTTGTAAATCAGAACAAGCTCCACAGTTCATCCAAAATCCAGTACTGAATGTATTCTCTCCAGGACTTCAGGGACCAGAGTAGCTGATTGCAGTGCAACTGCCAGATATACTTCAGTGTTTTCACAGAAACACTATTAGAAACTATGGACCACACTGAAATAAATCCATTGAAATCTGAGATGTCCGGATACTCAAATCCTATATTAGTTGAGAAAGATAGAAGTATGTATGTGTGTGTAGGTAGGCATGTGTATGAAAGCGAGAGGGGTTGTCTAAACTCAGCAGGAGTAAATTCATAAAACTTTTATTTTTCATTGTTACAGCTGTTTCATTATTCCCTAATAAAATGGCAGAAACAATATTTTAACAGCATAGCCTAAGTACCAAAGATATTTTTAGGGGGGGACAACTCCCTCCCCCCTCCCCTCGAAAAACCAGAACATACTTACATAGAAGGGATTCAGTTCACTTCAGCCCCAATATGTGAATTCTAACTATATGAACCTGAAGCTGCAATTTATACCAGACATAAAAGATCGTTGTCTATCACAGTCTTCCTTGAAGACATTCTGGCCTGAGTAGCTTGCTTTCTAGAATTATCCTCAGGTGTCTTAAATTAGTGTGGGGGAATTGAGTGCATTCAGCAGGATGTAAACCTCAGAGCCAATGCCCGTGTGTTTGGTATGGTACACATATTAAATAACAGTTGCTTAGAAGTCAGAAGATACCTTTCTGATAGGTTGCAACTAATGCTTTTTCTTCACTTAAACAGTAAGTCACTGAACTTTGCTTGAACTTGTTCTCAGATCAGTACAGTACATATTTAACACAGTCCGTCCTGTTCAGATTTATTTATTTTTCTTATTCCATAAACGTTGTCATCATTTAATATGCATTCAGCAATAAAGATGTTTCATGACCAGTAAAATTCTAGATACATATATCCCAGATGAGTTTTTACACCCCATTTTTCCCACCAATATGGAGAAACAGGTAGGCACTAGGCAAGCACTTTATAAAAAGGGAAGTCTATGTTCAGTTCAATAATGCATGGTTGAAAGCTTGCTTTTAAGCATGATCCATGGGTTTTTTTTCTGAAAGTACCAACAATAGGTGTATTCTTTTCTATGGTAGAGTACCTTTGAATGCAACTTTTCCTGTTTAATAGTAAGTGAAATATATCTTGGGGATTTTTGGTTTGTTTTTTTTTTAAGCTGCAGTGCTTCAAAAACATTATCTTCCATTAGGACAAATTATAAAGAAGGACATATGTCAGTTGTTTGATCAATAGCAGTCTGTTGCCTCAATCAACAATACACCAGTATTCGGGCTTGATGCCAGATGGCAATGTACTATTACAATGCATATAACTAAGATTGCCAATTGCTATTGCTATCTCATGAGACTTTTGCAAGAGTTCAGGGTTTGTTATCCCTCTGGTCACATTGAAATTGGGCTAAATATATTCTGTAGATTTAAGATTTAAATCTCTAGGATTTAATTTGGGTAAATAGATTCTGTAGATTTAACTGTGCACCACATTCTTTACCTTCTGTGCTCAAAAGCTGTGTAATATTGCACTGCATTATAAATGGCCACCGCTTCTTTCATATTGGAAATCTTTAATAGGTGGGTCTGCTTAGAAAAGTAAAATGAAGATGGCCATCCATGTTTAAACTACAGGAAAGAGAATGTGGTCTAAACAAACAGTATTTATCCGCAGTATGGAGAGCAGAAGCCCAAGCGTGGCATTCTGTTCCCTTCATGTTTACTTAAGGGAACACCCAGAAGAGCCTGAACATTTGTTCCCCTGGGAACAAGTAGCGGCAGCACACCTTGTGCCACTACTACTTGTCCCTGGGGAACACCCATGATACATGGGCTCTGGTGCACAGCAGGCTACCGGAGATGGGGTAAGGGAAGCTGCTGGCCCCAGCAGCCTGTCCTGGGGGCCTTCTGCAGCTGCAACCATGGCAGGAAGCCTGGCCAACAGCCGCAGCATGGCACCGGCTTGCCAGGCTCCAGTTTTGGGTGGCACATACTGTCACCATGTGCACCACCTGGCTTTTTCTCAGCATGAGTTTTTTTTTACCCTGGGATCTCCTGGGGTCAATAAATATCCCCCAGGCTACAAAGTACCAGTGCAGGGAATGCCTGCATAGGCAGTGAAGATAAGGCTGTGACACCACATACTGCACATCCTCACTCTTCTGTATGGGATTAAGCATCCAGGTTTGGTTGTCTACATGGCATTTTTGGCACTTATGCACCCACAGGAATTTTCTTTATGAATGCATAGTCCTGCAAACATGGTTAAGTGAGTGCCCTAGCCCCTCAGATATTTGGTGGGGATGGGACATGAAGGCTCTTTCTCTCACCTTCATTCTGTCACCATTACCAAGTTTAAATCCACTAACTGTGGGTTTTGGCTATCTAGGACAACCACACATTCACAAGGAGTGTGCATATATGTCCTGGCTACCACTTTGCATGCTAGTCCATAAGCATAGATAGGTATTCACGTGTGCACAGCACCATGTCCAGGAATAGAATAGCTCAGGGCATGTAAGTACCAGAAATGCCATGTAGATTCATGGGGAAAAATAGAATGCCACCTAGGTCTCTACTGTGCTTCTTTTCAAATGCCATATTCACATCCAAGGTTGATTTCAGTGGACAAATTCAGAGAACTCACACTACAGAGTAAATGGGGTACAATTAGGACTTTTCATACCTTTATGCATAAAAGTATCCAGAACCTTTGATCATTGTTCTTCTATTTACTTAGGGGACAATGTTAGCATTTTTTATTACCTAACACCACAAATGTTCTGAACTTTTGGACACAAATATTCCTGCTACCCTACACTAGCTTGTAACTTTTATTGGAGGACAATAAAATAAAATATGGTGAAGTGAGAAAACCAAAGAGAAAAAGAGATCCTTGGAAAGAGGATGTTTGTAAAAATCCATGGTATTTTAATGGCAAGTTGAATTATTCAAAACAAAACAAAACAAGCAGACATGCTGGCTACAAAATCTCATCCCAAAGGCCCATCAGTTTTGACTGTTAGAAGACAGTATGTCTCTTGAGATAGAACTAAATGAAATCTTCATAGACATTTATAATTGTTCAGGTATTATACTGGTTATCATTTTTAACAGTCAAAAGCACATTTGTTTCCCTTGTGGGACAGCAGGCTTTGGAAGGAAAACAGGTTGCAGAAACATTTTTTTTTCCCTGTCCCTCAAATAGTCAATAAACCAACCAGAGCCAACTGTCAGGGTGCTGAGCTCCCTAGATCGAGCTGAAAGTACAGAAGTTATTGTAAATATATAAACAAATCAGTGTGTGAGCAAAAATTAAACTGGAGTTTGAATATTTTCTTTTTTCTCTTCCATTTCATTTCCAGTTCTCATCATTATCGAGCCCAAATTACAATAATAAGATATTAAATTGCACTTGACCTTCTCAAGGTGAGAGCTCCTCATTTTCTTTCTTGATGTTTTGGTGCAGTTTCTATGTGAAACATTACCACACATCAAACCAAACATGACTGAGATTGATTGGTAATTGAAGTGGCTCGTGAATAATCTTTGTTAGTCAAGAGATTCAGAGAGGTGTCAAAAAGGCCTTTCTGGAGTTTCTGCATTGACTTCAAAAAGAACATAATTATGATTAAAACCTGCAAGGTACCCCACACCCTCAGAGCTACTCAGACCTGTACAAAAGGCACTCATCATCTTGTAAGATTGGGTTTTGATTTGCAACACAAACAAACAACCAAGACTGTAATCCTTCTTAATGAAAGGCACTTTTAAAAATTAGTCCAAGAGTTTTAAAAGTGACCAATGTTTTGGGAGTCTCATATTGTTGGTGTTCAACTTGATATATATTCAAAGGTTCTGATTTTCATGAACAGAGCCCTTTAAGGTTGTCTCAAGCTGAAAAAAAATTGAGAAACCTAAAATCTAATTACTTTTATTAGTAATGTCCTGGAAGTTGTGGATAAATGGAATTCATGCTACGCAATTGAAAAACTGCCATGTTTGGGGGTTGGTTTGTTCTTATTTGTGATGAGGTAACTTATAAATCTAAGTTTAAATAGTCTAAGCATTTCATGTTCCAGATATTATACAAATGTTAGGTAAGTATTTGTCATTTGTACAAAGGATTAATTACTTCTAGCACCATTTTTTTCATAATTTAATAATCCTTCCAGAGGATTTTGGACCTCTTTTTGGCCAGTAGAAGCAGTTATTCAGAAAGGCAAAACCTGAAATTTGGGTTTTCCTTAGAAGAATCTTAAAATAAAAATTGCCATCCAGATTTAATTTAGAGTCACATAAACAAATCATATTTATCTGGTGTACATATGGCAGAAGTCCAAATTTCCAGTAACTACTACTGTGGGATCCAGATTTCACCCAAGGTAGTTCTAGTTCTGCTCCATACAGTCATCGACTTCTATGGTGAGTGGCAATTATGATTATATATTATATATAAAATTTACTTTTGAGCACCCCCTCCATGCCAAGATGCTACCTTGTTACCTTGAACTGTCTGACAGTTAAGGTGCTAATGGCTTGTTTTTGCTCCTGCACTTATTTAAGGTAAGCATTCAGTTGACATCAGAGAGACCTTACCTGACACCCGGCTTTGAGCGTAGCCTGTATGTGAACAATCCCTGATGGTACACCTTTGTGACACTAGACTTTTAGGTGTATATTGTATGTACTTTGTGCTGCAGACTGGTGAATCATCCCTTGATTCTTAGTAGCTTGTGGGAAAAATGTTCTGATTTTCTGGACATATCTGCAGTATTGTGGAAGGCACTATATAACTATGAACTCTTCAGTGATTTAACTTCATTTCTAAGTGGAGCAGCCCGAGTGAAAGCAGATTCTGGATATTACCCATATGTCCAGCCATGCCAGATAATGCCCATTGAAAATCATGTTAAATGTGGATGAAAGGTTTTTATATGTGGATGAGCAGCAAAAGAGGCTCCAACACGGATGAAAAACCTAAATTAACCCAGGAGTAAAGTAACATCCTTGCTGTCTGCAAGCCCCTAGTTCATCCGATTCCTCAGTCCTGAGGAATGTTGTCTTAGAAGACTTCAGAACAAATCACCTGTAACTGAGAACATGAAATCCACATTAATAGAAGAAAATTCCCATTTTCCTGAGGGTTCCCATCAGATGAATTCTCTTCATATTGATTTTGTGCTTCTGTTCTGGTTTTCAGAAGAAATAAATACTAATGTGAGAAAACCCCAGTGGCCTATTTGCCTTGAAGGTGGCAATGCCCCCACCCATGAGGGAAGCCCCTTTTTTAATATACACAGAATACAGATACATCTGGCCACCAGGTGACACTGTTTTTGCATTTTTTTCCCTCATAGAAAGATCACTTTGTGTAGAGCTAGCAAATCACACTGTTTTGGAAGGCAGCAGACAGTTTGAGTTGGAAAGCTAATCCATAAAAATAAACACAATCTGTCCATTGTCTACCCTTTGTTTGTTCACTGTTCATGAAAATTAGGAGGCGCTAAATGATTTACACTGCAGTAAAAGTATACAACCGTCAGCTCCTTAAAATTTATGATTAGCCCTTAAAGTACTGTAAAGGAAATGTAAATTGCCTCCTCCCAACTTTGAAGGGAGTTGAGCCACATGATCAAGCTCTGCCTGGTTATCACACTAATTTGAAGTGATTATATCCAATACTGTTTAGTGCCTTGTATTCATTACATTCTGCCATACAGTATGTCCTGTAAAGATTCTTGACTGGTGCATACTTGTACTCATTATACGTAACTCCTAAATCTAATAAAAAACAATTCAGTCAAACAGGGTAGAAGCCTTTTAAAATCATAGTTAGCCTGAGGGGAAAGGAAAGAGTTGACACTGTGTCTGAAATGGATATGGGGGAAGATTAAAAATGAAAAAAGAAAAGAAAGAAAAACATCAGCAAGTCTGTTTCCCACCGGGTCTTTATTTAGGGGGAAAAAATATTCATACCTTTCTGAATCTTTGTCCTGGATGTTTGTCTGGATCTAACATCTAGAAGCATCTTGAAAGATTTCAAATATTCAAAGATTTTTTTAAAGTTAAAAAACTGTCATTATGAACTTGTCTGACCCCCAGAACCACTCAAACTATTAAATTTCACCCACTCATTGCTACCGTGGAGGTAATTATTCTACCCTACCATATACATGAATGCTTTTGGGCCAAGGGTTAATTGATCTTTTTTTTGGGAAATCATTCTGGATAAGATGGTACTCTCTTTCTGAAAATACACCCAAAATGATTTCATTTGGTTTTACAGTGAAGATGGCTCAACTGAATTAGTCCTTCAGCCTCCTACTACAGAATGTTATCATATAAAATGGTGAATAAAAGTGTATGTGTGAATGAACTGGCCAAGGGGAACCAGCAAGCAATGGGAGAGTCCCTGTTCCCCCGAGCACTCCCGGGAGAAAAAAGAAAAAAGGCCAAAAAGTGGACGGAGAGTAGGTTCAGGCTAGACATCGAG
>NW_017729025.1:47026168-47029241 GCF_001723915.1 Gavialis gangeticus | reverse complement strand
GAGCCAACTTCCAAGGGAAGTGGTGCTCACTCCTACCCTGGGGGTCTTCAAAAGGAGGCGAGACAATCAGCTAGCCAGGAGCATTTGACCCCAGTACTCTTTCCTGTCTGTGGCAGGGGGTTGGACTTGATCTGCTCAGGTCCCTTCCGACCCTACTGACTATGAAACTATGAAATGAGAGAGAGAAGCTTATGTAAATGCTAAGGTTATCCAGTCTTCTTCATCCTGTTCATTCCTGCTTGGGAGCAGAAGCTTGCTACAGCCCAATAGTATTAGTGCTAATGTACACCCAGTTTTTAAACTATTCTAAAATTTTATTTTAGTTAAAATTATGTCTGCCTGTACTGATAAAAGCATGGCATCTTTGAACAAATATAACTCTATCCATATTAGGGTTTTTAACGCTTTAACTATGTCTGTTTCTAAATCTGTATAGTTATAACTATGAATGCAAACAAAGGAGACATTTAGCAAAAAGAACTGAGTAATGCTTTAGCTCTATAGGTGGGGAATAAATGGAGAGAAAAGCTGTAGGTATAGACTGTGAAAATGAAGATTGTAAAAGAAAATGAAGACAGTATATGATAAAGATCGAGTCAATTATTGAAGAAATATAGATACATAATCTATAGGTAGATTGACCTATATGATCAAATAAAGATGAATATTTTACAGCAAAATAAACTCATATTTCAAAGCATATTTTTATTCCTTTTTTGAATTTATTTTTATTTTGCTTACCACCTAGATCCTGTGTTTAATTTAATTTTTTTTTACTTTGCTGAATTTCTATAAACTTATATATATGAAAGGGGAGAGAGGAAGCCCTTGTTATCATTTTAATTTATCTTTTTACTCAAGAAATATGATTATTCAGGCAGTTTTCTGTGGGTTTGGCATGTTCACTCCAGCAAAAACAAGAACCTCATGTCACCAAAGCTACACACTGTGCACGCTGCTAGATTTCCTGAAAAGATGCTGAGTTGGCATACTGGACCTGGTAGTTAAAAAGGGCTTAGCTTTCTTTATACGGATTTATGGTTTAAACATCCTCAGGATTACCTTTGAAAGTCATGGTTTAAATTTCTAGTGCCCTGGTTCAGCAAGTTGCTTATACATATCTCTAACTTCAAACATATGAGTAGGTTTCTTGAAGTCTATAAGATCGCTCATTTGCTTAGTACTACATATGTGCTTAAGTGCTTTGATGAATCAAGGCTTTAATTAATCAGTCTTAAGCTGATGCTTAATTAGAGCACTGAATAGGGGTGAACTTAATCATGGGCTTAAGTGCTTACCAAATCATTGCTTTAATCAGGCATGACTGGTTGATATTAATACACACACAAACAGACACATACATAGTTTCATAGTTTCATAGATTTAGGGTCGGAAGGGACCTAATAGATCTTCTAGCCTGACCCCCTGCCAGGGCGGGAGAACAACAAAACCCGAAAACAAGAAACAGGACTCAAATGAGATATAGATATCTATATCTATATAGATATATTATATATATCTATATAGACATATAGATATATCTACATTTGGCTAATAACTCCTGAAAGCACAATTAAATGGTGGAAAGTTGTTAAATTAATGATCTAAGCAAACTCTACATGATCTAAGCAAACTCTACAAGGATTAATTTTTATCTAATCAAAATGAGCTGGTGCTAACTTTTAAAACTAGATGTGGAATATTGAAAAGTAATAACAAATTAATAAACACTTCTGTGTTCGTTATTTCTTCAAATAAAAAAAATTACCCTTTTATCAGAAGAATGGTCAGTTGTGGAGAGAAATATTATTTTTAATGCTGTCCCCTTCTCAAATGTTCATTCAAAGAGGAAAAATAAAACCCCTTAATATATACCTCTTTTTGGGTTTTGACCATCAAAATCCTTCTCAGGTAATAATAGAGTTGCAGTTATGCATATGCTCTATTAATGTTATGGAGCAAATTTCTGAACCCCACATTCAAAACAGAAATATTACAGTTCCTTTCTTTGATAATCCTTTAATAAGAAAAGTCAAGTAATCATTTCCCCCCTCTGGTAAAAAAACCTTTCCACCCTGAATGCCAATCAAAATCCACATAGGTCAATATCAGATCATTTCTGCATTCTGCCTGTCAGCTAGGGAAAACTATGTTTCTACTGTAACAAACCCCGCAACCCCAGGAACTGGCACAGGAAGCCAAAAAGGAAGGTTCCCCATGTTATACCAAACATGCTAGGGATTAAAGTCACAAGCCAGGGGGCCAGGGAAAAATAAACGAAGAGAGTAGATAAATGTTGGCTGCATCTGGACGTGCAATTAATGAGATGCAATGAACTCTAGAGCAGTTCAAGACAGAGTAAACTCCCAGGTGCAGCGTCTACAAGTGTCCAGGACAGCAGCAATCTGACCTGGGGCAGAGCAGGCCCATGGCTGGCTGGGATGACTAGGCATTATTTATACCCATGGTCAGTGTCTACATGTGCATTTCAGCACAGTAAATTAGTCCACCGTAAGATAGTACTGTTCTAGACAGTATTATCTTATGGTGGAGTTAATTAATTTACTGTCCCCTAATAGTGGCACATATGTAGATGGTGACACTTTACTGCGGAGCTAATTAGTCTACTCTGCAGTACAGTGCACCTGTTATCATTAAAGTACATACATGTAGAAGCTCCTATGTTGGGCTTTAAACTAGCTCAGACAAGGGGATAGGGAGGCAGAAGAAGGAGAACATCAGGAACCTGAAATCCATGGGACATCCAGCAGTACAGCACAGATAAGCAATAAGAGGTAAGCAATAAGGGACCCACTGGGCATCAGAACTGGGGGGCAACAAGGGCACCAGTCACAGGGCTCAAGTGCCTATACACTAATGCTAGCGGTATGGGGAACAAGCAGGATGAACCAGCGCTCCTGCTTGCAGAAAACACTTACGACTTAAGTGGGGTTAACAGAAACCTGGTGGGACTCTACCCACAACTGGGTGGTACACATTAAGGGCTATAAGCTGTACAGAAAGGATAGAGTAGGGAGGCAAGGGGGAGGGGTTGCACTCTATGTCGAGGAGC
>NW_017729025.1:47016934-47026157 GCF_001723915.1 Gavialis gangeticus | reverse complement strand
CAAGGAGAAATGCAAAGTGCTGCACCTAAGGAGGAAAAATGTCTAGCACACCTACTGCCTAGGAAATGACCAGCTCAGTAGCAATGAAGTGGAAAGGGATCTCAGAGTGCTAGTGGATTCCAAGATGAACATGAGTCATTAGTGTGGCACAGTCATCAGAAAAGCTAACTGCACTTTATCATGCATCAGCAGATGCTTGACAAACAGAACCAAGGAGGTGATACTTCCCCTCTATCAGGCACTGGCCAGACCGCAGTTGAAATACTGCATCCAGTTTTGGACACCACACTTTAAGAGGGATATAGATAACCTGGAGAGGGTCCAGAGAAGGGGCACTCATATGGTTAAGGGCTTGCAGGCCAAGCCCTATGATGAGAGACTAGGGCACCTGGACCTCTTCAGCCTCTGCAAGAGAAGGTTGAGAGGCGACCTTGTGGCTGCCGATAAATTCATCATGGGGGTGCAGAAGGGAATTGGTGAGGTTTTTCTCACCAAGATGCCCCTGGGGATTACAATAAATAATGTCCATAAGCTAGCAGAGAGCAGATTTAGACTGGACATTAAGAGGAACTTCTTCACAGTTAGAGTGGCCAAGATCTGGAAAGGGCTCCCAAGGGAGGTTGTGTTCTCCCCTACCCTGGGGGCTTCAAGAGGAGGTTAGATAGGCATCTGGCTGGGGTCATCTGAACCCAGCACACTTTCCTGCCTATGCAGGGATTCGGACTCTATGATCTATTGAGGTTCCTTCTGGCCCTAACATCTATAAGCTAAATAACAGATAACAAACAGTAACACTACGGTGTACTCACTCAAGGACAGGGAAATAAAAACATGCACTAGTACTGAGATACAGATACTCAAAGAATCTTGTACTCTCTCATTCCTTGTACTGGGAATCAAGCTCCCGGTTCAATTCCCCAGTTCCTGGTTTGATCCCCCAGCTCCCCAATCATTCCCCCCAGCTCCCAATCTTTCCCTGTAGCCCCTGTGGCTTCTCCTGGTGCTGCCAGCATTGCCTGCCTTGCCCCTGTGGGGGCAAGGGCACAGCGGGGGGAGTAGCCAGATGAGCCACGGCTTCTCCCAGGGCTGCTGGCTCAAACCGGGGCTCGTCCTGCTGTTCTCCCAGCTACTCCTGCAGGCACTGACTGCCTGTATAGTCTATGGCCAAATAAGATTTGGTGACGAATATCTTCAGATTCAGCCAAATCAAACTGGGACAGTGATTCAAATCACCAAAGTGAATCACTGTCCCTCTGAATTGCCAAATCCAAAGCAAATACTTTTCGCTTTGCATAGGCCTACTGCGCAACAGTGTATTACTACTGTTGATGCTGTGACATGCTACTGCACAGTATTATTCAGCTACTGCACAGTCAGTGTCTCATGTAGATGTGCCCACTGTCCACTATACCAGGGTGATATAATTTCTCCAGTTATAGGTTATTAGAACTGGGGAAAAAATAAACCAATGATCTTGTCATCATTCCATCATCTGCACTCTTTGGTGAAGGGCAAAATGAATCAAGGAAGCAAATACCTTGACCTTGGTGAAGGCTCAGGAAAATAAAGTGACTTTTCAGGTAATATGTATTTCTCCCAAGTGAGGATAATACTATTCACTTATATTTATGTGGCATAGAATGTTTATTATTACTATAAACTGTAGGAATGATAAACAATGCTGAGAAATATGAATAACTATTTAAGATAATAAGTTTGATTTTTTAAAATTTTTTGTAGGCAATATACAAATAATAAAAAGAGGCCCAAATGCACCCTATAAATGGTTTATAATGAAATATATACAAAGCTATATTTTCTAAAATGAAACAATTTTTATGTACAAGATGCAAACACTGTAAGAATAGATTAATTAACTTGAAAGGAATAAAAGACAACCGTGAACATTTAAAGAGTCCAAAAAATTAAACCTGAATATTTTTTAATTCATAGAACTTTATTAAATATTGTTTCATTTTTGACTTTCTTTTTTTTTTCTGCATCACTAGCTTTGGCTGGGCCATCTGGAAGTACCAAAATAGAGGAAGAGTTCTTACTGTATTTTTGTAATGTATTATATTATTGTATTGTATGTTTAGCTTAATCTGAAGGCACTCAAAATTCCTCTTGCAACTCTATTTTAAGAAGCTGTTCAGGGTGAATTCCAAATCAAGGTCAGAATAAAAGTGGGGGAAAAAATGTAAAATCATAGAATCATAGAAAGTTAGGATTGGTAGGGACCTCAGGAGGTCATCTAGCCCAACCCCCCACTCAAAGCAGGACCATCCCCAACTAGATCATCCAAGCCAAAGCTTTGTCTAGCCAGGTTTTGAAAACCTCCAAGGATGGAGCTTTCACTACTTCTCTGGGTAACCTGTTCAAGTATTTTACTACCCTCCTAGTGAGAAAAATCTTTCTAATATCTAACCTAAACTTCCTTTGCTGTAACATGAGACCATTGCTCTTTGTTTTGTCATCTGCCACCACTGAGAACAGTCTAGCTCCATCCGTTTTTGAACCCCCATACATGTAGCTGAAGGCTGCTATTAAGTCCCCTCTCAGTCTCCTCTTGCTAAACAACATAAGCCCAGTTTCCTCAGTCTTTCTTCATAAATCATGTTTCCTAACCCCATTACCATTTTTGTCACGTTCTGCTGGATTCTCTCCAATTTGTCCACATCCTTTCTGTAGTGGGAGTCCAAAACTGAACACAGTACTCCAGATGTGGGCTCACCAGTGCTGAATAGAGGGGAATAATCATTTCCCTTGACGTACTGGCAGCACGTCTATCAATGCAGCCCAATGTGTTATTTGTCTGCTTGGCAGCAAGGACACACTGCTGGCTCATATTCAGCTTATTGTCCACTGTAACCCCCAGGTCCTTTTCTGCAGAGCCGTTGCCCAGCCAGTGCATGGAATTGTTTCTTCCTAAGTGCAGGATTTTGCACTTGTCCTTGTTGAACCTCATGAGATTTCTTTTGGCCCAATCTTCCAATTTTTCTAGGTCACTCTAAATTCTAGCCCTATCCTTCAGCATATCTACTACTCCCCCCAGCTTGGTGTCATCTGCAGACTTGCTGAGGGTGGACTCTATGCCATCTTCCAGGTCATTAACAAAGACATTAAACAAAACCGGCCACAGGACTGGGTGCTCTAGATAATACCAGTTGCCAACAAGGCATTGAGCCATTGATTACTACTCTCTGAGCCCAATGCTTGTGCCAGTTTTCTATTCAGCTTACAGTTACACTCCATTCATCCAGCCTGTACTTCCTTAGCTTGCCTGAAAGAATGTTGTGGGAAACCAGATCAAAAGACTTGCTAAAATGAAATCCACCAGTCTCCCCGTATCCACAGAGCCTCATCACTGAAGGAAAACAGGTTGGTCAGGCATGACTTGCCCCTGTTGAATCCATGCTGACTGTTCCTAATCACCTTTTTCTCCTCCAGGCGCTTAGAAATAGATTCCTTGAGGATCTGCTCCATGATTTTTCCAGGGACTGAGGTGAGTCTCACTGGTCTGTAGTACCCTGGATCCTTCTTTTTCCCTTTCTTAAATATGGGCACTATGTATGCCCTTTTCCAGTCATCTGAGACATTTCCTGATCTCCATGAGTTTTTAAAGATGATGGCCAATGGCTCTGCAATCACACTAGCCAATTCCGTCAGCACCCTTGGGTGCATCCCATCTGGCCCCATGGACTTGAACACGTTAGTTAGTCCCTAACTTCTTTTACCACTGCTGGCTGCTCACCTCCTCCCCAAAATGTGCTGCCTGGTGTAGTAGTCTGGGAGCTGACCTTGCCTGTGTAGACTGAGGCAAAAAAGACATTGAGTACTTCAGCCTCTTTTTTGCATCTTCTGTCACAGGGTTGCCTCCCCCATCTAGTAAGGAAACTACACTTTCCCTGATCCTCTTCTTGCTACGAACATATGTGTAGAAACCCTTTTTGTTACCCTTTGTGACCCCTTACTAGCTGCAAGTCCAATTGTGCTTTGGCCTTTCTGACTTCATCTCTACATACCCGAGAAATGTTCTTATATATGTCCCTAGTTATTTGTCTGGGTTTCCACTTCTTTTAAGCTTCCTTTTTGTGATTTAGTTTACTGATGAGTTCCTTGCTAAGCCAAGCTGGTCTTCTAGCAAACTTGCTAGTCTTCCTGCACATTGGGATAGTTTGTTCCTGCACTCTCAATGAGGCTTCTTTAAAGTACAGCCAACTCTCCTGGACTCCTCCCCCCTCAGTTTGGCTTCCCAGGAGATCCTCTCCATGACTTTCTGGATTGAGCCAAAGTCTGCTTTTCTGAAGTCCAGGGTCTTTACTCTGCTGCTTTCCATCCTTCCTTTCCTCAGGATCCTGAACTCAATCATCTCATGGTCAAAAACTTCCTGTATTGCCTGTGCACTGCTGTATTGTCCTCCCAGCAGACATCAGGGTGGCTGAAGTCCCTCATAAGAACCAGGGTCTGTGATTAGGAAACTTCTCTTAGGTGTTTGAAGAAAGCCTCATCCACCACTTTCCCCTGGTCTGGTGGTGTATAGCAGACCCTCACCATAATATCACCCTTGTTGCTTTCCCCTCTGACCCTAAACCAGAGACTCTCAACAGGCTTATCTCCAGCTTCATACTGGAGCTCTGAGCAATCTTATGGCTCTTTCACATAAAGTTTAACTCCTCCTCCTCTTCTCCCCTGCCTGTCCTTTTAACTCCTCCTCCTCTTCTCCCCTGCCTGTCCTTCCTGAACAGTTTATACCCACCCATGACAGTGCTCCGGTCATGTGAGCTTCCACCAAGTCTCTGTTATTCCAATCACGTCATAGTTCTGTGACTGTGAGAGTACTTCCAATTCTTCCTGCTTGTTTCCCAGGATCTGTTCATTTGTGTACAGGCATCTGAGGTAAGAAGTATGAGAGCAGGGTCCCTGTTGCCCCCTCTTGCTTGCTCTTCCTCCAGGTCTTCCACTTCCCCACTTATCTCAGGGTTTTGGTCCAAACATAACTGGATTTTCATTCACCTCTCACTTTAAATTAGCAAATACAGTGAACCAGGGAATGTGTTTCCCTTCCTAAATCTCAATCCACATACAAAAAAAGAAAATTTGCATGACTGAGCCTTATAGTCACACATGCAAAGAGCACTCAGAACAATCAGTCTCTAAAATAAGAAACATATGCAGTTGTCTGCAGTTTGGACAATTCCTTCCTTTTTTCGTGAGACTCCTTTGACACATACCTAAGCACAACCTTTGACAATTTTTGACAAATTAGTTTGGCTTCGTAGAGATCACAAGGCTTGTTTGCATACCCCTATTTTGGTGCATGATCTGGAAGACTTTGCTGGGGGAGGGGAAACAAAGAATGTCATAATTCACCTAAACAAAATAAATCCAAAGAAACTGGAGAAAAGTTTTAATCTCAGATGACAAGTTTCTCAATATGCTACATTAGTAGAGCCAAGAAGTAAGATTATATGGAAAAATGGAATTGGGGATGTAATTACACCCATGCGAAAGAAAGACTTATCTTTACCCTCTCCATTTTCTCCATTATATCTAAGAAAGAGCAAGTGCTTGTTATGTTTAAAATAGTGACGTACTGGACTGGAACTCAGGAGTTTTGTGTTCAGGTCTTCAACTTTCACAGTGACTTTGAGAAAGTGAGAGACAGAACAATCAAGAAACCATCTGATCTATTTGCAGCAGAAACATCCCTTAATATGTAACTAGAAGCTTGATTTTGGTTTGCATCTAAGTTACTATTGTAATAATAATTATAATAAATGTAAAATCTAGAATCATAGAAATCAGAGATGGAAGAGCCCTATCAAATTATGTTTTCCATCTTCAATTATATCTTTTTTCCCCTCTGTCTTAGAGAAGTTCCTCAGACACTGTTGTAACCAGGGATATCCAAGAGAGAAAGGGAATTGAACAGAACAGTATAATTCAGTATTTAGATTATCATTCCATAGACAAAACCTATTCAGCCCAAATTTTAAATGGTCATCCTTGTTAGTTATGAACCCTCTCCTAACTCCTTAAACCTTTTCTGCATGCAGAGGACCCAGAAAAGACCCAGCTCAGGTCTCCAGCTACATGGGCAAGATTCCTTCCAGTTGAGCTATTATGGCTAAAATATGGGAAAGATTCCCTCCTCCAACTTCTAATACCTAGCGATTTCTGGCCCATTATGTTTTAGTGACTTAGACAGATGTCTGCTTCCACAATGACTGCACTTATGTAGCCACATACATTCCCAGCCAGGGTGTAACCTACTGTACATGCTCAGTAGTCTATGAATCCATGCTTATGTGTCCACAGTGCAAATAGAATTGCAGCGTGAGTGTAAGTACCAAAAAGTCCACTTACATGGCTAAGAAACTGCCACTGAGGCCTACAAAAGGAAACAAAATTCTGCCCTAAGTGGAATCCTGTTCCACCCTGTTTAAGACAGTAAAAACCTGGTAACATGGCAATTTTCATAATAGACCTCTATCTTAGTCTTAAGTATAAGTAACAAAATGAAGCAAGAATGGAGACCAGCCCATTTTAATCATTAATGGTTTTATTTTTTTTCAGGGACTTGAGCAGGGTGGAATAAGATCACACTTAGGTGCCTTACAGGTGAAAAAGAATTTCATTTAATTTTTTATTTGCAAAATATACCGTGAAAAAGAACTGGCAGTTTTCAACCAGCTCCGCTGTCAACATATTTCCTCTTAGGCCCTTTCTTGAAACCACTTTTGTTTTACTTAATGCACATGAATAATTCTATTAAATCCAATGAGACAAGGGATATGTTTAAAGTTAAGCTTATGAGTATATGAAGGCCCACAGCATTAAGCATTGTATGGCCAAGTTAGACTATGTATATTTGGTCCTTTTAACCCTATCTTGTAATTTAATCCCTGAAGTCCTTTGATTGCCTGCTGCTTTCTTAACTAATTTATTGGTCAGAATTCTCCGCAGTCTGTCAGCTTCTATCAGATATTGTAGTGCCCAGGGCTAAATCTGGTCTTCTTGGGTCAGTTTACCTGCATATGCAGGTATAGACATGCCCACACTCTGGCATTATACTTTTGGATACAGGCTTTCAAGTTTATGTTGCAATATCATATTTTGTTTTTTGTCCCCCCTGCATATTTCTGTGATTTCCTTATGCTATCTTTAGTTGACTGTTTAGTGTTAACTTTTTCCCAGTATATTAATCTGATCTGGGGCATATCTCATTTGTTTTGTGATGATCACATTTATAATCTCTTCAGGAGCCACCGTATATTTTGTCCTTTTTCTACATTTTATTTGCAACACTCCACTAAAGCCCCAAGTTAACTGTGCAGTTTAACACGAGTAACTTCAAGGCAAGAATGGTTCAATTGACTCCAATGGGTCTATTCCCATGTTTAAAGTCAGGTATTTGTTTAATTATCATGCTAATCTGAGGATCTATATTAATACATCCTCCAAATATAATTAATTATATGGCATCTCCCATCTTTCAGATCATTACTTAAGATTTTACAGATAACCAGATCTGACACCAACCTCAGTAACCACTCCTTCACAACCCAATTACTGCACTGTTGTATATTGCAACTTTCAGTGCTTTTTATATTTGACTCTACAGCTAGTTTTCATTTCTACTGACAGTGCTCATATCCAAGTTAATCTGAATTAATTTATGAAGCAGCATTTCATGAATCACCTTATGAGGTGATTAATTGATGACCAGATTTATTTCATTTACTGCATTGCATATCCTTCATTCACTAGGCTGCTAATTTCATCTGGAAGAAAGAGGGAAAAAAGGCAAGAATTAAATTAAGTTCTACTGGCTTGAGGGTTTGGGGGTTTCTTGGGTGGGTTGTTTTGTTTGCTTATAATACATGCTGTTATGGCCCTTTGTTCCCTTATGCCAATGAGGTTACAGAGAAATGGTGTGTTTTTCTTCTATCACTGTCCCTTTGGTAAGATACAAAAGAACATTAAATGATTTCCCCAGCCAAAGATCCCTGGTTTTTGAGGGCCCTATCCTGTATTACCAAAGACATGAAAACTGTGCCAGATGCAGAATCTGTTTCTATATAAAATATTCCAACTCTGAAAGGAAATGTTTTCATTTTCATATTTATGTATAGATTCAAAATCTTTGAAGATGACTGGATTTTGCTATGGACTAAGAGCAGGAGTGGGTGGTAAAAGAACCCTTTTCTTTGAAGTGACTCCTTAGCCAAAATACTTGGTGTGTGCACTGGATTTGACCCACTAAGGGATACTATCTGGCCTGTGGTGGGTTCTTCAGCCCCACCTGGCCCAAGCACAGGGATCAGCCCAGGGCATGGTACGTGCAGTTGATCCTACCACTCTGGGCATGGAGGTGCTTCCTGGTGTAAAGAGCAGTCTTGTCTATCTTTGTGCACAGCTCTTGGGCATGCTGGGATCTGTAGTCCACAGAGACCAAGCTGCACTGTGGCAAGGCAAGGGTGGTATAGCAGGTGAATTTGGACTTCTGGGAGCCCCTGCAGTGGTTGCTCACTCTTCCCTTGCACTTCTCAGTGCTGATGCCAGTGTCTCTGCTAATGATGCTGGACCTGGCCCCGCTGCCTGTCTGCCCCATACTTACTACCAGGGGTGCTAGATGGAGCAGGCTTGCAGGCTGGTGGGGTCTCCATGGAGACTGGTCCAGGACTCTTTTAGATAGGGTGCATCCAGCTGCATGGGTGGGATAGGGCCACGGGTGGACAGGGGGTAGCATCTGGGAGTGGGACAGGTGAGTGGGGCTGGGGTTGGAGCTGGGATTGTGAGGCAGTGACAGTGCTAGTTTGGGACTTGGGGCAAAGCCATTACCTGTTCCCTGAACATCCTCTCAATGGGTGCCAGTTCCATTGGCAAGGAATGTGTCTATTTATTTTATATGAATATCTGGCTTAATGTATTTACAGTATAATGATTTAAAACTGAGGAGCAGAATTGTGTCTTTTCGAGGGCAACACCTTTAGAAGAATGTGACTCTAAATAAAGCAGTTTGCTGAGAAATAACATCAGAAATTGTCACCTCCCCCCCCCTTCTCTTCTTGTTTTATTTTTGTGATGAATTGAATTAAATTGTTACTTTCAATATACTTTATTTTGCCTGAGGCATTTTCTGTTTTGCTTACACACACACACACACACACACACACACATATACATATATATATATATATATATATATATATATATA
>NW_017729025.1:47012621-47016600 GCF_001723915.1 Gavialis gangeticus | reverse complement strand
CTCCTTTCTTACAACGCAGGGGAGACCAGTGGTATAAATATTAAAGGTGGAATGTGCATAACAGTTTAAAGTGTAAGTCCACACAGAAATGAAACAAGTGGAGTCATTTACACATTCTGGGTGCAGAAATATTGTTGCACCACAATCCTTCATGGTATTCAGAAGGTTAGATGTGGGAAGTACAATGTAATATTGAACGATCCTCTCTCTGAATCAAAAGATGCCAGAGATTAATGTACTACTAAAACTACACAACTAACCCTATCATAGTTGAAAAGCGTAGCACCCAAACTTACCATCTGTAAAGCAGGGGAACAACAGTGGTCAAGTAGAACTAGGCAGTGCTTGTAATGACACCAGCTACATTAGGCTACTTTGAGATGATGCAAAGGGCAAGCAGGTGTTTGCAGAGGAGGCACTGTGCCTGAGATGGGGACAATGACTCCTGGACTGTGGGCAGAGCACACCTACTGCTACACCGTATGGAAGAGTACAGCTTGCATATTCAGGAGCCAGATCCATTGCCTTGTACAAAGAGAGGATGGTGTTTTATCTTTTTCTCCTTCTCTCTATTTTTGGGAAGACAAATCCTGTTCCATCTCTTAGACTTCCCTGCAACTAATGTGAAAATTACACTTTCCAGGCTCATGAGTGACATCCTAATCCACTGAGGGAGGTGCATATGCAACAGAGCATATGTGGGAGTAGACACCTATGGGGAATGCCTCTGAGAATGCTCATAAGACCAAAATCTAGATGTACTACCAAGTACTTCCTGAGTTATACAGGGTGGGATAGAATTGCCTTTAGTGATTTTGATATCTATCAGCTATGTAAGTGCATCTGAGAGATTTATTAATATCTGTCCTATGAAGTCCTATCACAGTATGAACCAAGTACAGTTTATAAAAGGGATTCAATTCATGGAGTAGTTTATATGATATAGTGTCCTGAGTGCCATGGGGACTGAACTTGATGATTTTGGAAGTGCCTACCAATTATATGTTCTTACAAAGAGCTAAGAACCCTGAATTCAGTCACAAAAAATTCAGTCCAGTTCAATTTGGTTCTATTGGAAATCAAGGCAAAAGAAAAAGACCATTTTTTATCACACTGATTTTATCACACTGATAGGTCAGAGAGCTCCTCAGCTTGGTATGGAATTGTAGAAAGGAATTAAATATGTTTTTCATTGCCAAAATACCCTTTTATCTTCCCTCTATCAATTTTGAATTTCAGTACTGGATACTAGCCAATTTCAACCTGAAAAATCTTGGTCTTTTGGCCTCCTATTCTAAATTATTTGCATCAACAGTTGGCTATATTCAAAAAAGAAATCCAAAACTGTAGAGTCATTTTTCATACTATTTCCAGAAACCCACATTTCAGTTAGGTTTGACTTCTGTTTCTCTCATACTAGTGGAATTCCAAAGACTTCAGATTAATATTTCCTATTAAAGACAAAGTAATGGCCTTATGACCTATCAGGTTCACTTACTCAAAGAAAAGTGATTTGTAAATAGAGCTATGCAACTGTAAACCTCTTGGAATTCCCACTTCTACATTAATCATTTTTTTATGTTATATCAGTGTTCCCTCATGTTAAAGTCATAACTCTAGTAAACCCAAGACACCACCCATGGTACACATTTAGACATTTTTTCACCTTCAGACTAATCCACCATATTGAAGTAAATAGAAAGATTCACATGAATTTCAGCAGGCTTTGAATTAGTCCCTGTGTATTTTTCAACGTCTTCCCATTAAAAGATCAGTGACAACCTTGTCTTATGTGAAATTATTTCTGTCCACAATAAATCAATGAAGCCACAACAGGATTTCCCATTCTCCAACCATTAATCTTATGTCCCCAAAGAAATATAGAAACAAGGTGGATGTACTTTGTGCAGCCAATGTTGCCTACAATCTACTCCAAATACTCATCATTTTAGTCTGCTGGGGAAATTGAGATTGCAAAATTAATGCCACGAAAAGGGAAAAACTGAAGAAGTTCACACAAAGTTGAAGTCTTGCTGTAAGTACTAAAAATGATTCCTGAACTTGTAAACATCTTTTTTCTTAAATAAGCCAGTTCAATTTATGATTATCTCGAATAAACCTTTCCCAAATGTTTCATTTCTTCTGATACTGAATAGCCTTTTAGAAAACCTTTTTATAGGCTTAACATATACATTGACCTAAACGGGGTTAGGTTGATCTAAATGCCCACAATTGTGCAGGTATTCAGAGGACTTAAATTGACCCCAAACTTGTGCACCAGATCTTAGTTAGTTCACTTAAGTAAATGCACTAATTTAGACTGAGATTGGGTTAACCTGATCTCCCAAATACCTGCACATGTTTGTAGAACAGTCCTGAGGCTGGGAAAGCCCAGCTGCTTACTCCAGCTCTGAGGCTGCATAATTCCCACACTCTGACCCCGACTGGGTTATTTTTAGGCCCCTCCCCACCAACGCTCATCTCTGACTGGGCAACATCCTCCACAGACCCACCAATACCACATGATCTTACCAAATTCCATTACAGATGCACTAGCCCTCCCTGCTTCCACTCACCCCCTCCTCCCACCACAAGTTTCTTATATTAAGTTCCCTGCATGGCTCCCAGGAGCAGTGAAAGGCTATTGGGAATTAGAACAAAGAGTAACTCTTCGTTTGTGGATGTGGTTTATTTCCCCACAGTTCAATAAAAAGAACAATAATGTAAGTAGAAATATTCTGTCTTCCAAATAATTCTGAAACTCCTAGAAGACCCACAACAGTTGAGTAGAATTTGTTTGTTACCACTGCTGCTAGTAATAAGAGTTTGGGGTTATTTGCAAGGTCGGTGGTCTCAGGTCCTAATCTGGAGGTCACAATGTCTTGTCAGTGTTCAGTCATCCAGTATCACAATACCAAATCCTTCATTTCAGTGCTGCTACTTAAATTTAAAATAACACTTAAATAATACCTAGTGAAATCTGGTTAATTTGTCACTCTAAGGGATTGGTAATGATTATCCACAAGTGACTATTTTAAGTAGTTAGCCATTTTCAACTTATTGTGAAACTTATTTTTCATGCCATGTCAAGAAACAATAAAAAGTGATTTTTTTATGCTATACAATACATTATAAAAATTCCAGTCACAAACTGTACACACCCTACCTTGCTATAGGAGAATCATATGATATAAAGATAAATATAAAACATATAAATTACTGACTACAAAAACTGGAAGTGCTAACTGTATAAGAATGACATGATTATCTTAAAGCAAAATAATCAAAGAAGTTTTCCTTTCGTTTCATCAGCAATCCCTCATAGTTAAGGATGACTCTGTTCTATGACAGTCTTATCAGTGGGTCCAAAGATGCCTGACAAGGCCAATCCAGGATTGACAGGTTCTGTTGCAACACAGGCACATGTTTTCTTGTGGGGTGGATGGCTTTAGATTCCCTATTTGGTCCACAACACACTGTTTCTGTTGCTCCCACTTTTCCATCTTCTGTTGCTGTCATGAGGTTTTGGAGTACCAAGGCCCTTGTAGCAAAGTCTTCCTCCATCTGCAACAGTCCTGGATGATGGTCTCCCATGAGTTAATGTTGACATTGCATTTTTTCAAGCTGCCCTTGTGGACATCCTTGAAGTGCTTTCTCTGCCCTACTCTTGTGTATATGCCTTGACTGAGCTGGGAGAGTAAAACTTGCTTTAGGTGTCTGGAGTCAGACATCTGGATGACATAGCTGGCCCAGTGAAGCTGATATCAAATGATAATCTCCTCAATGCTTATGGTGTTTGTTTGCAAGAAGATCCTAATATTGGTCCATTTGTCTTCCCACTGGATCTGAAGGTTCTTCCAAAGGCAGCATTGATAGAACCCATCCTCCTGCTTAACACAAATAATTAGGATGTCATAGGGATAACGGAGACCTGGTGGTTCTCCGCCCATGACTGGACCATGGGTATAGATGGCTATAC
>NW_017729025.1:46976129-47009621 GCF_001723915.1 Gavialis gangeticus | reverse complement strand
TGCAAGAGATGGCTTCCAAGGTATGGGAAATACTCAACATCTTCCAGAGACTCACTGTAAATCTGAATGGCTAGAGCTGGTAACTGCTCATTAAAAGCGTGTGGATGGAGGACCTTAGTCTTCTGAATATTAAGTGTGAGTTCCATTTCTGCTGGGAGCTCCCAGCCACTGCTCCATGATCACAGAGCAGAGACTGGAATCTTGTTTCCAGCTCTGTGATCACAGAGTGGGGGCTGGGAAATTCCTGCACAGGGAGATTTCCCCTCCTAGCCTGAAGCTGACTGGGACCTGCCCCAGACTAGGACAGCTCCTGTTCAGACTCCGGGCTGTGTGGGGAAGCCTGCACATGCAGCCCAGAACTGGCTGGGAACTGTCTTGGTCAGGGGCAGGTGCTAGCCCTGCAAATTTTCACAATCCTATGCCCTGATTGAGCAATTGAGGCATGGGGCTTGGAAAGAGGTGCAGGGGACAGGCAGATCCCAACCCTCTGCCCTCATACACCTTTGAGGAAGCTAGCAGCAAGCCCCTGTCTGGCATCACTGCTAGCTGTCCCACCAGTGGATTGGGGCAAGGGGCCTGCCTCTCCCCTGCAGCTCTTTCCAAGCCCCCTGCCCTTGACTAGGGAGCTGAGGATTGGAGATGTCTGCTGCTGGGGCAGGGGGACATTGTCCCTGCCTGGGCTCTGCCACTGGATCCTGCCCCAGCAGCAGGCAACTCCAAAGGGCAGGGAGCAATCTCCCAGTCCCCACCAGGACACAGATTTCTCCTGGAGCCATTGTCCCTGCCAGCCCCTGGGCTAGCACCCAGGAGGAACCTAACCACCACCCCCCACCCCTGGCTGATGCAGGGCAGGACCTGACTGCTGCCAAGAGCAACAAATTAGCTCCTGAATCCTGATATGTGTAAATGCCTGCCTGGGGTAGGTTTACTTTAGAGTAATTTACCGCATAGTAGAACATTTGAACATGTAGATGCTCCGAATAAGGAATATTGAGAAGAGTGTTGGAGCAATGACACAACCTCCCTTAACCTCTGTCTTAACTTCAAAGGGATCTGATAGATCTGTTACTGAAAACTGCTATCTGCATATTGTCATGGAATAGGTGAAGAATGGTGACAAATTTCAGTGGGCATCTGTTCCTGAGAAGGATCCTCCACAGTGCTTCTCAGTTGACAGTCACAGACTTTTGTGAGATCAAACAAGGCCATGTAGAGGGGTTTATGTTGTTTCCTGTATTTTTCCTGAAGCTAGTGAGCAGTGAAGATCATGTTGATTGTACCTCTTGATGCCATAAACTCACAGTGAGATAATGGAAGAACTCTTCAGCAAATGGAAGGAGGCAATTCAAGAGGGTCCTTGCAATGATATTTCCTATGTTGGACCACAAGGCAATCCCCCTGTAATTTCCATTTGGACTTGTCTCCCTTCTTGAAGATTGTCACAATCTTGGAATATCTGAAGTCATATGGGATTTTCTCATCATCCAAGATCCTTAAGATAAATGCATGGAGCTATGATGTAAGCTTCTCTCCCCACCTGCTTAAAGATTTCAGCAGGGATTGCATCTGCTTCAGATGTCTTGCCATTCTTTATCTGCTTCATGGCTTTCCTCACCTTTTCAAGGGTTGGAGAGATTCCAAGATCATCTCTGACTGGGTGCTGTGGAATGGAATTGAGAAAACTCTCATCAACAACAGAGTCTCGATTGAGAAGGACTTCAGAATGCTTCTTCCAGCAGGCATTAATGGCTCCTCTCTCCTTGATCAGATCTCCTCCATTCCTAGGTCTTAAGAAAGTTGGTTTCAGAGTGTTTGGACCATAGACAGCTTTGGTAACACTAAAAATCATACATATTGTGGATGCCAGCAAGATGCCAAATCTCCTTTCCCTTGGCTCCCTGTTCTTCATATTGTGGGTCCTTCTTTGGACATCTGGCTTGGCTTGTTGGTTATTCATTTTCTTTTGCTAGGAGTTGAAGTTGTTCTGCCAAGCACAAAAGACCTTGTGGTTACAGTTGATCAACTCTTGGATGTCCAAATCATTGCTCCGCTGTTGCAGTCTACTCCTCTCTCAGAAAAAATATTGAAAGGTTTGTGTTGTGTTTCAGAATAAAAAAAAAACTTCAAAGTCTTGATTTCTTTTCTTTCTTCCTTTATTAAAAATGTTTTTTGCCACACAACTGAAAAATCACTTTTGCCATTTTAGTCATTTTAGACTTTTTTGCTTATGTATCAATGGCAAAAATTACTAAAAAATAGGGGGAGAGGCTTATCAATTAAGAGACATTTGAAATACACTATTTTTCCATTTCTCTCCAAAATCCGGTTTGAAATGTAAAGCCAAAGCCCACTGTAAATTATATTAAATAGTTGGGACTTCTGTATACCCAAAGGAAGCAATGAGGTTTTGCCTTGTCTGATGAGATTTTCTTAAATATTAAAATGAAAATTATATTGCACAAAAATGTATATCATAATAAATACTTCTTTTGGCTATATCAACAGAAAAAACAAGGAATGAATGGTCATGGGGACTGAACTATCACCCTTTGGAGGTGGTCCCTTCATATAGGATCAAATCACACTGGGAGGCAACATGGAAGAAACTTCTCTTTTGTGCTGGTCCTGTACCTCTCTTGTGAAAGAAGAACATGCACCTCAGGAGCTGTCAAACCATCATCCTTCACAAACTCTATGATAATATCCAGTGCTTAGGTAAACAATACATTTTCAAATTACTTAACAACTGTGACCTAATCCTGCCTTAAACAGAGACCATAGAGAATTGATGATTATGGAAGGTAGAAATGTGGACTTGATCTTAATAGCCTAGAATAAAAGTAAATGAAAACCAAGTTCAGCAGGACAGCCTTTCATTTATAAGTGTGAAAATTCACAAAGCAATGCATATGGGTTTAAAATGTCCACCAGTAATACTAATAGGAACTATTCATCTTATTCTCAACAATGAAAGTGTCCTTAGTGTGACAGGAGCACACTCAAGGCCAGACCATGGCCAGACCTGACTCTCCTGCCATGCCCTGTTGTTTCTTAATTAGTTCTAATTAGGCGGGAGGCTGCCAATTCTCACCCCAATGTCAGGGAGCGTTATCTGCGGCTCCCTTCCTCCCCTACACCAGAGTCCAAGCCTTGCAGAGAGCATCCACCAGTGGTTTGCACTGGGTCTTTCTTAAACATACACAGAAACAGACAAACACACACATACTGGGCTCCAAGCCCTCAGCCCCCTCACGGCAACTCTACACTGGGGTCTTCCACCCCTTGGGGATCAGGTGGCCACAGCCCTGTCTGGCCCTAAGGTCTTACAGCCCACACTGCCCCCTCACTGGGGCTCACTGGGGTCTGTCACTCCATCTGGCTCAGGTGGCCATAGCCCTGCCTGGCCCTCTGCCCTGGGGTATTACACCCTGTGAGGCTCAGGTGGCTGTAGCCATGCCTGGCCCCCTGTCAGGGTCCCTGCAGCCACAGGACTCATGAGGAGCCTGGGCACTGCTCCAGGTCCCTGCACCAACCTGGACCCTGCCTCAGGACTCCCATAAGCCTGTCTCCCCCTGGACTGGTTGAACCCACCAGGGATGTGGGAGCTGGGGTTATTAAAGCTCTCTGAACCACCTTTCACCAGGGTGGTAACTGGTCTGGTATTTTGTGGAGTAGAATCCAGCTTTTAGGTGGGAAAAAAAAAATATACAGCCCAGCTGTGCTTTCCTTTGGCCAATAAATTACACACATACACCAAGAACAATGAAAACAAAAAGTGAGAAACATTCCCAGTGTAACAGGACTTTTATTAAAGCAGCAAAGTGAAAGACTAAGAGTAATGCCTGTTATAAGAGAAAGGCATTAGATTCAATGTCAAAAATATTTGAAATGCCACCTATTTCAGTTTGAAAACAAAAATAATCCATCTGTTCTTTGTTTTATGCACTGTTTCTTTCAAATATAAAGATTATTGCTTTCTCTTCCTGATATTTATGGTAAATATATACCATCCTGGCTGCAGAACTATAAACATTTGAAAACATAATATAAAGCAACCTCATGCTACTGTATCACCAAACTACAGGACACATACATACATGCACACAGCTATTACCTCTGTTAGGATAGGTAATTCCTAGCACTATTTGCATGATTAAGTGTTCACTGGCATAAGTAAGAGCTACAGAGGTAGGCCCTCTTGGTAGTTATATCTTAGGCATGGTTTCATTGACATCTGCATCATGTGGATTATGATTCTGAATGACAAATATTTAGACTATGATTTTTGGGGTTGCTGAACTATAGCAGCTCCTGTTTATATGAGTGGGAGATCAAGGCATCTGCAAATCAGGCCAATAAGGTGTATATGAAGGAGTTCAAACAGAGGCCCTGATTCTATTCTCGCTGGTGAAAATAAACAATGATATAATTCAGATTCATGAAGGTAGCGTGGTGGAAAGCCAACTCAGTGAGAGTGAAAATAAACCCAAGAAATCACCAACAAGTTGTAACCATATTCAAAAGAAGGACACAGGAAAAGGGGATAGTGGAGAACTTGAATGCAAACTGTGTTGCCAAATATTCTGAAAGTGCATAACCATATTTGTACATTACAAGAAAGAATTTCCTTTTAGCAAGTATCTTCCTTTTTACATAAAGCATGGGGGAAAGGTAATAGCTAGGAAAGCAGGTTTGGGGCGGGAGGTATGGGAGAGTTCATGGTAGGCTGTAGAAAATCTAGGAGGTATGGGAGAGTTCATGGTAGGCTGTAGAAAATCAATTAAAATATCATTTGGAAAGAAGCTAGGAACCAAACAAAGAGAATTACAAGGCCTGGACAACATGGTAGTAGGTTCAACATAAGGATTTGATAGTGCTAAATTGAAGGAAATGAAAGGAAGGAGATAGAACCTATCCACAGTTGCGGGGCTTATCTAAACACGTCTGGGGAAATGTACCTTTTTTATCTCGGCAGTTTTTATTTGTGAACTGCCTTCTGCGCTTTAATTCAGACTGACATCCTATGATAAAAGCTATTCTTCTGTGTTTCAAGGGAGCACTGGGACATCTAGTCTAATAAAATATCCAGGCAAACTTTATGGCTTTTTAAAATTTAGTTTTAAGTCTGTGGTGCTTCTCCAAGGCAACTTCATACTCCAAAACCTTTTGAGTTTCAGCCATTACAAAGGTCCTGCTCCTGCAAGGATGAGAATGTCTCTGTGTGTGAAGAGTCCCATTGACTTTAAGAATTGGAGCCCAGAGGAGGCATGGTGCTAGGCTGGTGTAGGGAAAGGAATAACTTACAAGGTACCGCAGACTTTGCTGTCGTCTTTCACACAAACTCAATCTGACTGAACTTGACGATTGCTTGTAAGAACAGAACTAAGGACCCTCTGTTTCAAAAACACAAGAATCAATATCTGTGCTAAAAAGCTGAGTTGCTTTAACTATAGTAATACACAACCTCTGAAATTTAGTAGACTTACATATACTGTTGGTCAGTCAATATCTACATCATGGATCACACACATGTGAGCAGGTCTGCCTGTCATTTCAGGGGTATACATAACATCAGCCTGTAATTTGTATTTGTTCTATTTATGTTCTGCTTGTTCTTTCAATAAAAAATATCAAACCCTTCCCTCACCCCCCCAAAAAACAAAACAAAAACACTTTATTTCCAATGCTGCCAATCAGGTATCTTACTCAGTAAACCATGCTAGTAATCTAATCTCCTAAAATATGGCACACTTCTGTTTTCATCTTCAGTGTGTGGCGTTTAAAAAACAGTGCAGACTGAGAGAACTGGGAGGGATGCATTCATTTTCTCTTGTGCTCCAGGAAAGACATTGCTCTCAGTAGTGTCACTGTTGAGATACAATCTCATCTCACAAAAAGCTGTTCTTTGGAGAAGTAGGTAGCTTAAATCTCCAAGGCTGTCAATTTGCCACCTTTCACAAGAATTAAATCCTTTTACGTTCCTGGAGAAAATCATTGAGGGGGAGTGGAGGATGAATTTAATTTAGAAGTATGGAAAATAAATTGGAAAGAACTTCTATAGCATTGAACTGAATGAAACACTAGAAAAATAATAGGGGAGAGATACACCTTATAGACTAAATGAATCAGAGATACAAACAAAGGTATCACCTCTGAACCTAGAGTTTTGCATTTCTTTTTTGTCTTAGACCAACATGGCTACCAAATACAACCTGAAACATGGAAGATGCTGTTTTTTAGCTGATTTTGGAATTATAAACTTCATTGCTAAATAAGAAAGAAAAACATTCTACACCTCCCTGCCTTTCTGCCATCTGACCCCATCAGGGAAGAAAAACTGCCTTATCTGCAAATCAAAGAGCATCTCACACAAAGGAACTCCCATGGACCCAGAGAAACATGCATCCACCTTCAGCTTCCTCTGCACAAAATGAAATTTATTTACTAACCAAAGGGACTTTTACCATCTTTAATTTTCCCTAAGCCTGAAGAAGGGTACGTGCGCCCAAAAGCCTGCAAAAAAAGATAAGGTTTTTTTTGCAATTTCTTAGTTGATTTAATAAAAGGTATGATCCCTGAACCAAGAGTTTTAGAGTTTTGCATTTCTTTCAGAGATACAAAAGTATTCATGACTAGGAGCTCGCTATCCATAATGCATAGCAACTGTGCAGCCATCTCACCCAGCATCTTCCACAAGTATTCTCAGACTACTAATGCATAAGCCTGGAAAAGTTCAAAGTCTGGACCTAGATTAGGACATGGTGGACATTAATGTGCAGTGCCTACTTCACATAAGTATGACTGTACACTTTTTGTGTAACGGTTAATGCGCAGCACACTAATACCACCTCACAGTAGCGTAATACCACGGTTTTTGCTGTGATGCTGTAATGCAGTCAATCAGTCTACTATGCACTGAGCATCTCATGTAGATGCACTCACTGTGTTGAATGCCTATCAGAATTCTGTAAACCACTTGTGAGTATCATTCATCTGCTTCAAAGAGCAGAACCCTAGCAGCATATAAGTATACCAGTGGAGAAGCACAATGATGTTAGTTAACTTCCCATTGCTGAAAAATGGTTGATGTAGCTTAAGAGCAACACCAGCTGAAATGTAAATGTGTAACTCTGGGATGTGCAAGCCATTATACCAGGTTTTAGTAAAAAAGGTTTTATAGCCATAGATTGAAGGCTTATAAACCCCAAAGAGGAAACTGATCATCTTTTGCATAACAGAAGCCATCCCTGAATTAGACCATACTTTAAAAAAAACCAACACCCATTCTTGAAGGAGAAGCCACTAAACGATAACATATTCTAGTAGCTAATTATCATCATTTAAAAATGTACATTGCATTCGTAGTTTAGATTTGTCTGAGCCATGGAATCCTGTTACATCTTTGCTTACTAGACTAAGGAGTACTCTATTTGGTGGGTCCACGTACACAAGATGCTATGGTGCAATGGCAATTAGCTCATTGCTACGGTGCAGTAGTGTTGCCAGATGGTAAGTGTGTGGCAACGATACTGCACAGTAGTAATGAGCTACTGCACAGTAGCGTCAGGAATAAACTTCAGCAATGGTACTGCATAGTAACATTGCATGCACGAAGTGACTCTGCAGTACTTATACAAGTACTATATGACTATGCAGTAAGAACTGTGCAATCTGCCACACATGTAAACATGGCCAGTACGTACTTATGAACAGCATTATACTGTTCCTTAACCATCCTTTAATTTATGAAGAAACACTTTCCAATTCTTCATCATTTTCAATCTTGTCTAATCTTCTATTTTTAACATCCCTCTATAAGCAGAACTGGACAAAATATTCTAGTATTGGTCATACCAGTGTCAAAATACAGAATATCTATTATTGCACTTCAGTTTAACATTCCTTTGCATATCCAATCTGTTACCCTTTTGGTCACCCTGTCAAATTGTGATCTCACAATCAGCTGACTGGCCAGAAGGACCTCAAAGATTTGGTAGTGATGAAATTTCAGGTGGTTGAAGTGATTGTTCTGAGGTGAACAGTTCAACCATTTCTATTTAGTTTATTAACAACAATGTAGGGACTATGGCTCAAAATATGCTTAAAATTATTGAAGATGTAGTCTTTTCAAGCCAAACAAATGGAGACTGTAAGGCTACAGTGACATTGTGAACACACACAATATGTTATTTTAATCATAATGAAGATGGGAAACATGCTGTTCACTGTCCATAAAGTCATTTCCACAGGATATAGCAAGTTGTGACAGTTTCTAATGAATCCAAAGCATAAGTTAAATGGCGCATTTACGCTTTTGAGCAGGGGGCTAACACTACTGAAGCAGTTAGACCAGTAGTATAATTACACCTGAAATCGATGCAGTGGGTGGCAGCAATCACATAAGATTTTTGAAGAGCAGCATTGATCTAAGAGGAAATTTAATTTTATATCACTTTCTTTGGTACACACACCAGAGGTATCTTCTTATATATGAATGAACCTATAATGAATCCAGGCCAGAACCATGTACCCAAATGGTCTCAATCAAGAGATCAGGGCAAGTCATCTCGAGACTAAGTGCCACCTGTAGCAAGCTCAGAGTAGCACCCTGGTCCCACCTTGGCTGAATGAGGCAATCAGGGTAAGTAATCCCCAAAGCCATTGGCAGCAGGCCTCACTCTCTCCAGCCCTTAAAAGCTGTGCCTAGCCCACAGTTTTTTGTCTAGGCAAAGGTGAAAGTTATCACTTCTGACCTTCCATGTGCTTCATTGATGGTCTTCTGGTTTTGACTCTTGGCTCTGACTCTGGCTTCTAACACTAGTATGACTCTTAACGTTCTTTGATTCAGATCCCCTGCTTGTTATTCTGGTTTGAACTTTGACTCTGACTTTTGACTTCTGATCCTGGTGAACCCTTATGTTACCTTAACTCTGGTTTTGTCTTCTGAGCCTAGTTTATTCTGACTTTGCTTACAGATTCCAAACCTAGTTCTGATACCAGAACCCTCTGGACTCTGGCCCCTGGGTAGCCAATCAGGACTTCAGGTAACTAACCTGTCTTAGACTGCTCATGTGCTAGTACATAATGTTACCATCCTTGAGTGCTAAATCCCATGCTACATTTCTTTGCAGTCAGGGATAGGTTCAGAGGGGATGGTGTGGCATATATGCACCCCGTGTACTTTCTGACCACACCACAGGAGTCACTGGGTACTGATTCTGAGGTATCATCTGCTTGACCTGATGGAGAGGAGGCAGGGAAGGAGGCTGGGAGTGGGAGGTGCAGCCATACCTGCAGCACCAGTGACTGCAACCTGCCCCCAACAAGCATGCCTCTTTGTAAATCCATTTCTGTTTATAGCAGGGTGTTTTACTTGGTGTCTTGGTTGCCATCTATCTGATGTACTTACTGTTCAAGCTACCTACATTCAGAGGTGATGTGTATGGAGTGTATGCACACCCCCTGAGCGTGGCATTGCACTCCCCCTACAAAAAGGTGCTGCCGGCAGTGTCTACGGGCAACCCGTGATCCTTGCTGCCAGCAGTGGCTGCGGGTGGTCATCAACCCTTGGTTGGCTCTTGCTCCCCCGCCGCCGAGAGCACTGGCAGTGTCTGCAGGAGCTCCCCCACTTACCACCACCACGCTCCCACCATTCCCACCACCACTGCAAAGCTTGTGCTGCCACCATGCCACTCTAGCCATTGGGGGCACACATCATTCATGCCTACATTTACATTTCCCTTGTAGCTTTAACTGCATGAAGATTCTTGACTTTTGAGTATCTAAGTTGGGTAGGCTATTTTTCTGTTAAATAGTCCCTGTATTACATGACAGGTATCTTTTTAGACTAAGTTAGCAGGGCCTGCTAATACCGGTATATCTCTTCCAGAGTGCTAAACTTGCATCTGTGGCTTAATAGAATTGCTAGAAGCATTGCTGGCAGTAGCGTTGGGCTCTGAGGTCATCAACTTCTCCTCTGCATCACGCTTTCAGAGTTCTGCAAATAAACAACAACACCCTACTCTCTCTTTTAATCCTTACTGAAATCAAGCCACTTCCACAAAGCTAAGTTGTTTCACACTGCACATTACTTCTGGAGAGTGTTTTTTTCACAAACTCAAAGGCTGCATTCCCATGAGCAGAAATGTGCAATTTTCAATGCCTCAGAGGCTTTTCAGGCAATGCAAAACACACACGGTGCATGTGAATAGGTGAATAGCGGTAAAATTAGATACCAGGAACTCCCAGGATCAAAAAAAAAGGTGGGGGGGGGGAGTGGGGTGGAGCATGTGGCTGTAGCATGCTCTGCTTTAAATTGGAGCCTGGCCAGCCAGAACCAGGCTCCAGCTGCCAGCCAGACTTCGCATACCCAGATCACCACTGCTGCAGCCCTGGGGGACCCAAGGAACCCAGGTAAGGCTGCTGAGGCTAGCCATACCCCACCCAGGGTGATATGCCATGTGCCAGTGTGCAGTGGTGTTCCTGGGGACAACTAGGAGTGGCCCAAATACATGCAGCTGCTAGCTGTCCCTAAGGAAAAGCACATACACAGTTGTGGAGACATGCTCAGATAGTCCAAAGAATGACTAATGGGGAGTGATTTATGATGAGGATGATAACAGTAATTTAATTGGTTACTTCTACTAACTGTACAATATGAAGACAACAAATTAATTAAGGAGCATAGGCATCAAAGATTTAAATGGTATTTCTTATATATGTTCTATTGGTCATTGGGAACCTATTTAATAATTTATATGTTTGGATGTTTTATTTAAAATATCTATGCAATTGATCGGGCAACTGAGAGATTCAGGCAACTGAAGCACTTTTATTAACTTGTCCAAAGTATATTTTAACAAGTAACAGGAGAAGCTTCAAAGGTCTAGATAAGTGACTCAGACTTTTGGATAATGATTCAAGTTTTTATCCAAACTGACCTACATGAAACACTGAGAAACTGACTGTGCAGTAGCTCATGACTACTGTGCAGTAGCATCACGTGGCAGGAAGTATAACATAATGCTACTGTGCTGTAGTCATGAGGTACTGCACAGTGTCACAAAACAGCTATTTCTTGATGTGACTAAGCAGTGACTCCAGTGACTGCGCAGTCATTTTGTACTTATTTATATGGGGCAATTTGCCTTGTGCCGGGGCAACTAGTAGCAGTCCAAATTAGTGCTTGTTTATACAAGTACTAAATAATTGTGCTGGAACAACTTGGGATAATCTAGTAAATGCCCTGAGAATTGAACAGAAACTGGGAGACAGAGATCATGAATTGATCACTTTTTCTCTATCCATCGCAAAGCTGATGAATCAGTCAGCAATGCAGAAGTCCTTGATTTTAGGAAAACCAACTTTCATAAGCTTAAGAGGCTGGTTGCTTAGGCCATAAAAAACCATGATCTGATAGAGAGGGGAGTCCATGATGAGTGGTCACTCCTTAAGGACATGAAGGAAGCACAAGGGAAGTCCATCCCAGCCCATAGGAAAGGTAGTAAAAGGGCTAGTCGACCCCCATGGCTAAATAGGGGACTCATGAACTTCCTGTATTTGAAAAGAGAAGCCTATAAGGGATGGAAATCAGGTAACATCACCAAGAAGGAGTATTCAGCACTGGTCCACACCTGTAGGGAGCAAACTAGGAAAGCCAAGGCCAAAACTGAATTCAAACTGGCTACACTTGGGAGGGGTTCCTAAAGATTGGAAGAGGGCCAGTGTCATGCCTATTTTCAAGAAAGGGAGGAAAGAAGATCCATGGAACTACAGGCCAACCAGTTTGACCTCAATCCCTGGTAAGATATTGGAAAAAAGTCATCAAAGAAACCATTAACAATAGGCTTTCGGAATGCAACATTAGGAAAGATAGCCAACATAGCTTCATTGAGGGTAGGTTTTGCCTGACCAGCCTCATTTCCTTCTAGGACCAGGTGACACATCATCTGAACCAAGGAGAAGAGGTTAATATCCTTTTTTGGACTTCAAAAAAGCTCTTGACATGGTCTCCCATGAAGTCCTCATAGTAAAACTGGGGAACTGTGGCCTCAACAAACTTACAGTCTGATGGCTGGGGAACTAGCTCCATGGTCAGATCAAGAGAGTGATAGTCAATGGAACCATGTCAGCATGTTGCATGGTGAACAGTGGCATCCCGCAGGGCTCTGTACTTGGACTAGTACTCTTTTAATATATATATAAATGATCTGGATTCAGATACTAGAAGTGGACTGGATAAATTAACTGATGACACCTTATTATGGGGAAGTGTGGTCACACTAGAGGATAGGCTAGTGATTCAGGCAGACCTGGACAGGCTTGCAAGATGGGCAGCTCCAAACCTGATGGCATTCAACATGGAGAAATCCAAGGTGCTCCACTTCAGGATTTCTATATATTATCATCCCTCTCAGATCCCTTTACCCTTTGTGGAAAGTAAATGTTTGGCAATAAGTTGTCCATGCCATGTGTTTGAATTATGACTGATACACTGTGGATACAACAGAATATTACCAATAATTTCCATTTCAGTGCATTGCTAATCAAACATTATTTTTTACCTTCTTCCTGGGGATTAAACTGATCAGTAATTTTCCCTTGAAACCCGTAACTTAATTTTTTACTGTCTATTATGTCCTCTTTCTTCAAGACATATCCCAATCTGTTAGGAGTAGAATAGAAGATTCCCCAATAAGGAAGGTATTTTGTACTTCAGCATTTCTTGTGTGTTTCCCTATAGCATCTGATCTTTTTGGGAAGATGATGCAGGGGTCTGATCTAGAATGGAAGTTATTTTACACCTATGTCCCTTAGGATAAAAGTTTGTATTGAAGTAGTTCAGAACATACAAGTGATTAGCATCATGCAGTGAAAATATGTTCAAGAAATATGTAAGAAACCTGGGAAGCTTTGCATTCCCAGTTGTGGGGCTATATGATTAGTAGACTTCCCCAAGTCACAGATGCTTGAAAAACAGATACTGAAGTTAAGGGAGTCCTGTTAGTGAGTCTGAACCAGAGCTTCACCCCTGGAAGCATTGGACACCCAGACCAAAGGCAGTCTGCTTGGTATGTCATCCCAGAGATGAGGAACCAGCCCTGGGGCACTCCATCACAAATTTAGATACAGTTCAACAGTAGCATAACAAAGCAGCCAGATGTTTGGGGCTGCAGGTTCTCATCAGATGATTGCTGTTTCCACCCTTGAGACCACATGGAGTCTGTAACTAGCTCTGGTGTGGTCCTCGGGCTGGGACCCACAATCAGCTGATTGTGGATTCCAGGCCCAAGCCCACACCAGACCTGACTGGAGATTCTGCTGGAATCCTGGGGCTGGGGTAGCTGTCAACCAAGCCCCACCTTGCAACCAGTGTCAAGCTTCATGACAGGGGACCCTGCCATGTCTTTAGTTTCATAGTCATTAGGGTCGGAAGGGACCTCAATAGATCGTTGAGTCTGACTCCTCCTCTGGGCAGGAAAGATTCCTGGGGTCATATGACCTTAGCCAGGTGCTTGTCCAGTCACCTCTTAAAGACCCCCAAGGTAGGGGAGAGCACCACTTCCCTTGGAAACTCATTCCAGATTCTGGCAACCCTTACTGTAAATAAGTTCTTCCTGATGTCCAGCCTAAATCTGCTCTCTGTCAGTTTGTGGCCTGATTGAGAATGCTAACCTTCCAGGGATGAAGCTGCTAAATCTTCTCTGTCAGTTTGTGGCCAGTTTAAGGCATGATTGAAACCAGCCACAAAATTATTAAAAATATTTTGTAGAATAATTCTGTGGCTGGTTAACATTTTTGTAGTGTGCCAGTAATTGCCTAAACATGTGGCCAGGGACAAGACTTCGTCCAAATTCAGGGCTGGGACTAACAGCTGATTCTGGGTCTCAGGTGTAAGATTGCATCAGAGCCAGTTTCAAACTCCGGTGATATCCCAAAGCTGGAACTGAGAACTAATTTCTTGGTCTTAGTCCTGGGACTTCACGGGAGCTAGTATAAGACCTTTAATGCGGTCCCAGGCTGGAACCAACAATCAACCCTGGGACCACATCAACTTCCATCATGGGCACCAGGTTTTGAATTTGCTGCTAGTAGTAGTGGGGCAATTTGGATATGATCCTCAATACCAAGTTTGCGCCTTCTGTGTAGCTGGCAGCAGACCAGATTGGGAACAGATCACACTGCGCCAATAAATAAGCATTAAATAAGCGGATGATAAAAACCTTTCAACTTGTGGTATTTAGAAATGACAGTTGATGAATGGCAACATCTGAAACGTTATACATAAATTCTAGGAACCTCTTAGATGAGAGGCTTTCAGAGAAAATGTGATTCTTCTTCCTTTCTCCTCATTCTTTATACTTTTCACACTTATTTTTGTTCCTTCTTATCCTCTTTACTTGTTTTCACATCATCATCATCATTATTGCTTATTTTGTCCCTTACAGTATCTTTATATAAGTAGAAACCCTCAGTCTTCATTTATTTTAATGAGGTTATTCATGCAAGTATGGGTTAGTAATATAGCGCTGTAAGTATCTAACGATCCTAGTAAATGGTGGTTCAAAGCCACCTGCAGAGCCACGTTTGTTTTAGTTGAGGGCTTACCATGGGACTAAACCTAGTGTTAAAAGTTTAACACTTGTAGGCAGTGGTAAGAATGCTATCCTAGGCAAAATATGACATCCCATGGCATTCAGTAGAATTGCCTGAGTTTTTAAACTCCTTAATGTAGCAGTAGCTTTGATGGAGCTAGGTAAATTTAAACTGACAATTAGCCTCAGCAATAGAATTAGCCTTGGTGATAATTTATTACCATTTTTCAACCTGAATATTTTATATGGAATCTGCAAAATCAAAATCTTTTTTTCTCCACCCTTCCCTTCCCCTTCCTCCCCTCTGCCCCACACTTATGGTCATTCATCAACAAGGAAACATTTTTCTTCTCAGAAGCCAATGGCACTAAATATCTCTCATGGTAGCTTCAGGTCTAATAATTTGGAATAGACCTGAGGCAGACATTACCATAATAGAAAGCATAAAAAGGCAGTGTTCAGGGAAGGAAAAGCAAAAGAAAAATATCTCTGAGATGACATGTTTTCTCATCATTGCTGCTGGTACTCTACTACCTGTCAACTGATGAAATCTCAAACCAATGGTAGATACCTCTAATTTAATCCAGCAGTAATTTACATGCCAGTCAAGTAGAGGGGGAATTTTTTAACATGTAGAAATTATTCTGATTACATAATTGAATGGCAGAATTCATTACTGGTAAAGGACACCTGGTGATAGAAGGGTCTGCTCTCAATCCATTTCTATAGGGAAGTTGTATATTAGTGCAACATAAGTCACTCAAGAAACTATCATGGAAATTATAGATGGAACAGACCCAATGAGTTATCAAATCCATCCCTGAGTAATGCATGATTGTTCCTTATAATATATTTTCCTTTGCTTTTCCCAATGGAGTTTTAAATAGCTCAGATGATAGGAGTCTTATTGCATTGTAGGAAATGCACTGAATGACACCATGCACACTACAGTTGGTGACTGATTGATGGAAGTCTATTATTGTTATTAGCTATTGCTTTCCCAGTGCAACAGGTGTTCAGGGTGCTTTGTTCCTTCTTGCATAGAATAATTAGTCTTGACTAAAACTATACATTGGGAATGTACATCTGGATCCATGCAATCAAATTTTATAGCTTGAACCTATCTCTATAAAAAGCTGAATACAAGCTATTAATCTGAAAGTTCACCCATGCTCTAAATTCTTGAAATTTATGGTAGTTCAGAGATGGACCCAAATTTCAGACCCATCAGCTGGATAATGTGTTCATCAGACTCATGGGTTCATACACTGCAGATTCCTTAAGTGTGGAAGTATAGTTTAGATACAAATTGTTAAATTCCTTCTTGATTTTCTAATAAGAAGACAAGGTTTCTGTCCTAGATATCTTAACAGTATACTGAAAAAAGAAGGATTTGAGAGACAAAGGTGAAAGAAAAGGAGGGTAATATAATCAACTTACCCAGTAACCCATTAAGACACACTGGGCACATCTACACAAGATGTTTACTGAGGAGTTGCCTACATACCTCCACAGTGAAATGTCACTGTCTACACATGTGGTGTTATTAGGATGGAATAAACTAATTAACTCTGCCATAGGATAGTACTTGTAAAAACAAGTACTATCCAACGGTGGAGTTATTTACTCCACTGCGATGCATGTGTAGACACTGACAGGGCTGGCTGGGACATGAGGGTGCTTCAGTGTGGGGAACTGCCCACACTCGTGCCCCAGCCAGCCCCTCCACAGCATGTTGAGCTGGGTCGGAACAATCCCAGGCTGGCAGGTTGACCCCTGAGGCCCCCAACCAGCTGGGCCTTCTCTGTCCTGGCTCAACATACTATGGTCCTGGGCACACATGCAAACAGTTTGCCCAAGAGCAATAAACTCCAGTGCAAACTATGCTGGAGTTTATTTAATTGCCTTAGTAGCATCTGTAGATGGGCCTACTTTGTAGGAAATAGAGCAGTTCTGAACAGGCTAGGATTGTACTGCTTTGTGTCAGTATGGTATATCAGGATCTCTGGAATCTCTTTAAGAGGGTCCAGCACTGGAACAGGCTATCTATAAAAGTTATGAAATCTGCATCCCTGGAAATTTTCAAGAGTAGGTTAAATGGACCTATAAATGCTTATAATGGTTTAGCTGGGGATGATCCTGCCTTGAGCAGGGGGCTGGACTAGATGACCTTGGGAGGCCGCTTCTAGCCTTACTTTCCTATGAACCTATAAATACTGGGATTTTTTTCAAGCAGAATCATAGCTTCCATGTGTGCAATGTTTTTTACAATTTGGAACTGTATGCACATACTTAAAAAAAAAACAAAAATTGGACCCTAATGCTTTGTGACTTATTCTGTTGATCTGAGAAATACTATACCCCTTTCCTATAGCGGTGACACAAATATTTATTCCTTAACACATTCAAGGTACTCTGAGGTTCTCTGAGCGACAGTGCTTTTTAAATGCTAAATATTATTAAATATACAATGTTGCAGATTTATACTTGCCACTTTTCCCCACAATTTGGAACTCGTTGCAATTTCTTAGTTTTCTCTCACTACTTTTCAAATTGAAAGAAAAAAAACTCACAATCTGAAAATTAAAACTTGGTTAATTGTGGAAAACCACGTTTATTTCCTATTAATATGACATGTTGGGCATTGTATAATGCTTTAAAATAATGAACAATATTTATTTGAATGTCAGTCATATTGATTTTGCAATAAAATGGTCAAATTTAATGTACTCCACAGCAATAATTAAGTCAATTTAAGAAATAGTGGCACTGGTATCTGGCCAACAAGTGGAGTAGTGTGTGGTGCATGCAGATATTCAATGCAAACATTGAGTTGCTCAGCAGAAAGAAAGCACATTCAGCACAACATTTTGACCAAAGGCATTTTTGGGAATGCTGCATGGAATTATAAAATGGGCATGTGAGGTGGGTCTTGTGAAGACGGGCTGAGATCAGGAAGTACCCCCATCACATAGTTAAGGGTGAAATTCTGTCTGTAAGTGATCACACTACTTTTGTTGGCTTTTATGTTTTATTTTTGGGGGTTTTCTTTGTTTCCCTGTTTTTTTAATAGGATTGCAATCCTCAAAGTCAAGATATTTGAAAAAAAGGAGTCAGTTTAGACTCTGAAATTCATATCCACATTTCTATATACTGATTTAGGAACTTAACTTTGGGGATTCTTTAGAATCTTATCTCTTATCATTCGTAGAAGCAAAGAAATGGAAGGGACACTAAATGTATTCTAGCCCAATTTCTCTGCTATTCCTAAATCATTCTATATTGAAACCTATCCAACTTCTTGAAATCCTGCAATGAACGCTTCCATAACTTTTCTAGGAAGCTTGTTCCATTGTTCTACTGTTTTTAGAGTTAGAAAAAATTTTTCCCTCTGAGATTTCCTGTAAATCTGTTTTGCTGCAGTCAAAACCCATTTCCACATGTCCTTTCCTCTGTGGCAAAGGGAAACAACGCTGTGACTGTATCTCCCCAAATGTGAACATTTGCAGTGTGGCTTCCTGAATCTTCAAACAGACAGAGTGAAAAATCAGCTGAGAGAGGCATGAGCTGCCCCTTTTTGATAACAGTGAAAAGCCTTTTGATGACAATTTTAAAGAGTAGGTCTTTGAAAAGTGATATTGTAAAAATAGCATCTTGGTATTCCTTAGCTATTATCCATCAACAACTGCAGATCAAATCTATTTATGTTAGAAGGAAAAAGGCTTGCTTTTCCCCACCTCCCAAATGCCAGCTCTGCAAAATTCACCTTAGGATCTAAAAGTTAGGGTTGGTTATTTCTGGTTATTATTAAAAGCAGCAACCATTTTGCACTTGCTATTTATTTAGTAAATTGTTTGATGATGTATGAGGTGGCATAAAATCTATCTCAGTCATCCATAAACTGCATTGACTGTGCAATGTTGAAACTGGTAAATTTTACACTGGGGAACAGATATGACTGCAATGGCAACAGGTCTATTGAGGGAGATTTTCTCTCTTCAGGTTAGGATTGCATTTTAATGGCCACAGTTTTTGATGGAATGCCTAGGGTTTCATCAGTGCAGTTTGTGTACATTTGTATATACAATTATATATGCAAATGAGCAAATTAAAAATACTAGAAACTCTTCCCTCATTGTCTTTCTCCTAGCAAATGATAACATAATAACCCATTAAGAACTGTGACATAGCAGATGGCAGGTGATGTGGAAAGCTCCTGATTCAATTCCTTAGAACCCCCTCCCCTCCCTTCCTTGCCAAGCCCCCTGCTCTGTTAATGTTGCACCACTTTGGAGGGCTGAGCAGGATAATCAAAGCTCTTGAGGTGCACAGACAGGGCTACGAACTGTCTGTAAATTTACAGACATTCCATTAAAAAAGGAGTAAAAATGCTCATCTGTAAAGTCTGTGAGCTTGATAAAAGTTCCATCATTAAATTAGGCTGGATGCTAATGCTGATGGACAGATTGAGCCAAGTAGTGAGTGCCACTTGAGTGGCACCCTGCAAGGAGCTCCTGACAGGGCTTTGCGGCCCATAGGAGCCTCTATAGTCAGTCCCTTCCCCTCCCTCAAGGTCCCCAAACATGTGCTGTTGCTGCATCCTGTCACCTGTCAGTAATGTCTGCTCACCTTGAAGCTCAAAGATAGGCAGGGCTGTGCAGCCCCAGGCAGTTTGAGGCATTTCATGGTATAGGGTGGGGGGTGGTGCAGTTGGAATGGAGCTATGGAGCTGTGGAGCTGGGAGGGGGTGGAAATGGTGGATGGGGTGGAGTCTGCGCTGGGACCAGGGGATCAGGGTCAACAGGAGTAAGATGGGACGGGGTGGGGGCAGCATGATACAGTCAGGGGTATCAGGGTATAGGGGTGAGTTGGGGACTCTGGGGTTGGGTTTGCATCATGGAAAGCCATCGCTGTAGTCAAGTAAGATTGAGACTATCAATGGTTTGGGTTCCACGTAATATTTAATGGTTCAAGTTTCCTCTTAGTTATGTGTTTTGTTTTAGTTGAACATTGCTTGCCAGTTGGGAAGGCTGTTCACTTTAGAACACTCTGTTAAAATTTGTTTTACCAGTTTTCTGGGTCAAGGTAGATTTAGAAAGTTGATGTTAAACCCCTGAATTTGAAAGCAGCCCTTGTTGCTACCATCCAGGGCCTAACATTTACAATATGTAAAACATGTCAATAAAAATGTTTAGTTGCCAGTGTCTGACAAGATGTGCTGACTGCACAGTAGCCCAATACTACTGTGCCATAGCATCACATGGCAAGAACTGTGACGCAGTGCTACGGTACAGTAGTATTAAGCTACTGCACAGTAGCATCACAAAAAAGATGTTTGTTGGCTCTACTGTATTGTAACTCAGGTTACTGTACAGTTATTTACTACTTATGTATACATTTAGTGCTTGTTTAGCCACAGTAACAATTGTGCAGTCAGCATCTCATGTAAATGTGGCCACTAAGAAGTTTGCAGATTGGCAGTATATTTTTTTCTTGGGTGGGGAACCCTGTGTACAGGATGCTATGTGCTACTGCAGTTCCTTCCTTCTGGCAACTTTTCCAGTGCAGGGATCACTGTATCATTTATACTAGCACAGACCCATGTGTCAATTTAATATTTGACCTTCACCAGTCTTCTAGGACCTCCTTGCTTTTCCAGATATACAGCAAAGTACATGCACATATTCAATCAGATCATACCTTTCTGCTACAATAACTTCTGCTGGTATACCATCCAGTCTATTGATCTTACTTTTAGTAAGTCTCTGCTTAATACATGTGAACTATACTTTTTTATAAGCTTATGACTTGGCCACTTAGTAGTATTTCATAGGAATGAAATGTTTGTTACCCTTAAGAAAAAGAACACCTCCAGGGAGGATACACTGGTGCACTTGCACCCTCCAGCCCCCTTTGATTCGTGATCCATCCAAAGCCTGGCAGTAGTTACAGCATTTCTAGTCAGGTAGTGCTGACTAAAGTCAATCGACTTCTTTGTAATTTACCTGTTACCTTCTAAACTCATCATTCGACAGGTGTTAATGACCCTCTATATTATTTTTAATGGTCTTGATGTTCCACTAATCAAACTATCCCTTGTTTTTGCAATTCCGCACGTCTTGTGCTTGATTGCAGGAGTCATTTTAAAACACAGGCTGCCTATATAAACACAGTAGTTTACTGCTGGCAGCCAGGCAAAAACATAGCCTGGCTGAAAGGCTGTATGAAACATTTTGGAGGTAAAGGCAGGATCTTATGGACATGGTTTGGAGTCTCTTGGTCCTGGGCATGACCTAAAACTGCACCCTGCTGTGGATGTGTGGCCTGGTGGGGCTCCTGGTGGTGCAGGAATGCCAAGCCAGTTACCACTCTGGTGAAAGGTGGGTTGGGATGCCTTAACCCCTAGCCCCCAGAACACCATGGATGCAAGGGGGCCAAGCATGGCTACAGCCACCTGAGTCCAAAGAGGGTGTACAACCCAGGTGGGGCCAGGCACAGCTGTGGCCACTTAAACCTCCACCGGGGAGGGAAAGCAGTCCCAAAGGAGGGGACAGATGTGTAACCCCAGAGTGGGGCTGGTAGTGAGGGCCTGGAAGAGGGTTGAGTAGGGCTGAGCGTCAGCCTGAAGGGCAGCCCAATGGGATGTGCTGAGTGGGGCTGTGGGACAGCCTGAAGGGCAGCACATGGGCCAACCCCTGGGAGAAGGAGTTAGTTGTAAGGATGATGCAAAGACTCTAGGGTGGGGTGTGGTTCAGAGGTCCTAGAGAGGGCATAGTAGGAACCCCAGGTGTGGGCCAGAGAGATGCCAAGGAAGTAGTCTTGGCCAGAGGCTGAGAAAGGGGGTCTCCAACAGAGAGTAAGGGGCAAGTCCTGACTCCAGTAAGTTCTCCACTGCTAGGAGGCTGAGTGTAGGTTGAAAGTAAGACCTGTAGCAAGCACAATGACCTGCTGCTCCAGGGAAGGAGTGAGAATCCCTGTGAGATCCTGGAGCACCAGTCATGGTGTAGGGTGTGAGTATCTTGTGGATGCCATCTGCGAGGTATGGACTGCAGTGTAGGGGAGGTTTGGAGCCGCAGATAGTGCCCTTGGCATCGGGGCATATAAGGGGCGGTCTCCTGCATTTACCACCCGTTTATGGGAATAGTAAAGTCATGGCAGATGAGACAAGATGGACTGCCCCATAGAGACAGGTGGGTGCACTGGTATGGGACCTAGCCCCGAGCTTCCCCTTTGTCACACTGCTCTTAGTTCTTCCTGGTGATGAAGCTCCTATTTAATAGCCCTGCACATTTTTTAACTCAGTCCAATGAAGTTATACTTGTTTTTCCTTCAATCTTAAACTGCATAAGACAGCTGTAAGCCTCTACCATATTAGCAAAGCTTCTAGTCTATTTTTAATGGAAAAAAGGTATTGTTTGATATGTGATGATGCACCTCACCATTTGCATCCCCCTGTTCAAAATTCTAAATCTGCCTCTGCATACTTCCCTACAAATTTCAACTCTGATTCAAAGGAAAGGAAGTGACAGAATGGATCTTTCCACAAAAACAATTTCCATAATTGGCACTGCCAAAAGATGGAAAAATACCATATTTCCCTTACCGTTCTTTTCTGAAATGTCTAAAGATGTTAAAACAATTCAGGCTGAGGTAGAAATCCAGCATGGACAATTTCAGCCTGCACCGTTAAAGTTTGGTAAAGTTACAATCCATAGAATATAGGGCAGAGGTGGGCAAAATGTGGCTCATGGGCCAGATGCGGCCTGCCAGGATATTCTATCTGGTCTGCAGGACCCCTAAACAATTTAGAAAATTAATATTTATCTGCCTCTGGCTGCCTGTCATGTGGCCTTCAATGGCTTGCCAAAACTAAGTAAGCAGCCTTCCACTCGAAATAATTGCCTATCCCTGATATAGGGTCATAAAATGTGAAGTTTCAGGCAAAAGGCAACATTAATAAAAGCCCATGTTACTAGTCCTGACTATAGATCTGCTTGGAGCTAAGTTATGTTTTTTGCCTCTGCCACAATATTTGCAAGCACATTATAGCAAGTTGAATCAGATTCATGATGGCATTTGTGATCTTCTCTGTGCATTTGATAAGATTATGATTAACATGATAGCTTTTATTATAAGGGAAAAAAAAATATTTACTTATCCCTACTGATTTTCTTATTTCACTAAGATGCCTTTAAAAGATTGTGTCTCATACTGTAATTTCTGCTGAATAAATTGTTAGTGTAGCTATCATTCGACCTGTAAATTCCTCTGGTATTTTAAAAATAAATAAGAAAAATCCAATAGTACTAAACATGGCCATCTTTTAAATTTTATATCACCCACTCTTTGTCAGATGCCTTCTTCTCTGCCTTAATACATCTTCTACTTTGAACTTACATAAAGCTTTGCAACATAACTTTACAACACTGAACTAATATATTGTGAGGTTCAAGACTATAGGTATTATTCTTACCAGATCAATAGAAAACCTGAGAGCCTTGTTACTTATTCTAAGGTGCATAACTAGGTCTAGTGCTGCCTAGTGGTGGCTAGTACCTGGGTGGATAGATAGGCAGAGAAGGAGCAAACATAGGCTTATTTGTCTCACTTCAATCCCCTTTTATAATTGCAGCTCTTGGATCCCTCAGGCATAAAGATTGCCCCAGGTTGGCATCTTCTTGAGTGATAGAGGGTTGAGAAACTCCAGAGCCAGCTGGAATGAGTTGAGGATAGAATCAGTAGGGGAGAGGAGAGTGGCAACAGCACGGCAGAAGAGTACTCCCCCTCCCTGCCCAGAAGCATTGGACCTGTAGCCAGATGAGCCCAGCCCCACTCACAGAGCAGGAATGGCTCTGGTGCTTCCCTACGTGGGGACAGTGTGGGGGGAGGGGAGAGGAAGTAGCAGAGAGGAGTCATGCCTTTGAGTGGGAAGGGGAATAGGGGGAGGATTTTCACAGGCTTTAAATAAAAGTCCCCAGAGGCTCCCTTGGTGCAATGCGATCCAAAAAGAGGGGTGTACCCACTCTGGATTCATCCCTGCTTCATTGTATCCATTTAATATCAAGAAAATAGTTAAAATACTTTTGCCATTTTTTAATTGACCAGCTTGACATTATATTTCATAATTGTATTTTTCATTTAGAAAATAACATAGATAATAAAAAATTTAGGTAACCCAAAGCAAAACACAACATTTTATTTTGAGTTAAAAAAAATTTGATTCAACTTAGGACAAAATACATTCTATTTTCAGCCAGATAAGACATCTGAGATTCACCTAAACTTAGTTTTGGAAAGTGTGCAATTGTTTTCCTCTTTTTTTTGTTGAAAAATCTTTTTTTTTTTCCTTTTCAGGTAAACTCTAAGCAAAAAATTTGTCTATCACACCATGTCCTGATTGTTCAGTTTAACAACCAAAGTGAAAAATCTACTATTTACCCACATCTGTGTACGGGTATTTCTAAAACACTTACAGTGTTTATTATGCAAGTCATATTTACCTGTACTGTTTGCAAAGGCTAAGGATACACAATTAACTACTTAGTTAATCAATCAATCAAATAAGTAAATGAAACTGGTACCTTTCACCCTAAAAACTTAAAAATACTTAAAAATATGAATAACTGAAAATGTCCTGAATATGTATTATTTTATCAATTTTTAAATAGAACACTAGGGCATAGGAAGGGTAAGATCAGTCTAACAAAGGCAAATTCATGTGCCTAACTTTGCACAAGGTAGGAAGCCTCATTTATTGTCAAATCAGTATAATTGAAATTAACACATACAGAAATCTCTTGGGCTAGAGACAGAAGTTGCACATAAACTGGTTTAAGTGATCAGAAACTGGTTTAGACCTGTAACAGAACAGAAGCTCAGTGCACATAAACCAGTTTGAAAACGGCTGAAAATGGTTTAAGATAAACCTGGTTGAATATACTATCAAACTTAACTGTTTTGGGTCAAACTGGTTTATGAAACTTCTGTCCCAGATCCCTTCCTGATTCAAGTTAAATCACAGTCCCCCAGCATCCCAGCATGCTTTCCAGCCCTGGGCTGGGCTGATCTGTGCTGTCTGTTCCAGAGAACAGAGCTGGCTCTGCTCCTCTGTTCCCTAGCTGGAGCAGTAAGGGCTGACTGACAACAGGGGTGGGTGGGGGGGACACAACTGGGGATGCAGCCCAATCTTCAGGGGGGACTGCCCCCCTCCCCCAGGCAAACTCCAGCTGGGGCCTGGGGCCAGGGAGCTGTGTTAAACACACCTTCCCCTTCTCAAACTTATTGCTGGCTATGACTAGACTACAAATCCCAAAGGCACCTGGAAGCAGGAAGAGGAAGCAATGATCAGCTCTGAAGAGTTCTGCTGCTGTAATTCTGGACTGCAAAACCCTAAGACCTCAGACGCAGCAAGAAGAGTAAGTGAACATGCAGCCAGAGAGTCATGCTCTAGCACCCCTTGGCTTCTGGCCTGAGCCACTGCAGGCATGTAGCTGCATTTCCTGAATCAAAGGTAAATGTCTGCTCACTTCTGTTTCAGTTTAATCTGTGAATCTTAGAGTAGCCTGCGAAGACTGAATCAATTCAGCCTTGGGCTTGTTGACTGTCTGTACCTAGCCTTGCAGACCTATGTGATGTGCATTGGGAAGGTGGGTCAATGCCCACTAGTTAATACTAAAATCTTCCTGTAACATGAGGGAAGGGGGGTACTAAGCTCACATCAAGTGATTACTGGGGACAACTAAAGAGGAAAACAGGGACAAAAGTGTCTTGTGGATGCAGCTGGTGGCACACACTGATTAACAAAGCCAATAAAAGGAACTAAGTATTACTTTTAGGGTTCTTCCTCCTCCCCCACCTCAATTTAACTATTAAAGCAAACCAAAATGTTGACTATATTTAGCTTCTAGATAATATTGGATTGGAGCAAAAATACACTAAGAAATATATTTATTTTTTTTCAGAAAAAAAGTTAAAAAGCAGGATCTTTCATTTGAGAGGTTGATAGGAGATATCAGAAGAGATGTAGCATGAGTTGTATTTCAAAGTAATATACAAAGATGATAAATATGTTGTCACTCCCAAAATGTAGTTTAGGACTCATATGATAATGTGATTAGCAGGGGAAAAATAAAATCCTTGTAAGTTTAAAGTCAATGAGTTTTCCTCTTATTCACCTAAAATTGCAAAAACAATTTGGCGTTCACTCTTAAAACAAATGGATAATGCTGAATGTAGAAACTGCCTTTAAATATTTAAAAACTATGGTGGGTTGGGGGGAGGAAATAGTATAAAACTGCCAAGGATGGAGAGAAGTCAAAAGAGAATTCCCATTAAAAAAAAAAAATCATATCATGTTTTCGATTTCCAATAAACTAAAAACATTCCAGGCCAGAAAGAAGTGGTTTTTCATCCATAACCAAACAGAGGTGATCAAACCCAAATACTGGCTCTCTCCAGATGTGATTTGCTTTCTGCTGAAGAAAGCCAGCTTTTGGGGATGTCTGTGGTAAAACCTTATTTTTTCAGTGATTAACCACTCAACCAATGATGACAGCATCAAGTCGTTCAACCCATCGAAAACAAATGAGTCGGTACTTTTTTCTTATTCATGTGCAGAGGCAAACATATCTAGGTATTTAAACGCTGTTAACAACCCTGTGAAAAAATAAAACCTGGGCCAACTATCTGGGCGAAAACATTACCAAATAAAGAATGATCAAATAAATGACTCAACTAGAGAACCCCTGCCTCCAGACTTGGAAGAGAGTCCCAAGAGAGAATGAGGATATAAATAAACAGAATTCCTTACTCTTTCTCCTTGAGTAAGGTCTCTCTTCCCCCACCCAAATCATATGCATTTATAATTTGCATAATTATAAATAATAATACTCCCCCAAACCTGTCCTCTGAGCAAAGTTCTATCATGTTATGAAGATACCACTTCAGATGCAGCCCATCATTTTGCTTACTTCCTCCACAGTTAGCAATGTTGATATTAAAATGGCCATAAGGTAGAACCCAGTTACTTCCTAGGATTACGTTCCCAATCTTTTCCTGCCACACACCCCCTTGAAAAAGAGAAGGTTTGCAAAATACCTGCAGGATATACAGAACCTCAGCAAACAGCTGCAAAGCCTGATGACATATTTCAGCTGTTTGCTGCAGGTTTTATTTTTGAAGGGTGCCATTTCTCTGGTCTGCTGCATGAACCTCCTGGTAAGCTTCAGCTGATCGAAGCAGCAGCACCCTTTGAAGTAATACGTGCAGAAATCAGGTGAGTGGCCTATGCTGAATTTGACTGTCTGCTGCAAAGTATGTGAGTTGTGAATCACATAAATATGATCTGGGTTTTCTTGAAATAAGAGTTCAGAGTTAATACCCCACTATGATAAACAGAAGTATTCAGACTTCACAAAGCTATAGTTTCAGGCCTCCTACAGACTCAAGTAGATATCATTCAATAAACGTATATTTGATCAAATTATGGCAATCACCCACAACATAATCAAGGCTAGAGATTATGGACAACCTTTGCATAATTTAGGGACATCACATTTGCTGAGTTTTAAACTAGTTAATAAAGCTTTGTTAAACAGCCATGGAGATTCAGGTTTTTCCCTTATTTATAGTCACAAGCGGATAAAAAGGATTTAGAAGAGAGTGGAATAGGGGAACAAGAAAAGTATGCTCCTGGGTGCATCTAGATGTACAATTAATGTGAAGCAATAAACTCCAGCACATATCACACTGGAATTTATTCCTCCCTGACATCATGTTTAAATTTGTGCCTGGGACCACAGCACATTGAGCTGGGTCAGAGCAACCCCAGCTGACAGGGGGCCTTGGGGGCCAGCCAGCTTGGGGCTGCTCTGAGCTGACTCAGTGTTCTGCAAAAGGACTGGCTGGGGCATGAATGTGCTCCAGTGTGGGGCTAGTTGGCAGGCAGCCCCCTCATGAAAGCAAGCTTGTGCCCCAGCCAACCCCATCAACATCTGCATGTGTGTTGTGGTTCAGTAAATAGCACAGCTACAGGATAGTACTTGTATTTACAAGTACTAATATGTGACACCATCTATTAGTTTACTGCAAGCTAATACAGCCACATATGTAGATGCAGAGACTTCACTGAGGAGCTAATTAGGCAGCTCCACAGTAAAAATCCCATTTAGATGTGCCCCCCACCCTGCTCCCAATTCCTTCATCACCCTACTCTAGTATTGTCAGACAGGCCAGATGTAAAAAGAGTTTTGTAGCCTCCAAGGAGTTCAGTAGGGGTATGAATATAAGAATATAAAAAGTAGTCAGTACCACAGTATAACTTCAGATCTTCGGGAGATTTTTCTGCATTTTTGGTAACTTTAAATAAATGATTTGTATATTGCTATCAGGGTAGAAGAGCACAGCTAAACAGAAGAGAGCTTTTCAGAGGCTATAATAGGAATTTTACCCATTAGTAATAAGTTACTTCTTATGCTATCTCTTTCAAGCTTTTCAGTTTCAAGTTAAGAAATAGAGCTAGTTGGGAATTCAGTGAAATATTTTATCATTGAAATCAGCCCCTTTTATGTGGTTTCAATTAGTTCTCTATAGTATTTTCTCTAATAGTGGAATTGCAGAAAGATTTGTTTTGACACCCTTGGAATAAAAAGTTCTGGGTTTTTTCCAATTTGGAATGACCTTTTGTTTTGAAAATTTAGTCAATTTATTGCAAGAAAAATGAGAAGATTAAAACTGGATCAAAACAGTTAAAAATAATAGGGTAAATGATTTCCAGTAGTCAGAATCCATCTCTTTCAAATATTTGCTGTCCAAATGTTGTCAAGGTTTTGACTTCTAGAGTCCTAAATTTTTTGAGATGGGAGAACCATTTCCTACCCGGCTTTATAAAGCACAAAGGTCTGGGTAAATTCACCTTGTACCTTAACTGTGAATTCTGTCAACCTAACAGAACCATCTCCATTGTTAGGGTGAGCTAATTGCCTGGTAACAGTTCAGACCTCTTTACAGCGATCACTTAGCATGGAGTCCTAAAGAGAACAAACTTACATGCTCAAAGGAATATGTTCATTGGACTTGGTAATTCCATTAAAGAATTGCTGAGGCTCCAGTAATGAGCACCCAGAAGAGATGCTTTCATCATTAGATAGCCTCAAGGTAAAATAATAATGACCCCTTTAAAAACACCTATCAAGAGAACAGCATGAGAGTCTACAGAAAAGATTTTTTTTTTAAATCACTGGTGTGAACTTGGTTTCCCTAGTTAAATTGTTCCCGTTTTGCATTAGCTTAATAAATTGCTTTTCTATACCAAAGAACACCATGTAAAACTGTCATTTCTAAAAACAAATTATAAGTCCATTTTAATGCTGCAGACACTTCCTTGACTTAAAAAACATTGATTTTTTGCTGCTGAACAGATGTGACATCAGCTCTTGATGTTGGAGTCTAGCCATGGCTCCCTGTTCTCTGCTTTATGAAAAAAAAAGACCAAAAGAGAAGAGTGAAAGAAAGCTGATCATAAATTCAAAGGAATGACAAACTTCTGAAGGGATATTTTCCTGAAACTCTGGCTTTGAGCAAATGGAACAAGCAGATTTAATGGTACCTTAATTTATTATTGTTGGATTCTTTTTGTTTTCCTTTACTACAGGTTTCTTATTATGCATGCTTACATAAAATCTGTCCTCTGAGGATTTCCAATGGGATCTTGGTGATTTCTAGTTGTTTAACAAGGTGTTATTGAAATATCACCCAGATGCCGAAGTGTAAATTGTAGAAATTACCCACCAAGATAGTCTGTGTTTAGTTCACCTAAAAGTAGACCAATCTGTGTTGAAGACTGGAGCAGATAAACATCAGTACTTGGAATAATCCAGACATGGGATGTGACAGTTATATAGATGATCTGAACATGATGGGTAATCTTCTGATAGTTCTGAATAAACTATTTGCATGTTGGTATTAGTGTATAATAGCAGAACTAAGTAGAAGAGGGGTATTCATGGGCTATATACTGGGAATTTTGCCCATTTGATCTAGTTCCAAACCATTATCCACCAGCCACCCTGGATGCTGTCATTCCCAGAAACTCCACCAGCAAAAGCAGCACTTCCTAACATGATGTTACTTTCTCTTTTCAGAAGCCCTATTTTTAGTTATTTAATTTGACGTTACTAGAGACACCAGGGGATGTCTCTGCCTAGCAGATGTCACTGAAGACATCATTACAAAAGTGAATGGCTTAAAATATGAAAGCCTGCACCACCCATACATCCTGCCTGTGTTTATTTGTTCTTTCCCTATTGTTTCTTAAATCTTAGGCCTTGAAATCTTTGGTGGAGTATCAATTTAAACGAAATTTGAGAATACTTGAGCCTATATAGCATTTTTGTTTTACATTTTAATGCTGACATATTTAAAAAGAATTCTTTCCTTTTGACTGAAAACAGTGAGTGAAATATGAGTCAAGGCATTAAATGCTGTTTCCATATTGACACTGCTATAAATCTAGTGCAATCTGACTGTTTCAGTGTTGTTTCTCTGGATATGCTCTTGTGAATTTAAAACGGGACTCATTATCCCCTTCTGTACAAGCTTCCATCCTATAGTAATATCAACTATTCACATCTTTCAATCCCTTATAGACCATAAAATGCAAATAATATGACACTTTTTATTAATATTGAGCTAGATTGTTATTTTCTAGTGAAGAGTGGGTTGTTGGCCTGTCCTTGGATAGCCAAGGAGGTTTCCCAGCAATCACACTTGATGCTCTGAAACAGCATAGCTGTGGATGTGAAGTTCCTCCTCTTGCATCTCATCTGTTTCTGGATGCTTAGAATCACACTGGGTGCATCTTCACATGTACTTTACTGCAGTTGACTAATTAGGTCTGCAGTAAAGTGTCACCATCTATATGTCTGCTGTTATTAGGGTGCAATAAATTAATCAACTCGGTCATAAGGTAATACTGTGTAAAACTGTCATTTCTAAAAACAAATTATAAGTCAATTTTAATGCTGCAGACACTTCCTTGACTTAAAAAACATAGATTTTTGCTTCTGAACAGATGTGACAACAGATGTGATATCAGCCCACACTTCAGCACCCTTGTGCTCCAGCCAGCCCTTCTCCTGCCCGATGCTGCCAAGAAGAACTTGGGGCTTACCCGCTAGGTCTCCTACCAGCCTGGGGCTGTTTCTCCCTAGTTCAAACTGCTGTGGTCCTGGGTGCCCATGTAGATGCTTCACCTGGGAGCAGCTGACTCCAGTGCAAACTGGGCCAGAGCTTATCATGTTGCCTTAATGACACATGTTGATGCACTGGCTGATTTGCAGAATTAGCCTCAGGAAGCAGGGATTTTTCCAAGTCATAATAGCAGAAACGCTAGAACGGTGTCACCTTTCTCTTCAATATGGGTCATGGTTTGCTTTCTGGTGTCTTTCAAGCATATCTCACTCAGCTGAATCAGTGCAATTGCACATACCTCAGGCATGGGTGGTACCTCTCTTCTCTGCCCTTCTCATCTTCCACACCACAGCATAGTTTGCTAAGCACAGAAATACTTTGGTTTTGTGGCTGATCTGGGATATATGGGTAACACTTAAGGCAAAATCCATTTTATGTGCCCGAACGGCAACTTCCCAGTACTATACCTGCCATTTTAGACACACATACTCAATTTAAATCCTACTACATGGGTGTGTCTACACATGGCTGTATGGTGCCTTTGTTATTGCACTGTCATTTAATACAGGTTTCCCTCGCTTTATGCAGGTTCTGTATATGCAAATTCTCTCTTATGCGATGACCCTCTTTATACACCAAATTCATTATATGCAAGGTAAATTCATTCCTATGCTATCAGCATAGGCATGCTCACCCCCTCCCCCAACACCAAGTGAGTCTGTGGTGGGAAGGGTAAAGGCTGTGGGGCAGGGGCCCTACTCAACCCAGCCCCTGCTGCAGCTGCTGTGGGAGCGGCTAATGCCAGCTGCCTGCAGCCACTGGGCTGCACTGTGCCCCAACCCCCCCAAGGCTCTGCTTGTCCCCAGTCACCCAGCACTTGGGCTGCTGTGGTGCAGGCAGGTGGTGTTGGCCCTGGGAACTGACACCACCTGCCTGCACCATGGCACAGCAGGGATGATTTGGGACCAGTGGAGCTCCACGGAGTTTGGGGATTGACGTAGCCCAGCAGCTTCAGGCAGCTGGCATCAACTGTTCCTGGGGCCACTGCAGCAGAGGCTGGGATGAGTTCAGATAAGCTGTGCGACTCCCCATGCATCCTGGGGCTCTGCTTGTTCCCACTCACCCCAGCCCCTGCTGCAGCAGCCCCAGAATAGCTGATGCCAGCTGTAGAGGGAACTGTCAGTGGGTGTGGAGCAGGGCTCATGTTTCTTGCTGCTACGCACACCCTGGGAGGGCTGAAGACTCGGGGGCTGTGCCAGGCTCTTCCCAAGGGGTGCGTGGCCCCAGATCTGTGCACAGGGTGAGAGCAGGCTTCTGCCTTCCCCAAGTGCTGGAAAAAGCCCAGTGCTGCTGCCATCCCCAGCCTGTAGCAGCAGCAGCTTGCTCTCCTCCTGCATGCATATCCAGGGGCAAGTGCCCCCTGGGAAGAGCCCTGTGCATCCCCCAAGCCTGGAGCCCTCCTGGGGTGCATATAGCAGCAAGAGCCATGCCTGCCAGCCCTGCACTCACTGCCAGTTCCCCCTACTTTGTTCCCTGCTGCAACCCCAGGAGCAGCAAATGCCCCTTCCTAGCCCCAGCCTCATTCCCTTCCTACCTCACTGCCATAGGAATATTTCCCTATTTGTCACCTTATAACCTGAGTTCCCTTTATGCAAATTCAATTTATGCATAGATTTCTGGTAACACATATACAACATAAAGCAATGGAAACCTGTACTTCCTTTTGGAAACACTAAAAGAAGGTGCAGTAACAGCCTGTACTGTACTGTGCCGGCCATGCATGGTTATTTTTGGCCACTATGTTGCCATAGCAATGTGGTACAATGAGGGAGTACATTGCTGTGGCAACACAGTGGTAGCATCATGGTTTTTGTCACACTCCACACCCATACACCTGAGCGTAAGTCCAAAACTTGTGACCTAATCTAAAAAGAAAAGGAAATGGAAGGCTGTAAGCTGTTGGGTGAGCCTCCTGCATACAGGTTGGCTTTGCTCCTAAGGAACTCCTCAGCCAGTCTCTTTAAATACAATAAGCACAGTTTTTGCATCAAACAAAGGGGGCACCCTTAGGCCCAGTACAGTAGTGTGGCCCCTTCCTAGTGGCAATCTTACTTGGTTTCCAGTTTCCCTCCTGCCTATAAACTGTTTCTTTACTGGATTTGCCTCCTTCTGTTCTCTACTCTAGATTTTTATGCTGATAGAGGGCTATTTCCCCATTGCAGGAACACTTACATTTGGATTTCTTTAATACAACTGCCTGCTATCTCGTTAAAGGGAATGTCTCTCCTTTTCCAAAGTCTCTGTCATGTTTTAGACCAGTAGTGCCTCAAGATCCTTTTAAGAGTGCCATAGGGGGGCATGCAATATTAGCACTATTAGGTGTGCAAACACCTACACATGATTCACAAGACAAACCCAGTTATTTTACATTGGAATCCATAGTATCAAAGACATTCTGACCTGTTATGGCCTTTCTGAGTTCTTTGCAGCAGAAGGATTGCTCTATTATTTTGTAGTCAAGAAAGCTAAGAACTGGTATTTTCCAAGGAGTGCTTTGAAAATCTAAAAAGGTTGTGAGATGTTTCAGCCCAGTTAACAGGTGGTTAGGGCACCTGCATAGGAAGTGAGAGGTTATTGGACTAGAATATCAGGGGCATTTATACATGTGCTCCAGAAGTAGCATATGTGTGTGTGTGTGTTGGGGGGGGGG
>NW_017729025.1:46958023-46975977 GCF_001723915.1 Gavialis gangeticus | reverse complement strand
TGTCTCTGCACTTAAAAATGGTGGTGGGGGTGCTATATCTAAAGCTGATTGAACAAGATTTAGATAAAGGAGCCCCACCACCATTTTTAAGCATGGCAGCACTAATACATGAGATGCTACAGTTTGCTGGAGATGGTAATTAACACGCTCCAGCAGATTTGATTAATTGAGTCTGCTCTGGTGCACTGTAATTACAGCACATTGGAGCAGCCTTGCTGCTCATGTATGGGTTCCCTGGGAGGCCTGTTGTAAGTTACTGGGTTGGCTGGGTCCTGGTCCCACATGATTTGGCATTGTCCCAGGTGCATGTATTATTATTAAGCTTAAAGAGATGACATAGCAAATATAACTAGAGAGCCTTTAATCACTGTCAGGCATCTGATTAACCAGAAGTCCACGGGCATTTAAAAATCCACAGTACAATAGAACAGTTATATTTTTCATACATTTATTGCACACTGAATAACTATAGAAACCAAACAGATACTAATGATTTTGTCAGAACCCCACCCCCCAAAGTTACTACACAGTTAACCATGCACACATATCCAATTTTACTACTTTTGTTGGTATATCAAGTAGTTATCTTTTTATATTAAAATGTTCCCATCATTTTTTGGAAGATGTGTTACTCTTAACATATCTTCCAAACTTATTTTCTTCCAGGTGTGATTTGATATGGTTTTGAAGCTTCCTAGTTATTATATTTTTAGCAGCCCAGCTGAGCACGATTACCTTCTAGGAAGGATGGGAAATCTGTTAGAAACTGAGACTTTGTCAATGTAAGGAGAAGAGGAGAGGTGAAGGGGGAGAGAGGCCAGCTAAAAGTTGAGGCCTTTCTGAGATAAGATTTTGCTGAAGCCTTAGCAAAACCATGTTTAGGGCAAAGGACTCTAGTTTATACTAGGCTTGGTTATTTGAATGTTCAAATAATACTTAATCAATTGACTGGTCAAATATTGTTAAACAAAGGTCAAAAATATAAAAATTAATTTATTAAAACGGAAGAGAGATACCTTCATCTTTAGCAGGTTAGATACTTATGCTAATGATCAAAAACGCAAACAAGTAAGCTTGTTATTCTGAAACAATGTCATTAAAGTCTAAAAACATTGTAATGAATTGTTATAACTATCATTGTTGTGTAAGCGTTAATATGAAAGATATTCAAGACTGAACAGTTCTTATTTTTCTTGGCCTTTATCTCAAAACTCCAGGGTCAGCCTGAAAAGTTACAAGAGAAAAGAAATCAAACAATTATAAAACACACATAGCAACTCTAACAGACAAAAGTCAGTTTTAAAAATGCAGTAATGCTAAGTGGGCAATGAGCCAACTCTTGAAGCATTTTCCTGTTTGCTTTAGGAGATGCCTGAAGCCACAGCAGATGACCAGCAGGAGAAGCTTTTCTGTGCTGTTGATTTTAGTTCTTTTCTTGGCAGCAGGTACCTCCTGCCCCACATGCCTTAATGTGGGGAAAGGAAAGGAGACTGAAAGAGCTCAGGAGAGAGGAGTACAGCAGTAGCCATGTGGACAAGTAAGCAGCCACACTTGTTGTGGAATAGCATAAGAAATAGTATGTACATTCTAAAAATGGCAGTTACATTGCTGGTAGCTGCCATATGGGTAAATACAGGTAAATGTTCTATATTATATAAGCATCCAGATTTATACAATTTTATAGACTTAAAGTCTATGATACCATTCTCCCTTATTTTCTTGCTTCTTCACCAAGTGGATAAAGACATTAAAGACTGTGTTATTTATATACTGTCACAAGCACCTGTGTAGATCTCCAACCTGCTCTAATCACTTTGAAGTCTTTTTATTCTTTCAGAAGAGTTGTCTCAGTGTACACTCAGTGTACACCACTACTTTTGAGAGAGAGAGAAGGAACCATTCAATCAACAGAAATATGCATTGGCAATTAAAAACAAAATAACACTTCCAAAATTACTTTAAAGACGGGTAGAAAAGTATTCTCTGAACCCCTTTGCACTTCTGATTGATATTATACTGTAAAACAGAGAAAGCAGGTTTTAATGGATTGTTTTATGAAGCACTTTTAATATTTTATCTGTATAAGGAGGTACTTTAAGGAAAGAATGAAGGTGACAAAAAGTGTAGCCAGCTTTGGGATAAGACCAACTTACTAAAATGATAAATCGTTTAAAGTCTTTGTCACAAACTGAGGATTTAGGAAAGGATCCAGCTCATTCTAATCAAAGGAAAGCCTCCCATTGTTTCAAATGGAGTTGTGTGATTGGACTGAAACTGTTATAAGAGGAAGGTCTGTAGGTTAAAATCCAGATGTGAGGGTTTGGCTCCTATATGCGGCTTTTCTATGATGTCTGTTTAGCCCTCAACAATTCTCTTGTCTGGATGAGGCCACAGAAGCTAAGCGCAGCTGTACGGTATGTGGCACTGCAGACCTGTCTGAGGTGGCACACACTACACATTCAGGTTTTCTCAGTGCTGAAAGCAGCAAGGGTTTTTTGGAGTTTTTTTTGACCCTGGGAGATCCCAAAGTGAAAACAAACCCATTAAAAAAAAAGAGGGTGGTGCATGCGGGTGGAGTGCACACTGCCAAAAACTGGTTCCTGGCCAACTGGAGCCTCACTCCGGCTGCTTGCCAGGCTTCAAGTGCCAGGATCGCTGCTGCTGCTGCAATTACCCTAGGTAAGGCTTCTGGTGCCAGCCCAGTGCTGGGCCTGGCCTCTCCTATCCCAGGTTAACCTGCCATGTGCCAGAGGGTGCACGGCACAGGTGTTCCCCGGGGACAGGAAGCAATGGCACAAGGTATGGTGCTGCTTCTTGTCCCCAGGGAAAGAAATGTCTGTGCTTGTGTGGACATGACCTATATGTGCATTTTCATATATGCAGAATGAGATAATAATACTTTCCTAAACAAGGTATTTTAGGTGTGACTGACACAGACCGGCTTATGACTTGTACAGGTTTATACCTGTAGTAAGAAAGGACACAAATGCCACCTCTTTTCTCTGAATATCATGCACAATACAGTCCTAATCATAGTCACAAATTTAAAAAATCAGTGACCTCCCCATCCCATAAACTGAGGCATGGGATGGGTTCAGTTCAACCAGGCGGAGTGTTTTGCATCATCTCCTAGCGTGGTAGAATCTGGTCACTTCTCAAGTTGCATCAGTTTTCTAAGGGAGGCAGATGAATGAAAATGGTGGTTCCCTGGGACAATGAGACTCTTTGTTCTCAAGGTACTAGTGTCGAGTATGGCAAACAGAAGTTGGCACCACTGGAAAAGAAATGGTTACACAGGTGTTTGAAAAGAGTTGGCTATTATCAAAACCTGAAGATAAAGATGCTAGCATTGTGGTATAATTCCTTGTTATACCAGAGATAGTAAAACTTTAGCACTTAAAAATGCATCTGTCATGTACATCACCCCTCACTGTTTCTATTCCTGAGTAGATGATCATTATCTATAATCTGATTTCAAATATGGATGCTCACAGAAGGCAATTTAAAATTTATTTCCCAGTAGTATTGAAAACATGATAATTCATGCTAGTAAAACTTTATTGTGCAAATGTTTGTGGAAAACAAAAGCAAAAGGAGTGCAAATGCAGCTTAAGTGAATTAATTAATACATTCAAACAAGTATTTATGGAAGTCTTTTTCCACTGCGCAACAAGCTCAAATAACTATGGCATAAATCCAATGCATGTCAAAGGCAGTGGAAAGAATCTCGTTGCATTCAATGAGCTTTGGATCAGGACTTATGTCCCTGCTTTTACAAATACTCAAGATCATGAGTAATTTTACTCACATGAGTAATTGCTTTGAAGTCTATTAGAGAATTGGGGCCAGTGTATGTTCTTAGGCTTCTAAAGGTTTCTCAGAACAGCAGGATCTGAACTGATTTCCAGCCTCTCACATTTGGGCTCCCAAATTGCCAGTGTCGCAAATGAGATCACTGTTCAACAGCTGCCAGCAGGAAGTTCTAAATACCAACTTTAATTAACAACTTTATTTTTAAATACAGTGTAAAGATTATGTACATAGTCAAGAATGCTTCTCCCACTGTGCTACAGCAAGAAAAATATGCCCGACTTTCTTTTTCAATTAAAATATAAAAAGAAAAAAATATTGTTGACTTGTTTGCACCATTAGAATAATTCAAACCAGCAAATGTAGCCAAGACACAAAACACATTTAAGAGAGTGATTTTAATTGTAAAAATACTTGTAAAAGAACAGAAAATATAGTGCTACATCTTGAAGATGACCTATACTCAAAAACTTTAGCGCTTTTGTTTTGTTTCTGAAAAGAAAGTCCTGAAGTAACTCTGACCTTTCAAACACTTATATACACACTTTACTCACATGAGTAGTCCAACTGACTTATATGGGTCTACTAACACAAAGTAAAGTTAAATACAATTCCCTCTCAGTGTAAAACCTGAGAGGGAAATCATAGAAGAATAGGATCCTGGGTTGTGACATTTCCAGGACTTCCTAGTTAATTGAGACTTGCCCTTTCTAGTTTCTTTCCTGATGTTTCTGAATGTTGGCCTCTCTTTTAGGAGAAATATAAAATGAAAGATAGATAAAAGACACATTTTGATGTTTTTAAGCTTTTAGAGATTTGGCTCATGATTGTCTTGGGTCACCTCCCCGCTTAATGGTAGCATTTCTAATGTGTCATTACATCTGCAGCAGATGTCCAAACAATTCATATATAACTGTATCAAATAAAATCTAGAGTGGCAGTTTGCATACTAAAGTCCATAGGCAGCTGATGGTCTTTCGAAAGGCAGCTAATCACATAGTACTGAATCCTCTTCTAGCTTCTAGTTCTTAACTGCATAAAATATAGAGAAAGCTCTTTTTAAATATAAGTTTCCCATGTATGTAGTTACCATGCCATGCAAATATTATGAGTAGGGGTCTACCAAATTCATGATTTTGTGGTTTTCACAAAAAACATGAATTTGATAGGTCTCTCATGAAAAATCCTGATCCGTACAAAAAAGCACAGGGACCATGAAAAAGCAGGCAGGAGGGGAGGTGGTGGAGGGGGAAGCAGCTGAAAATAGAAAAGGGCTGGAAGTCCTGGTGTCCAGGAGCACATCTGGAGAGAGATGGGAGGGAGGGGTTAAAGATTGGCCAGTGGGCCCTATAAGTCCCACCCCTCCCTAGAGATTGACAGATGGTGATCTGTCGATCTCCAGGGGAGGTGGTGCGGGGTGGAAACTTCTGGGCCCTGTCAGCCAATTAGAGACATGGTGCCATGAAAATGGTGCCAATGTTACACCACAACCATGAAATCTGGAGGCAGCCTCCATGAGTAAGGTAGGTCCCTAGTTATGGGAGCACAAATAAGAGAGGTGTCCACACAACTGTGAATAGATGAAGAGGTGGCTTGTGAGACTGTATCTTCAATAAGAGGAAAATGTTGGAGAACCACTTGTTTGAAGTATGATACCAATATTTATTAATGAGATGATTTATGTCTCCTAACTAATGAGTCTAGCAATAATGAATTGGCAGGTACATGAAGACAACAACCCTTATGTTAATATAAAAGTGTAGACAAGAGCATGGCTGCTACTTGTTGATAAGCAATTAGCTACGTGGGTTCAAAAGAGTAACGCTCCCTGAGTAAATGGTAACTTTAGGCACAATCTGTGAGCAAGAAGGAACGAGTCAGCTGCAGAACTTCAGGAAAATTACTAAAAGGTGGTTCAGAGACCTTTTTGCATCACAGCTCCTCCTCTACTTCATCCATGTTCTGAGAGGGGTAGTAATTCTCTATTGGCCTATACCAGAAAGTTATGACTCCTATCATACTGATTCAGCTAGGTTGGTTGGTGCAAAGGAGGCAGGGAGCTGTATCTTCAGTACTTTCTGCCTTGCTTCTGCACACATTTGAGGCATATAAAGGTAAGGCAAGCTCTCCATTGCAGAGGGAAGTGGTTCAAGTCAGTCTGCCCTTCAGAATTAGAGAGAAAACATGATCATGCTGAACCTCACATGGCTGTTACAGACAGATGCCTCCCCCAACTTCTGAGCGGCCCCACTTCATTTAGCACCTTGTAAATCCTAAAGGAATCTCCCATAAGAGATTGTATTTATATTGTAATGCCCACATTCTTTGATGGTAATCTCCAAGCAAACAGCTGTATTCCCACTGGCAGACAATACACTGCTGTCGCAGAAGTGGATTTCTCTTTTTCACACATTTGTGAACACTTTTCCCCTAGGTTAACATCCCATCAACACTGTTTCTTTTCCCATTACTTGCCAAAACACTCTTTACCCAACAGTGATCTTCACATTTATTTTTAAATACCATTTAGTCTAAATTTGCTTCACCTCTCCTCAGATTCCATATTGTTCTTTTAATTGTATTTCACTTAACTGTGAATAATCTTCTAACACTTTTCAGATGCAGGATTCTGAGTATTTTTTTCTCCTTTCCTTTATTCTTTGCGTTGTCAAAACAAGAAAAATGTTCTGTATCTTCAGCCTGCATTACATTACTTAACATAGAATAGTCTGTCTGCTGAAGGCAGTATTGTCTCCTGGTATTTATCGTCATGATAGTGGCAGGTATGTGGAAGTATTTTCTGTTCCCAGTCCTCTAAAAATATATTTAAAAGGAAGAAGTCACGATTTGTCCTCTCAGGGGAAGAAAACATGTAAGCATGGCTCACAGCTAATTTGGATCAGCAAGATGGGATTCTGGAAGCTCAAAATGATAAGCAACTAGAAACTCAATTCATTTGTGATGCACAAATAAACTGACTTCTTCAGTCTACTCAAATACTATACATGCCTGGATAAAGCATAAATCAAGACTTACACTCTACAAGAAAAAAAAATGTTTCTTTGTGTCCTGACTTCCTTACACTAACAAAACTTTATGAAGGGGGCTCAAGCAAATTGCAGTTGGTTCTTGGTTATCTGCAGCAGATTTTCTTGCTCCCAATCAGCAGTCCCTTAAAAGAAGAATTATCCTATCTTCTTGAGGGACAGATGACAGGGCTTGGCTGAATTTAGAAGAGAATTACTTTTCTGTTTCATCACTGCAGCTGTGTTCACTGATGACTGCTGCACGTTGTTTGTTGGTGGTTGAAGATGAAGGGTCATAAAATGTTCATTAATACCAACTAAATAGTCTAGCATCTCAGAACCAATCTTGATCTTCGTAGTAAAACCAACAACATAACTGTGTCTGTCTTTTTTTCTCTTTTCCGTTCCAAAAGGGGTAGTCATTCCCATGCTCTGTGAGCTGCCTCTCTCTTGCATGTCTGGTCTCACTATGTGCAGCAATGCTGATATCGAATTATGTAAATTTTCTGGCTATACGTGCTGTCCTTTGTTCTGCTCAGTCACTGTTACAGTTGTCCATTAAGGTGCAGAAGTCCCAGGTTGCAAACTTTATTACTTGAACTGCAATGCAGATAGAGTTGTCCCACTGGATATGATTTTTCAGTTAGGTGAAATGGGACAGACTATGTTTAGGGCACTTTCTAGCCCCTTCCCCATACAGGGTGAGCAAAATGGATCCAAATACGTCTGCCTAGTCATGATTGAAGCCTCTCCAAGTTCCAAGTACAAAATGACCATCATACAGTCCATAAATCACTACAGTTCATTGCACTATCCATATCCACAGAGCTATTACCAGCATAGATTAATGATGGATGGGTATGTTGTCATGTCCATTTGTATCACTCCAAAATATAATGTAAACAAAAGAAGGAAACCAAAAAAGAGGTTCCATATTTAGTCATTGAAAGACCTTGCTAAAAATGTTCATCTTCAGAAATGCCTCTGTGAAAACTCTCCAACCTCCTTGATAATCTTGACACCACTGATCACTGGAGGAGACTTAAGAACGGCATCCATGATGAGAAAGGTATGCAAAGAAAATCTAGGATTTTCCACAATGACTGACACAATGAGAATCATAGGGACATTCAAGCTCACATTGACAGAAAAAGAAGAGCCTTCTAAGCTTGGAAGAATGGCATTGACTCCAAACAGAAACAATACATTCATCACCACAAAGGTGAAAGCCAGAGGAAAATTTGAGAATGAAAGAACAAGTGGTGGGAAGACAAAGCAAAGGAGATTCAAAAGTTTGCTGACAGCCATGGCATGCATAGGTTCTTCATCACAATAAAGCTATTAATGGGACAAGCATACAAGGTGCCAAGGATGGAAAAACACTTCAGCTCCAGCATCAACACATGGTGGAAAAAAGCTCTATCAAGAGCTCCTGAACTAAGATTCTATTATCAAAGTCAAAACCATCAAAGGCATCCCACAACACTCAATTAAGGACTACCTCTCAGATCCAGCAACTTATCAAGAGGCCTTGAAAGCCATTAATCAGATGAAGGACAACAAAGAATGTGGTCCCGCTGGAATCCCAGCCAAAATTTTAAAAGCAAAGTAGAAAAAAGCTCTTTTACCAACCACACATTTTTATTAGGACAATATGGTAATGTGAACAAATTTTCAGTGACTTGAGAGATTCTAGAGACATGACCATATTCAATAAAGTAGATAGATTGGATTGTAGCAGTTATCATGGTTGCACTTCATTTTGAGCAAACTCACCTCACTATGGAATAATGGTGTTGTTCTTTGCAGGTTTTGTCCTCAACACAAACCCTACTGGAGAGGTGGAAGGTGCAGTTCCAATGTCAAGAAGATCCTCACCCACAGTCTCTACAATAAATTCACTTCCTTAGTTAAGAGCTTCTACCCAAATCTCAGTCCAATTTCAAATGAGTCAGAGGTATGACATGGGACCTTTCTTGCTATACAGCTGTAGGAGAAGTGCTGTGATCAACACAGAAATGCTTACATAGTTTTCAGTCACCTAATGACTTTGATTCAATCAACAGAGAGGCCATATAATGAAATTTAGATGCCTGCTAAAATTTGTTACCATTATAAGACTTCTTCATGACAAAATGACAGCAACCATCCTAAGCAATGGCTCAACAATGGACCTCTTTACTACTAGAACTGGAGTCAAGCAGTGATATGTGATTGCACCAACACTCTTTTAATCTATATTGAAGTTATTCTTCATCTCATTGCTGATTGACTTTGATCTGGAGTCAGCATCCTTTTTAACATCAATCAGAATCCAAGGTAACCAACACCTCCATTACCAATCTTCAGTATGCTGATGAATGATTGCATTATGTGTGGCCACTTAGTTCAAGAGCTCCAGATCAGTCTTGACTGATCAAATATTTATTACTCCTAGGTGCAGCATTAACATGTGTGCCTGAGCTGGGGTGGAGCACCCTGCCACCCTGCCAGCCCACGGCTGCTCCAACCTGGCTGTGGAGGGTCTGGATAGGGCACAAGGGTGCTACAGTGTGGGGTATCACCTTCTACATGTGTGTTGTGGTAGAGTAAATAACTCTGCCATATGATAGTACTTGTACAGAGCAGTGCTAACCTACAGCAGAGTTAATTATCTTACTCCAGCTCTTCATAGTAGACTAATATGCTTTACTGTGGAGCTAGTTAAGCAACTCTACAGTAAGCATCTCATTGTCAACTTCATGAAAACCAGGGTAAAATCCACCTCAAACCAAGTAGCTGCTCCTCCATATGTTACAATAAGAGAACAATCCTTGGAAAATGTTGAGCATTTCCCATACCTTGGATATCCACCTTTCTCAAAAAGTAAACACAAATGATAATATCCAACACCAGTTAAAATTTGCCAGTGTTGCCTTTGGACATCTCTGAAATTGCCTCCTTGACTATGACATCAGGACCCAAACCAAGCTCTGTATCTACCAGACTGTTGTCATCCCTACCCTGCCGTATGGGTGTGAAACTTAAAATGACATAATAAAAACACCTAAAAGCTTTGGGATGTTACGATCAGTGATGTGTTCAGAAAATCCTCTATATCAACTGGAAGTACAGAAGACTGAATAGCAACATCCGAGCTCAAGCAAACACCACAAGGATTAAAGCCAGGGTTATACAGCACCAGCCCTGTTGGGCAGGACATGTCATAAGGATGCCTGACAACTGGCTCCCAAAACAGGTCCTATACTCCCAACTCACCAATGGTCCCCACTCTAGAGGCAGGAAAAAGAAGAGATTCAAGGACACCTTGAAGGCCAATTTGAAGGAATACAGTATTAACATCAGTACTTGAGACACTCAAGCACTGAATCTTCCCCAGGGGTATTGTGATGTATGACAAAACGATCATTTTGAGCAAACTCACCTCACTATGGAATAATGGTGTTGTTCTTTGCAGGTTTTGTGCTCAACACAAACCCTACTGGAGAGGTAGAAGGTGCAGTTCCATTAGTGCTTGTAGTGTATGGGCTCTGAGGGTAGAGTGGAGTACAGGAGTCTTTCCCAAAACAGTCCCTGGCTGTTGCTGCCGCCACATGCTCTGCCTACCTTGGCTCTTGTTCTTAAACAGCAGCAGTACAGTACAGCATCCATGTACTAGCTGCCATTGCAAGAAAATGCAGTGGTACAGCTCTTGTTGCCAGGGCACAGACCCCACAAGGGTGTGGTATGATTTTGGTACCACTCCGAAGTCAGTACCCAGGGCTTGGTGCCCCTCTCACCCACCCTTAGTTATGCTACTATTATGGAGGCAGGTAAATGAGAGACATTGGGGAAAAGCTGTTACCAGACATCACCAGCATCTACTCCTTCCTCCCTTCTACTCCATGCAATCAAACATAAGGATCTTGGATTGCCTCCCTCAGTTATCTATGGCTCACTGATGACTTCCCTATTGACTGGAAGACTATCAGCCTCATATCAAAGGAGTGCCACCACCATTGGCAAACTTAAAATCATTGGACACTGTAAGTAGATATTGGGTTGGCCTAATCAAAATTTTCCCTCCTGCATAGCAATCTGATAATAGTCTTTGGACAAGTCAGTGTTTATAATATTGCACCAGAACTTATCACCATACTGAATAGCTCATTTGAAATAGAGGCTAAAAATGTGCATGCTTGTAATATATTATGCGTGCACAAACTTAAAGAAAGAACAAATGCAAAAAGAGGGTTTTCTTTGTAGTTTTTTTGTGGGTGGGTGTTACATTTATGAGACGAGGTTCATGCTGAATTGAGCTTATTATACTAGAGCCCTCGTGAGCAGGCATCCGGGTTTTCTGTTTGCAACAGAAAAAAATGTGGTAACCTACAACAGAGTTTACTCATTTTAAGGAGAAAAAAATGGAGGAAATGGTGGGTTTCCCTTTGCAGGCTAGCAGAGTTCCAGCTTGCAAGGAGCTGTGGTGAGTGGGAGGAGGGCAAATCAGGTAGGAGGTGCTATGTGCATGTGCACACTTACACATGCACATGGCCACCAGGCAGCCTAGAGAGCAACTTACAGCCTGTTGTGGGGAGGGTGGTACTGAGGCCCTCAGAGGAAGGAAGGGAGGGAGTTGGGCTGGGCTGGGGCTGGGGCTGGGGCTTGGGCTAGGACTGGGGTTGGGACTGGAGCTGCTGCCCACCCAGGGGGGTGCATGGCTCTCAAGGTCCATGGCTGGAATGCATGCCCACAGGGCCCAGGCAGGGAGCAGGGTGGGGCTGCAGGTGGCTCATCCAGGAAGAAGGAGGGGGGCTGGCTACTTTGTGCACTCCCAAGGTGGGCATGTGCCCCCCAGATTTGTGCATGGAGTGGGGGCAGGTGCTGCCTGCTGGATGCTATAGGCTCAGGCTCCCCACCCTTCTGCCCTCCCCCTGGGGCCTCCAGGGCCCAGTGAGCAAGACCCAGTGTAGCAGGGCACAGCAGGGTGGGGAAGCTTGTTGCTGCTGCCGTGAGCCCTGCACTGCCATGGTGAAGTGCCCCCTGCCCAAACAGCAGCAGTGGAGGTGGCAGTACAGAGTTGTGCCCCTTGCTGCTGCTGCGTGGGCAGAAGGTGCTTGGCCATGACGGTGCAGGGATTGCATGGCAGTAATGAGCTTTCCCACTCTGCCCTGATGTTGTGGGTCTCACTTGCTATGCTTTGGAGGCCCTAGGAAGAGGACAGCACAGTGGAGAGCCCACACCCACAGACACCAGCCCGCATCCATGCCCCCTCCCAATGGGCTCCACTCAGGTTGTGCTGTCTGGGGGGAAGCAAAAGTTGGGCTCCATGCTTTGCTCTGCCACAGCAGCTGCCACCTCCCAGATAAGGCAGCTGGGGCTTGGGTGCTGCTGCAGGGGGCAGGGAACTGTGGATCTGAATCCCTGGACCTATAGCCCTGGCAGCTCCTCTGGCAGAGCTGTGGGGCAGGGGGCTGTCAGCGGGGAGTGAGGGGTATTGGCAGGGCTGGGGGCTGTGGCCAGAAGTGAGGGGCACCAGCAGCACCCGGGGGGTTGAGTGGGGAGTGAAGGGCACCAGCAGGGCTAGAAGTGCTGTGGTTTGGGAGTGAGAGGCAACTGGCATATCAGGGCTGCTCAGCACCACAGAGCTGGGGTGGGGGCAGCTGCAAGTATTCAAGTATTACTGATAGGAATACACAAATGAATTGAATAGAGAAGGTGTTTTGTTGGTGTTTTAATGTTGTCCATCATGCCTCTGAATATTGAGAAAAGTTTTCTATAATTCTCATGTTCTTTTCTTATGACCAGTTGCATCCTCAGCACAGATGGTCATGTATGCATTTAAAGCTTTATATGTCATTGTAAAATAAACATAGCATAAACTGAATATGAAATGTTGCACTTCAATATAGAATACACAATTTGCTCTGTAGCTTATATAACTAATTTATGTAAGTAATGAGTAACACTTCATCCTTAAGTTCCTTTTTACATAAATTGCTTAAATGGTTATATGTTGTAAGATGCATTTCATACTGCTTGCTGCATGGTGTTACTCACTGTTGGAGTGATATGAAGACCATGAATTGTTTTCCTGATTGAATTTGCAAATGATTTTAATTCAACAATTCATTTATCAACAAGTTCAAAGATAGTGCGCTTTGCTTGTTTAACCTCAGAAATGAAAAAAAGGAACAATGGATTTTGTGAATTATTAATTTGGTACCAGATGATGAATATCCAAGCCACAGCTGTGCTATGGAAAGGAGGTTTCCTGGCCACTGATAACCTTTCAGAAAGATAGAGGTGTTGAATGTAATCAGCTTTGGATTAGATAAAATAGAGCTTGATTCTGGAAAAAAGTAGGAGCATCCTGAATATAGTTTATCACTGAAAAGAGAGTAGAAGATTTAATGGTACAAAATGTAATTGAACTAGATGTCAAGGGACTTTAATAATTTCTCTATTATCTCATCTTCTACACCATTTCTCTTAGGACAGCAAAATCCCTGACCCCGGTGTTCATTCCATACTCTCTAATGTGGACCACTTAACATTTGGGGGAAGGCCTTAGGACATACTACTTCAGGGGCAAGCAAAATATGGCCTGCAAGCTGGATCTGGCCCACCAGGAAATTTCATCTGGCCCACAGGCAACCACCAATTAATTGTACCCTGCTCTGTCTGCACCCTCATGGAAGGGCCCAGCCCAGCCATCATGCAGCTTCCTTGCTTCATTTCCCAGCATTCAGCAGCTTCTCCTTGTCTCCCCGATGCAGCACTTATTCTGGGCAGCAGGTATGGAAGTGGTGGGGGTGGGTGAAGCTGTAGTGGGGCAAGGGAACGGAGCTGCAGCTGGGTGGGGGCTGGGGCTGGTAGGAATGGGCTCCATACTCCATATGGAGCATGTGGGGGGGTCCCCACATCTGCCCACCCTCCCTTACACCACACAAGCTCCACACACCCACACCCTGCCCTCCACAGCCCTCCTAAGTATACATATATCCCTGCAAAATACCCTATGCACCCCCACACACCCCACACCCCCCAACCTCAGCCCACACACTCCCCCATACACAGTATACAAGAGTAAGACTTTATTTTTGAGCCATTATGTAGTCATCTCTATGTACACTACACAAACACAAATCATGACAAGAATATTTTTGTAATAAAAATAAAATGTGTTAGAGTAGGTGTTTGACTTTTAGTATATAATTTTTTTTTCTGTTTTCAAGATGGCAACACTCCCTCCCAAATGGAGTACTACTGGGAGCAAGGAGCAGGGACTTCTGTTGGCAAAAGTCAGGGGTTAGGGGCAGGACTTCTGGTCCCAAAATGGCAAACAGGGGGCAGGGCACCTGTCAAAGGGTGGGGCTACCCTTGTCACCCTCAACAACATGCCAAAATTAATTTAGCAGCCTTCCAGCCAAAATAATTGCCTGCCTCTGCACTACTTCAACCACTAATACCTTAGGGCAGCTTTTTTAACCTGTGAGTGACAACCCAATAGTGGGTTGCAAGAATATATGAAAGGGTTGTGAACAAATTTAAAAAATGAATTTTTCTTTAAAGAAGAAAAATTTGGGAAATTGTGGCTTTTCCCTTGCAGGCTGGCAGAATCCTACCCTGCAAGGGGCTGTTTGCCTCCTTCTGCACCACACACCTAACTCCTGCCCCACACACTGGGAGGCCGGGGCCTGGGGGTGGGGGCAGTGGGTTGGAAGTCAGGGGCATTGGGTTGGGACTGGCCATTGATGTTTACAAATGGATCCTGGTACAAAAACATTTGAGAACCATTAACTTTTCAGAAGGCTGGGACTGTTTTTTAAGCAGCATTTTGAGCTCCAAAAAAAAAAAAGATAACTGTGACGATGTGTATGCTGCTTCTCTTGAGCCTAGGTCCACTGCTCTGCTTGGTCACTCCCACTGAATTGCTCCAGGCACAGTCAGTTAGTGATTTAAGTGGCTTGGGAAAAGTGGTCTTTCTACAGTCATGCTTGGCTGAATGCAAAGACAAACTAAGAAATCAAAACAATTCACATCTCATTTGCAAAGTCAGCCAGGGGTCTTTCTCAAACAGTGCTCTTAATACACATCTCATCCATATATGCAAACTTTGATTTAGTAACACTCTAACCCAGGTTAGCTTTCTTTCCTGGGCCTATAGGCTGAAATTTAAGTAAGGCTTTCACTCAGGAAAGGAAACTGCCCACTCTTCAGTAAGGACACAGGTTAAGTCACTCAAGTGAAAATAGTCCACCAGTGATCTCCCCTTATGTGTCCAGAATAGGCAACTCTCCTACAGGTCAGTGGGAAGTCACTATAGAGGGGCTCAGTTTAAGCTCAGTTTCTTTGAAGAGAAAAGAGCCGGGGCACTGCTTCTGCAGTTCTAGAAACACACAGGGGATTACAATACTCAGGAGTTCAAAGCAACTTGAATATAATTGACTGTTCATATCCATGCTAACCTGGGCCCCACAAGTGAAGGCCCCACATGGGTGATGGCCTTCACTTGACAATGAACACATAACTCCAGATTTCTAGGTAATAACAATCCCATCTCTGCCCAAATTAGCAGTTACAGTAACCTAGTCACTTTGATGATGATAGTTTTAGAAAGGGTATTATTTCAGTCCATCAAATGCAATATTGACACATTTCATATTGATACATTTGTTACATCTGTCTATACCCTCACAGCCCAAATAAAAGTGTCAAACAGCCAACTGCAGTGTATAAAAGGGGAAAGTGTGGCACATACCTGAGTTCCTTGTGAAAGCTTTTAGAAAACAGCCCTTGTTTCCTCATCCTTGCTTTCTTTTCTCCCTTCCCCCAGATTCTGTGACCTTCCTAAAAAAATACCAGTTTGTATAGGATAACAGAGCAGAAACAGATCTGAGCCATAGTTATTTGAGATTGTGGAATCTCTGTACTAGCAAAAGAGAAAAGTGCCAGAAGTAGAGGGAAAAAAATCAGAATTAGAAAAAGAATCTGAATGTGGGGTCCACTGGCAGGGCAGAGTATGTGGGATGGAGAGGGCAGAAGAGGAGTATGCATTGGTACTCCCTGTTTTGTACCTGTTCTGTGTACAAATAGACACTGCCAATCTCCGGGGCTGTGAGAGCCACATTATGTTGCACAATACATACATTCCAGCCATCCAAATGCTGTTACTGGAAAGCACTGCTCTATTTCATTCCTGGTTTTTCACTTTGCAGTTCACCTTCTGACAGATGCAGAAAGCTTCCCACATGCAATCTTACAGCTAAAATCAACGGCAGCCCAAATGAGAGCAGAAAGCTGCATTAAAGCATTGCTGAACAATACCAATTCTCACAATTACAGTGCATTTTCATTTGATGGCTCTCCAGAGGTGACTACTCTTAGTATGAGGCTACTGTAGGTTTCTAGCTCTCCATGGCACTAAAAGTCCTTACCCCTTTATGATGCTGTACATCACACAAGAGCACGCGGTGGAGTCCACATCTCCCAAGAAAGCTTCTTTGAGGGAGGGGTCAGCACTACAACAATACCAAGACCGTGGATCAAACATGATATTCCTGAATCATTAACAATATGTTTTATTGCAAATGTTCCAGATAAAACAATTCCCTTTGTGAGGAAGAGGAATTGCAAGGGAAAGACAATGAAGCATCTTACTTATGGTACAACATGAGGCAGGAAATATGTTTCCTTTGAAGAACAGAGAATACTTTCTCTGGGAAATACATTTCCCCACATCAGATCATCAGTAACAATAAATATCACAATAAAGCATTATTTTGTGAAGATTTTGGTCCCAAAACCAAAACAGAGAGGCTATGTTTGGATCCAGGTAATCGCGTACAATTTCTCTGGAGACATTTTTAATACCATTTTGGGAATAAAACCATGTAACTGTAATTACTTGATTATGCAAAGAGATTTGGGATGCAGCTTATATCATAAGATATGATCTACCGTAGGTCTCTATATTGTTACAGCTGCTCCAACTGATATGTGGAGAATGTTTACTAGAGAAAGGATTTCCTTTTCCATACGCACAGTTTGATTTCTTTGCTTTAGTCTGAGATCATGTCTTCTATGAAATCTCTTCCACTCTTGAGATGTACATTGTAGCTTTTTCATTGCTTGTGGATTTTTAGCCAGTTTTTAAGGTAAGTTTAAATAGCAGTATGTAGTCCCAGATTTTTTTTTTATTTCCAAACAAAAACATCTGTGCTCTTTCCTTGGAAAATATTACCACACACTCTATTTTTCTGTGTGTATGTATGTAAAAAATTTACATATCATTTGCAAACAGATGTATGCAAAGAGAAGGTCAAATTTTAGACGTCCCAGGCTTCAAAGTGTTACTTTAAAATAAAAACAGAATTCATACAGGTGACTGATTTTTAATATGGGCTTGTGATATAGACTTGGGCTAGTGACTGATATTCAAAAAGCCTGGGCCTGAATTGATTCAATCTTTGCAGGTTATTCTAATCTGCCTAGGTTGAATTCGTTTGCAAATCCACAGGCATTCTGTCTGGACTGAGAAAATGCAGGCACATGCCTGCAGTGGCTCAGGCTAGAAACCAAGGAGCACTAGAGCAGCCCTCTCTTCTCTTCCACACCGCTGAGCTGAGGAGGGGTGTGGCCAGGCCCCAACAGGATGTTCTGAATAGTAAGGGGTTTAAACCCCCACTCTGCCTGCAGAATTCCAGGCTTTTCCCTGCTTGCTTCTCAAAGGGAGGGAGTGTTGTTAAACCCCAGCCCTGGGCTAGCACTCTGAGGCAAAGCAGGGATGTGCAGTGTATGCATGTGTTGATGACACTGAGCTTTTCAATTTCCCTGGCCCTGCTTCTTCATACTGTCTGCAGCAAATCTGACAGGTGAGGAATCCAGCAGGGAGCTAATAACACAGTGTTTAGCAGACCATCAAGAAAACAAAAGCCTTGATCATTAGTTCAAGCTCTTCTTAAACAGCTTTTTCCAAGGAAGGAATGGAGGGACATTACCAGCTGACCTGCTGATTAGCTCCAAAAAGCCCTAAGTTGAGTCTGTCCTATCTGCCTTTGTCCTTCCCCAGTGAAATTGGAGACACACACACACACACACACACACACACACACACACACACACACACACACACAC
>NW_017729025.1:46954607-46957806 GCF_001723915.1 Gavialis gangeticus | reverse complement strand
ACACACACACACACACACACACACACACACACACACACACACACACACCTCTCAACATTAGCTAGCATAGGGTCCATGGGGCTAGGGTCTGTGCTGTGGAAGATGGGAGGGAGGGGGGATCTCTGCTTGAGCAGTGAGTAGTAGGGGACAGGGGACAGGGGAATTCAGGCAGACCATGCTGTGCTTGTAGTCTTCTTTGGAGCTCTGGCTAGGGAGCAGAGGGGTAGGGCCAGGCCTGTAGGGAGCCCAGCCCAGCCCAGCCCAGGCCACCACAGCCCAGCCCAGGGCTCCAAAGCATCTGGGATGCTGGGATACTTTTGTTTAACTTAAATGAGGAAGGGGTCTTGGGAAGACATTGCCTGCAGAATCCCAGGCTTTTCCCCGCTCACTGCTCAAGGGGCAGGAGTATTGCCAGACCCCAGCCCTGGGCTGGCACTCTGAGGCAAAGAGGGGAAGTGGAACACATGCATGTGTTGATGACTGGTTTGACCTAAATCAATTAAGTCTGATACTACATTCAACTATGTTTATCTTAAACCAGTTTCAACCATTTTGAAGCTAGTTTATGTGCACTGAACTTATGTTCTATTACAGGTTTAAACTAGTTTCTGATTAATTAACCAAGTTTATGTGTAATGTCTGTCTCTGGTCTTAGTGTTCGTTTATATAGGACAGTGATATTCAACCTTTTTAGATTCATCAACTCTTGTTAGATTCAAAGCAATCCTCAAAAAATGCCAACTCTTAGCTTTCACTCATCTTTTGACTATGGAAAAAAATAAAGCAATTCTTTTATTGCAAAGAACTCAGAAAGACCACAAAAGGTCAACATGTTTTTAAAATTATGGATCCCTATTTGAAAACTTCTGGTTTTATTTTGTGAATTATGTGTAAGTCTTTGCACACCGAACAGTCTTAATATTGTGTGGCACCCTTAAAAGGATCTTATAGTATCCTAAAGTGCTGTTTCACCTTGCAACACTGATACAGGGACTCTACTGATACAGTAAAGAAGCACTGATACAGGTACTATTTTAATAGCTTAAATATTAATGTTCCAAAAGCAGGTTATGAAAATTATTTTCATAACTTTTTTTATATGTCTCTATATTTTTTTTCCAGACTCTTGTAGGCAATGTCATTGCCAAAACATCCATGAAAAGAAACATACCTAACCTATTTCTGTATTTCAGCATTAGAATCCCCAGTGGTGTACAACATCTGTGAACAAGACAATTATTGCTAATCATTGTGAAAAATTAAGCATCAAAATATGATTGGTACTTTTGGTAGTGACTACCCAATAAGTAGCGACCTACCCAAATACAGGAGGAAGGCAGCTGATTTTGCAGGCACACCACAAGACCAACAGTATTTTTTGTGTGCTTATCTTGGCCATGCCCCCCACCATGACTCTAATTTGCTGAGGGGCCCTGGTGCCCCCCCTGACTGATTGGTTGAGAGACCTATTAATCAACTGGCCCCACCCCTTGCCACTGATTGGCTGATAGAGGTATGTGTCATGCATCCCCACCCCTCGCAACCGATTGGTGGAGAGGGGCAGGGCCTCATGAAAGACAGCTCTCTCAGACAATCAGAGGTGAGGAGTGTGGGTGACCATCACCTTGCCTGCTCCCATTTTTGCTGGCAGCATCCCTCCCCCATTACCCCTATTACTCCCTGGCTGGGCTGTACAGCTGGGCCACAGTGGCCATAATAACTGCTGGCTCCCACAGGGGAGCCAGCATTTTATTTTTATTAAGTGTCTCCCCTCTACCTCCCCCTGGAGATTTTGGAGTTATTGCACTCATTTCATGATTTCAATTACATCTGTGAAATTGTGAATTGAGTAGGTCCCTACCAATAAAGATTTTATTCTATAAGTGCACCTGGGAGGGAGACAAGAGATATACACAAGAACAGATGGTTATAAACTTGCCACAAATAAATTTAGTCTAAAAACTAACAGATAATTTCTAACAATTAGGGTTGCTGGGTTCTGGAACATCATTCCAGTAGGAGTGGTGAAAGAAAACATGACTAGTTTTAAAACAGAAATCCTCAGTTTATGAAGGGAATAACATGAAGTGGCCACCTATGCAGGTGGGAACTGGACTTAATGTTCCTCAAGAAAAGGTTCTCCCTTTGTGTCTTTGAAAACTCCTGATACTCTGGTGTAGTGCCCAAAGACTGGAAGAAGGCCAATGTGGTGCCGATCTTCAAGAAAGAGAGGAAAGTGGATCGGGCTAACTATAGGCCCATCAGCCTGACGTCTATCCTGGGGAAGGTCTTAGAAAAGTTTATTAAAGAGGCCATCCTTAACAGACTGGCTGATACCAACATCCTGAGGGATAGCCAGCATGGGTTTGTTGTGGGTAGGTCTTGCTTGACTAATCTCATTTCCTTCTACGACCAGGTGACCTGTCACCTAGACAAGGGAGAAGAGCTTGATGCCATACATCTTGACTTCAAAAAACCCTTCGATTTGGTATCCCATGATCACCTCTTGGCGAAACTGGCCAGTTGTGGCCTTGGGTCCACCATGATCTGCTGGCTGGGAAATTGGCTCTGTGGCCGGACCCAGAGGGTAGTAATTGATGGAAGTCAATTGTCATGGTGCCCTGTGACCAGGGGGGTCCCCCAAGGCTCTGTCCTTGGACCCATATTGTTCAACATCTTCATTAATGATGTGGACATTGGAGTCAGAAGCGGACTGGCCAAGTCTGCCGATGACACCAAACTCTGGGGAAAGCATCCACACCTGAAGACAGGCAGGCGATCCAGGCTGACCTGGACAGGCTCAGTAAATGGGCGGATGAGAACCTGATGGTGTTTAACACTGAACAATGCAAGGTTCTCCACCTTGGGAGGCAAAACCTGCAGCACCCTTATAGGCTCGGCAGTACTACACTGGCTAGCACTATGGAAGAAAGAGACGTGGGGGTCATCATTAACCACAAGATGAACATGAGCCTGCAATGTGATGCTGCAGCTAGTAAAGTGAGCAAAACGCTGGCTTGCATCCATAGATGCTTCTCAAGCAAATCCTGGGACGTCAGTCTCCCCTTGTACTCAGACTTGGTGAGGCTGCAGCTGGATTACTGCATCCAATTTTGGGGTCCACAATTCAAAAATGAAGAGGCTAGAGAGAGTCCAGAGAAGAGCCACGCGCATGATCAGAGGTCAGGAAAACAGACCT
>NW_017729025.1:46945955-46949607 GCF_001723915.1 Gavialis gangeticus | reverse complement strand
TTTTGGTAGTGACTACCCAATAAGTAGCGACCTACCCAAATACAGGAGGAAGGCAGCTGATTTTGCAGGCACACCACAAGACCAACAGTATTTTTTGTGTGCTTATCTTGGCCATGCCCCCCACCATGACTCTAATTTGCTGAGGGGCCCTGGTGCCCCCCCTGACTGATTGGTTGAGAGACCTATTAATCAACTGGCCCCACCCCTTGCCACTGATTGGCTGATAGAGGTATGTGTCATGCATCCCCACCCCTCGCAACCGATTGGTGGAGAGGGGCAGGGCCTCATGAAAGACAGCTCTCTCAGACAATCAGAGGTGAGGAGTGTGGGTGACCATCACCTTGCCTGCTCCCATTTTTGCTGGCAGCATCCCTCCCCCATTACCCCTATTACTCCCTGGCTGGGCTGTACAGCTGGGCCACAGTGGCCATAATAACTGCTGGCTCCCACAGGGGAGCCAGCATTTTATTTTTATTAAGTGTCTCCCCTCTACCTCCCCCTGGAGATTTTGGAGTTATTGCACTCATTTCATGATTTCAATTACATCTGTGAAATTGTGAATTGAGTAGGTCCCTACCAATAAAGATTTTATTCTATAAGTGCACCTGGGAGGGAGACAAGAGATATACACAAGAACAGATGGTTATAAACTTGCCACAAATAAATTTAGTCTAAAAACTAACAGATAATTTCTAACAATTAGGGTTGCTGGGTTCTGGAACATCATTCCAGTAGGAGTGGTGAAAGAAAACATGACTAGTTTTAAAACAGAAATCCTCAGTTTATGAAGGGAATAACATGAAGTGGCCACCTATGCAGGTGGGAACTGGACTTAATGTTCCTCAAGAAAAGGTTCTCCCTTTGTGTCTTTGAAAACTCCTGATACTCTGGTGTAGTGCCCAAAGACTGGAAGAAGGCCAATGTGGTGCCGATCTTCAAGAAAGAGAGGAAAGTGGATCGGGCTAACTATAGGCCCATCAGCCTGACGTCTATCCTGGGGAAGGTCTTAGAAAAGTTTATTAAAGAGGCCATCCTTAACAGACTGGCTGATACCAACATCCTGAGGGATAGCCAGCATGGGTTTGTTGTGGGTAGGTCTTGCTTGACTAATCTCATTTCCTTCTACGACCAGGTGACCTGTCACCTAGACAAGGGAGAAGAGCTTGATGCCATACATCTTGACTTCAAAAAACCCTTCGATTTGGTATCCCATGATCACCTCTTGGCGAAACTGGCCAGTTGTGGCCTTGGGTCCACCATGATCTGCTGGCTGGGAAATTGGCTCTGTGGCCGGACCCAGAGGGTAGTAATTGATGGAAGTCAATTGTCATGGTGCCCTGTGACCAGGGGGGTCCCCCAAGGCTCTGTCCTTGGACCCATATTGTTCAACATCTTCATTAATGATGTGGACATTGGAGTCAGAAGCGGACTGGCCAAGTCTGCCGATGACACCAAACTCTGGGGAAAGCATCCACACCTGAAGACAGGCAGGCGATCCAGGCTGACCTGGACAGGCTCAGTAAATGGGCGGATGAGAACCTGATGGTGTTTAACACTGAACAATGCAAGGTTCTCCACCTTGGGAGGCAAAACCTGCAGCACCCTTATAGGCTCGGCAGTACTACACTGGCTAGCACTATGGAAGAAAGAGACGTGGGGGTCATCATTAACCACAAGATGAACATGAGCCTGCAATGTGATGCTGCAGCTAGTAAAGTGAGCAAAACGCTGGCTTGCATCCATAGATGCTTCTCAAGCAAATCCTGGGACGTCAGTCTCCCCTTGTACTCAGACTTGGTGAGGCTGCAGCTGGATTACTGCATCCAATTTTGGGGTCCACAATTCAAAAATGAAGAGGCTAGAGAGAGTCCAGAGAAGAGCCACGCGCATGATCAGAGGTCAGGAAAACAGACCTTACGACGACAAGCTGAGAGCCGTGGGGCTCTTTAGCGTGGAAAAGCGCAGGCTCAGGGGTGATCTGATGGCCACTTATAAGTTTATCAGGGGTGACCACCAGGATCTGGGGGAATGTTTGTTCACCAGAGTGCCCCAAGGGATTACGAGGTCAAATGGTCATAACCTGCTACAAGACTGTTTCAGGCTGGACGTAAGGAAGAATTTCTTTACTGTCCAAGCCCCCAAGGTCTAGCACAGCCTGCCATTGGAGGTGCTTCAAGCACCTACATTGAACACCTTCAAGAGTAAACTGGATGCTTATCTTGCTGGGATCCTATGAACCCAGCTGACTTCCTGCCCTTCAGGCGGGGGGCTGGACTCTATGATCTTCTGAGGTCCCTTCCAGCCCTAATGTCCAAAAAAATATGTCTAAGAAAATGTCCCTGTACAGAAGGTGAGCCTTGCAAAAAGGGTTAACTGTAGACAGGATTTAATTATATACAATATCAATCACAAATAATCAAACAGGTTTAACTCATAAAAGCTATTAAAGAGAACATACAATGCATACCCACGACCCCGGTAATGACAGTCACAACATATAACCTTTTGTTTGTATATAACCTAAAAGGAGAGTACTAATCACAGATTGATATTAAGGCACCAACATTGAATCAATAGAGTTACAGACTTATAGGCTTGCCGCTACTTATGTACACATCCAATCAATATCTTTTATACACCAGGATGAATATAATGGCTCTCTGCACACTTAGCAGCCTGGGATGATGTCTTGAGAGGAATAGCCACATCTTTGCCCCTCTCACTGGAGCATAGGCATGTCCTCCTTGGCTTGGGTACCTCTGTGCTTGGTCCAGGCATCACATGCTGCTGGCCATTGCTCCCTCCTGGCATCTCTTCAATACACTTCTCTCCCCCCTGTCATGGTAAATTTTCAGCTGACTGCTGACACTACAGGGGTTAAGGAATTGTATGAGCATTCGCCATAGAAGCAGACCCAGTATGTGCCCCCTGGGTGACCTCAGGAGCTGTCAATCAGCCCTGACCCACTTTCAGCCCTGCACATGCTCAGTTGCTACGCAGACCTTATTGCAGAGCATGCCCAGGGTACAATTGGAATGAGGTAATACCTCTAGAAATTTCTCTCAGCCAAGCAGCCTGATTGGCTATAGGGCTGCTATAAGAAGTCTGAGGGCCCCTCCCTCGGGGGGAGATCTGTTCAATTGAGGACAGAGGCTGATTCTCAGGGACTGTCCCTCAGTTAGACTCTGCGGCCTATCGGTCTCCTCCTATTGCGATTTTCCGATTCGTTCTGCGCTTATCATATTGATTTTCTGGCTTTCGATTTAACTGGCACCAGCTACAACTATGACTTTGATACTGATTAGCGGACTCTCAAACTGAACTTACCTTGATTCCACGGCTTCCGACCTCGGCTTTCATCCTCGACCATCCATCCATCCCATCGTACCTTGCATTCGACTTCGGCACTGCTCTTCATCAACCTCGACCTCGATTGTCCCTTTTGGACTGGCATCACATCTCATTTCATCGTTCACTGCATTACAATTTTGTTTGTTTGTCTTCCCCACCTATGAGCTGTTGACCAGCCCTGGGACTTAAGGAGTGGGCAGCCGCCCCTAGCCTCCGGGCTAGATAGCAAGGGCTCACTCAGGAACCCTGTGGGCCAACAGACCCCGTTGTTGTTTATCTCGTTTCGTTATTCATTGTAACT
>NW_017729025.1:46934881-46940955 GCF_001723915.1 Gavialis gangeticus | reverse complement strand
TTGACCAGCCCTGGGACTTAAGGAGTGGGCAGCCGCCCCTAGCCTCCGGGCTAGATAGCAAGGGCTCACTCCGGAACCCTGTGGGCCAACAGACCCCGTTGTTGTTGTTCTCGTTTCGTTATTCACTGTAACTGAAGAACATCAGTACCTACGCCTCAAAGTGTAAGTCGAATAAATCACCCTTGTTTAAGAACCCACACGCCTCTGTGCTGCTCAGAACTCCACCGCCGCTAATCCTACCTGTTCTGTGTCCAATTGCCACCACCCGGCCGCCCCACCGTGACACCGTGAGCTTGGTTTACCAACTCCGGGACACCCCCATCTGTGTCTCCTGACACAGCAGGTTGCAGGGTCCCCTGACCAGTGCATACACCGCGCCAGGCAGTTGGGAGAGGGTTTTGTCACCTTCTTGTCCTGGCTTTCTACAGGTACGTAGGGTCTAACATCCCTTAAACCCACCTTTCCCCACCATGACCCAGGTGACTGCTCTGGCTCCCTGCAGCCTGTGTCCCACCTCCTTCAACCCCACATGCAGGTGGACTGAACCTGTCTCTCTCTAGTCCCTCCAACCCTGTGCACACTCACCCTGCACAGGGCTTGCAGGCTCCTTCCCAGGTAGGCTGCAGAACAGCTCTCCTCTACATCCCAGGGGGATTCCTGGGCTCAGATGTCTGCTTGCCACTGCCAACACTGTGGGCAGTGGCTGTGGATGGTCCCTGCTCGCCACTCACTACTCACCACCATGATGCGCCCCCCCAGTCGCAGGAGGCACCAGTTCTTCATGTGAAAAACTCCCCCTTTAGGTAATCGCAACCTTACTACTTGTTACATTTGTTTGGTTGTTTTTTTTTCCCTATTCACTATTTTATCTAGCCTCCCATTGCAGTGAAAGCAGAGTATGCATAGTATTGCTTGTCTATAGATTGGGAACTTTCAAGTAGCAAACCCACATCATAATCGATAACGACATTTTGGTGTCTTTCACTGGAATTAAATTAACATTTGCTTGAGAAGTTCTAATAGTGATAGTGACCTTCATTCTCAATAATACCAAAGTAGTTCACAAATGTATGCTATGAAGTAAAGGACACCATCATAGCTCCTGTGCTCCCTAAACACTACTCTTTCCAAATGCTAAAGCAGACTCTTGCCACCCTCAAGAAACCATGAAAGGAGTGGGAAGATAGATCACATCCCACCCTCTGCCAGTGAAGGGACTAGACAGACACAGGCATGAGAGCACACCTCACTTCCTAGCAAATGGTGCACTAGATGAACACCTATAGATCTCCTGGGGGTTACAAGAGGTGTTGTGTTTGCCTGGGCTGCAGTCTATAAGAATAGGATTAGGGGTTGTCTACAGAGAGACAATGAATTAAGTTACACCAGACTAACTAAAGGTGTGCATTTAAAGTGAATTATTTAAAACACATTAGATCCCTGTGTGGACTTTAATCCAGTACCAGAGGGGCCTAAATTTGATTTAGGTTAATTCACTTTCAAAGTAAAGTAAACTAAATTTAATTAAATACACTTTAACTCTGAATAAGTGTGTCTACAAAGTAATTTAATGAGGTTTTAAAATTAATTTGAATTAATTTTCTTGAAGATCCCAGACTCAGAGATATGCTTGGTTATAGTGGTTACCTACTATCAAATCAGACTGCCCTTTCCAGTCTAATCTATTTAGGCACCTACATTATCAATAGCACAGTATCTAACATTCTAACAAAGACATAAATCCAGAGGTATAGTCTTATACATTTGCCTACCATTTTGAGAAACAATTATTGGTTTAATCTGAGAAATATGTAGTAGAAAAGAAAAAATTACTTTCTTACATACTACTAACACAAACAGATAATAAGATTATATTATGATGAACAGTGGAAAAGCAGGATGATTGATTTGTCTGTGGTTTTTTTTTCAACAGGTACAATCCTCAACATGTGTGGAAGGAATGAGATTAAATCTTAAAAGCCTTACCCTATATACTGATTAATATAAGTGGATAGCTTCCATTCATATTCATGGCAGCTACATGTACTCATGAAGGGGAAAACAAATCCCTTAATCTTGTCCTGGTATTAATGGTCCATTACGATGACATTACAAGAGGCTTCCCAACTGATACCAATGCAGGAAAGAAGCTTTAATGACAAATTGTTTTAAAACATTACAGAAGGACTTTGAATCAAAGGTTTATGAATTTTATCACGTAGGGGAGCTGCGTCTGATCTTCCCTAAACTACCTCCATCACTAAATACTATATTAAATCAATGAGAGTTGGTCTCTCAAATTATTGTATAATTTGGACTTGTGAGATTAGTGTTATGTGTTTATATTATTCCTCCTGGAGACAGTCCATTATTTCTGATTAATTTTAATTAAGCCTGCAAATGGCCTTTTATCTCTCTGCTTCCAGAAGTGGCTCTTGCTATCTAACATTTGTTTGAGTTTAGATTTAATAAATAACTCCTCCTTAACCCCTGCAGCAACAGTTTTGAACTGGAGTGTTGGTAATGAAGTTGTGTGGAGATATAGACAGAAGGAGAGTATTAGAACAAAACAGATTAAGAAAACTGAGAAATCAGAAAGGCTCCCATAATACGTGGCTGTACAAGCAAGTCAAGGCTAAATAAATACCAACCTGATTAGTTGTATTACTTTTTCAAGGTTACAGATGCATACTATTTTTATTTTTAGGGTTATCACTTCTGTTTATATTAGATTCATAGATTGTTAGGGGCTGGAAGGAACCTCCCGAGATCATTGGGTCCAGCGCCCCTGCACTAGGCAAGAAAGACAACTGGGGTCAGGTGACTCCAGCAAGGTGAGTGTCCAGTCTCCTCTTGAAGATTTCCTGGGTATGTGATACCATCTCTGGAGGGAGTTTATTCCACAGTCTGGAAAAAAAGATTAAGACAGTGGCAAGAGGCCCAGATTCCTCCCCCCGCTCCCTCCCCACTGATTGGTTAAGAGGGCTGACCCCACTCCTTGCCTCTGTCTTAATCTTTAAGCCTAAAACAGCTTTTAAATGCTTACCCCAGTGCATGTATATATGTCCTTCATTTGATTATCTCAGTAAAACAAATGCATCATTTTAAGCATGCCTAAAGCCACATGCATGCTTAAGGCTGTGATTTTCAAAAGAACTTAAGTTAGAGTACAAGGTCCAAAACCAACTGAACTTCAACAGGAATTACATGTATAAATTTTTTAGCCCTTTAATCGCAGCCTGAGTAATTTATTTATCAGAGCCTTGGATTGTAAGTAAACAATGTATTCCTGGTGTCAATATGATAAGCAGGAAATATTTATCTTGTGCATTTAGCAATGCACAGAACTATTATATGCAGCATCTTTGATCTAACATCCACTTAGTATCTGCTCAGTTGCTCAAACCTTTTATAATGTGTTGTTTGGAGTTCAGTAAACTTTTTTCCCTAAGAGCACAATGGAGTAGTTTTAAGATCTAGTGTAGATAATCATAAGGCATTTTACGGGAAATGAATTTTTCACTTAAGAAGTTTAAGACACCCAGTGGCATTTTTCTGGCTTTGTTCCAAGTTCATGCCTGGAACTGTGAAAACACTAAAAGTCTGGCTGAAAGAAATCTTCCTCTTGCTTTTATTTTTATTTTTTGTGAGATAGGAACAGAGTAATGGAGTGAAAAGCCACCTTAAGAGATAAAACAGAGATCCACAAAGATAACTATATAACTCTGTACCATGGACTTTTTTTACACATGCAACAATACTTGTCACGAGCCTGTATCTCCAACTAAAGCCAGGCCTCTGTAGATGGCTCAGTTTTAATTTCATGGAGAAATACGGTATTCAGGAGTACCAGGCACAGAGAATTTAACATCAAATTCATGATCCCTGTTAATGTAAGTGGAGAAAACAAAGCAATATTTCAGTCAATATGCTGACACTTAACACACTCCTTGGATGACTTCTCCTTTCTGAGGGCATGTGACATGCATTCTAATGAATCTAAGAAGGTAATTGAGATTGAGATGACCCTTTATTTGAAATCCAGATCTTGTCTCCAAACTTGACCAGTAAAAACAGATGCAGGATAATAGGAATTCAGTAGAGAACCCTTACTTCTGTAAATTTGTCTACATCCATTGACATTAGTGGAGCTATGTCAGTTTACACCCTTGAGGTTCTGGCTTGTAGGACCTTACCATTCATCTTGTCCAGTGTCAAGTGACTGATTGTTCTACTACTTCAGAACAAGTTGCAAGAACCCTTTAATTGGAAAAAAAATATGAGACTCTGGGTGCATCTACATGTGTACTGTAATGCACATCAGCCTTTATAATGCACATTAAAGCATCACAAAGAACTGTGCTCTTTAACTAATGCATATTAAAATAAGCTAAAGCACACTTTTCCTAGTACCTCATAATGGAGGGCATTTATACACGTACCTTTTAGTTCTCGGACGCACCCGAGATCTGCCACTTTGGAGCAGACTGGATTAAAACACCTCTGAGGTGTTTTAGTTCAAAAGCGCACTGCTGCCATTCTCTTCATGCTGATGTGCATTTTGCCACTTATACAACTTCAACCGTTGCAGTGCTGAGCACTTTTCAAAGCACCCAGTTCTGCAGTGCTTGCACATGTAAAAATGCCCAGAGGTACTAGATGTGATATGCATTACCTAAAGTGCATTAATGAAGGTGCAGATGGGCCCACTGGGAAGAATCTTATTTCACTTTACATACCTAAATGGCATGTACATCGCCACATAACTGCAGTGTTTGGTACTTACACACAGTTTAAAAATCTATTTCACCCTTCAGTGACATAGAATCTCCAAGCACATATACCTGCTACAAGTGAAGTGGAGAAGGGTCCTCCAATGCTTTATGCCAGCAGAACAGTGCTTAGGACAATAGTGATTTTCTCTGCTTTTGTCCACAAAGGAGAACATCCATGTTCTTCTCTCAGTACCTCTATTTTTTTTATTTAGTATTCACTGAATTAGTAGCATTGGGAAAGTTCTGCCTCACTAAGAGCAAAAGCCCAGAATGCAGCACCCCCTCTTAGCTAGGGCAGAATCCAGCTCGCTCTGTCTTGTCCAAACAGCCTCCGGCTTTGTCCTTTTCCTCCTGGACCCACACATCTCCCTCTCTTGATTGCCTAGGAAGACAGCTTCAAGAGGGAGGCTAGGAAAGGGTCTGTATAATCTGAATCCTCTAGCCTAGGTTTTAGAGCACTTTGTTAGCAAGCAGGACATGCAGCTTCCAATTCCTGGTAGAAAAGGGAAGATCTAAAATTGAAATCTTGCACTCCCTCTCCATGAACAACCATTAGGCTAGAACATCGAAAAATCTTCCTCCTATACTTGTCCCATTGTTTCTTGTGCAACTTACTTGTCCTCAAGCATGTACATGGGTAATCCTACTTCAACAGAGGACAGTTCCACTGAACGTGCTCTGTCAGTGTATGAATGCATGTACACTGATAGTTTAATCCCCATCTACCCTTAAGCACTAATAATAACAATTCAATTTGGGCACTGTCACAAACCCCACTGTGGTCTGGGGTGGGGAGGAGGGGGTTGTGGGGCATTATGCATGTTTTCTTGAGTTTATTTTACTGATATGACATGCATATTCTCTATGTATAGGTGGCATCAAACTGTATTTATCCATATCATTCTTAAGGTCTTTTTACACAGCAATTTTAGGTGGTTTCTGGAGCTCTTAACCCCTGAATTAGCTGCACATCAATACCTTTCAAGTGGCTTAAACCCCTCATTATTCACCTTAAAGTTATACCACTTCAGGATGGGATTATCTCCAATGCACCTAATTTTGTCTCATTAAGGTGTGGCTACTCCAAACTTCTATTCCATGCAAATTGAAGTCCCTCAGGATTCCAGAAACCAATGGCCCCTTCTGAGTCAGGGTGAGTGGGGACACTGGGGCACAGTGGGGCTGGGGATGGTGCCTCTGCCCGGCTCTTGTCATCATACAGAGCCAGTACTGTAGCCCTGGAGCTCATTCACTCTGCTTGGGCCCAGCTGTCCAGGACGGGGGGGGGGGGGGGGGGGG
>NW_017729025.1:46924449-46934659 GCF_001723915.1 Gavialis gangeticus | reverse complement strand
GGGGGGGGAGGGGCAGTACAGAAACACAACTTCCTCTGCTGCTGGCTTTGGGAGGTGGCTGAGTGATGCAGCCTTCCCACCTGCTCTGCGCAACCCCCGCCCAAACAAGCAGTGCTAAGCCCTACACTCCATGCCCAGAGCTGCCCAGCTGCTATGAGTGTTCAGCAGGTTCAGGTGCTTGCCAGCTGGAAGCTGCAGTACAGCAGCTCAAGTCTAGTTCCTGTTGACCCCACGATCTACCAAGCTGCATAGGGTCCACCTGCCTGCTCCTCCCAGCTGGCTTGCCTGACAGAGACCATGGTTGACATGGTTAGGATCAGGAAGTCCCATCCCTGTACTGCCCTCCCAAGTCAGATTCCTGCACTACTGAGGCTGAGCGAAGTGAGCGAGGTCCAGGTCTGTGGCACCAGCTGTTCCCAGCAGGAGCAGCAAGCCTGGGGTACATGGACAGGACTTCCTTCCCTTGCTGGGCTTGGGAGGTAGCTGTGAGCAGCACAGCCTCCCTGCCTGCTCTGTGCAGCCCAGAGGTGCCAGTGGCTGCAGAGGGTTTAGGGGCTTTAGGCACCTGCCAACTGCAGCTGCATAAGTGTAACAAGACTCTTATGTTTATATGCATTGTGGTATTTGATATAAAGTATGTTTCTTATATGTTATAATAGGGTCAGAATTGTACAATTTTGCATGATAAACAATGAATTTCTTTGGTACTTATAAGAGGCTCAAAACATAAATGGCTGAAAAGCAGTAATCACTAAGAATCAGCATTTGACATGAGCTGCTTACTCATCTCCTTTGTGCACCTGCTCAGTCAGGAATGAGTGAGAGACAATATTATTAGGATATTGTATTAGCAATCTTCATGTCTGAAAGGATGCGGATATTCTCCTGGTCTTAATTAGATCAGGAAAGATTTCTGCTCTTGTAAATTTTCACCTTTGGGGAATGCATAGAAAGTTATATGCATAGTTGCCCCCCCCTCAAGAATCCAGTGTACTTAAGAAATTGTATTTAAGGTTTGCCTTGAGATCAGGGTTTCATCTTAAGTTTTCCTGGGCTAAGAGAAATACTGGAGTCCCTCAGGCAACAGACTGACTAAAGCAGGCAGACAGGAAAAAAACTGTAGAAGGGCAGGAGGCCCTGATGAAGGGTCAGACACAGGGGCTATTTTCTAATCTGTTCAGTTGCATAGAAGCTGCATTCTTGGATTTCAGATGCAGGCTAAGAATGGGTTATTGTTATGATATTTTCTTCTGTTTGTTTTGTCTTATATCTCTGTATCTCAACACATGCTTACTGATTTCTTATGCTTATTCTTATTTTTATAATAACTTCTTTTGTTATCTTTTTAACTCAAGTACCATCAGTACTGTAATCTTGGAGCATTAGGCTATACAGGCAGACTTCTTTCCCAGGAAAGGGGATCCATCTTTTCTGGACACATGACTGGTCAAGGGGTATTATTTTTCTAGCTGGTAAAATCCTTCCTGCTAAGAGGTAGCAAAGCCTGGGTGAGACAGGTATAGCTGAGGTCAGGGAAGTGACCTTCAGAACATTTCCATCTGGTCAAACAACAAATGGCAGGGAGGGGTTTGGAGCTGAAGGGTGTCCCTCAACAGTGGTGATGCATAGGGGGTGCACAGTAGTGCATGTGCACCTCCTGAGAGTGTTGGTGCACCCCTTCACAGCCAGCATTCCCCACTTAGGTGGCAGGCAGGCAGGGGCAGGTGGGAGTGCTGGTGCCCCCCTGAGAGCACTGGCCAGAGAGTGGGGGTGCCAGAAGAAGTCCCACTGGCACTTCTGGGTGCATCCCTGGCCCTTCTGGGCATGCCATTGGCACTTCCAGGCAGCATTCCCACTTAGAGCCAGCTTAGAGGGAAAACTGCTTCCAGGTCAGCATGCATGAACAGCCACGGGGAGCCCCTTTCCCTGGTTGGCACAATCAGCCCCCGGTTGGTGCTATCAGCCCTCGATCAGTGCAGTTGTCCATGGGGAGACCCCACCCCTAGTCACTGACTGGCCACTGGGGGGGCAGGTACCCCCCTTGACTCAGGAGTCACCAGTAATTCATGTCCCTCAGGTGTAAGAGCAAACTGGGACTGTCTCAGGATACACCCAACTGTACCTGGGGTCTGGCAATGTCACACATACATAAAGTAAAAATGTAGCCTGTCTTCTGTCAGTATTTCTGTTTCACCCTTGTTTAAAGGTTGATGTAGTCTCTGAAGTTCTATGTAGCCACCAAACTTTTCTTATTATTATTTCAGAAGTTTTAAGTTTTCTTGTTGCCCATATCAACTAATAAATACCCTTTTTTTAAACCTGAGTTTCTAAAGGCAGTTATGTCTTGTATGAATGAATGAATGAATGAATTCTTCAGGCTGCCTCTTTGATTTTGTATTTAACATGTATTTAAGTACAGGATTAGTGCTGGGTGAACTGAAAAAAAAAATCACAGCTGTTCCCAGGCCCTCAGATCATTAGTCCAACTTGTTGTATATAGAAATTGTGAAGTAAAATGTGGTTCTTAAGATAGCTGAGGTATATTCCAATTTTTAGACATAAAAGTAAAATGTAGAATTTCTATTTCTGGCAGACACCAGGAAATAGAGAGGACTTCAGGAATTTACCCTGACACAAAATTATCTATAACTAAGGACGTTTTTTAACATTAAATAAATTTAATGCCTTGGAAAAAAAAAGATCTCACTAATAATACACTCTTGTTCTCAAGACCCTATCAATAGTAATAATTATTATAGGGAGCAGTGGGCAGTTCTTTAAATACCTAGACAATGTTCACTCACTTAGTTCTTACTCACAAAATTATCCTTAGCTGCACTGCAGAGAAGCAGCACTCTTGTTCTGATTTCCGAACTCAGTGTGAATGTCTCTTCTTAACTCAGATCAATTTTAAATACCTTTATTTATTGATAGATCTAAAACACACACCTTCTTTAGCCCAACAGACTGTTTTTAGCTGTAGGTGTGCCTGATTTTTCCTCAGACCTGAAAAAGACTTATTTTCATTTGAAAACTTGTCTAAATCTATCCAACCATGTATTTGGTTCAATAAAATATATTACCCACAAAAATGCTTAACTGGACAATCATGGCTACAACATCACTTCAACAAAACCTCTCTTATGCCACTTAAGCCTGATTAAAAATGTGGTATTGTGATATTATTCATACATAATACGCACCAACTGGAAACTGAAAGTTCATAAAATGCCAGTGTGCTGTTATTAGTTTCCAGTATTGTCTAAAGCCCCTTAACAGAATGGGCCCCCATTGCACCAGATACCATACAAGCATGCAGGGTTTCTGGCCTGAAGTTTTTGCAAAGACCTTGATCCTATATCTTGGATGTGAGAGGATAGCAATGTCTGGGTGCAGCAATGCACATGCATGCAAAGAAGTGTAGGCTCTGAACCTAATTTGAAAGAAAGCAAAGTCAAGCAAGACTGACAAATGATAAGGATGAACAGAGCATAGAGTACAAAGATCATTTAAAAAGTTAATTTGATTTATAGATTAGATTAATAGTTTCATAGATGTTTGGGTCAGAAGGGACCTCAGTAGATCATCGACTCCAACCCCCTGCCCTGGACAGAAAACAGTGCTGGGGTTAGATGATCCTATCCAGGTGCATGTCTAGACTCCTCTTAAAGACTCCCAAGGTAGGGGAGAGCACCACCTGCCTTGGAAGCCCATTCCAGATTCTGGCAACCCTTACTTTAAAGAAGTTCTTCCTGATGTCTAACCTAAATCTGCTCTTGATCAGTTTGTGGCCATTGTTCCTAATTACTCCAAGGGGTGCCCTGGTAAACAGAGCATCTCTTATTCCTTGCTGCCCTCCCCTCCCCCCACCTGATGAATTTGTAGGTGGCCACAAGATCACCTCTCAGCCTTCTCTTCTGGAGGCTGAAGAGATCCAGGTCCCTCAATGTTTCTTTGTAAGGCTTTGCCTGCAGGCCCCTGACTATATGAGTGGCCTTCTTCTGAACCCTCTGAAGGTTGTCCACATCTCTCTTGAAGTGCGGTGCGCAAAACTGGATTCAGTATCCCAACTGCAGCTTGACCAATGCTGCATAGAGAGGAAGTATCACATACCTGAACCAGTTCATCATGCACCTGCTAATTCATGATAAAGTGTGGTTAGTTTTACTGATTGCTTCATCACATTGATAACTCACGTTTATCTTGGTGTCAACAATGACTCCAAGATCCCTTTCTGCTGCTGTGCTGCTGAGAAGGTCCTCCCCCAGCATGTAAATGTGCTGGTGATTCCTTCTCCCTACGTGCAGCATGTGAACTGCATTTTATTCTGTTTTGCCCACTTTTCCAACCTATTCAGATCCACCTGGATTCATTCCCTACTGTCTAGTGTGTTAACTTAACTTTACCCCATAATTCAGTATCATCTGCAAATTTGGACAGAGTTCTTTCCACATCCTCATCCAAGTCACCAATGAAGACATTGAACAGCATAGGTCCAAGGACAAAGCCTTGTGGGTCTCCACTGCCCAACTCTTTTCAGGTCAATACCTACCTATCCACCACCACTCTCTGGCTGCGACCCCTAAGCCACTTTGCCAACCACCTAACTGTGTAATAATCTATGTCACAGCTACTCAGTTTATTTATGAGAATAGGGTGAGATACCATAACCAAGGCCTTCTTAAAATGACCTGGTCTAAAAACAAACAAGGTTAGTCAGACAGGATCTACCTGCTATGAATCCATGCTGGTTGCCCTTCAGCATTATTTTTCCCACTGGACTCCCACAAATGTGATCTTTAATAATTTTTTCAAAGGTTTTCCCAAGGATAGAGGTGAGATTAACCTGTCTATAATTACCCAGATCCTCCCTTCTCCCCTTGAAAATAGGGACTACATTGGCGCTTTTCCAGTCCTCTGGAACCTGACCTGAGCACCAAGAGTGCTCAGACAGCCATGACAGTGGCTCTATTATGGCACTGGCCAATTCATTCAGCACTCTTGGATGAAGATCATCTGGTCCTGCTAACTTACACATCCAGTCCTTCCAAGTGCCTCTTCACCAAGTTGGCATTAACAGTTGGTGGGCTGGAGTCCCTTTTGTGCCCTTGTATGGTCCAATTTGGAAATCTGTCCTGATCTATGTTCAGGAATAAAGCAGCCAAAAACTCATTGAAGAGCTCAGCCTTGTCCCCTCTATCCATCACTAATTGTCCTGGTTTGTCTTCTAGGGGTCCTATGCTACCCTGTGCCTTCTTTTTACTCCCTATATACCTGAGGACTTTCTCTTGTCTTTAATTTTTCTTACCAACCTAAGTTCCATTTATGCTTTGGACTTTCTAACTGCCTCCCTGCAAGTGTGGGCCAAGTAGATATACTCTGCCTTGGTAGCTGTCGGAACCAAATGAAGGCCCCAAGGTCATGGTGGGCCGGGGTTGGCGATTGGAACACGAACAGGCGGGATTAGTGGCAATGGAGTCTGAATGGCGCAGATGTGTATGGTTTCTTAAACAAGTTGAAGTTTATTTCACTTACGCTTTGAAGGCGTAGGTAGGGCTGCTTGCTGCAGTTACAGTAGGTTGATAAGAAATGAATACAAACAACGGAGGGGTCTGTTGGCCCACGGAGTTCCAGAGTGAGCCCTTGCTATCTACCCCACAAGGGATAGGGGCGGCTGCCCACTCCTTAAGTCCCAGGGCTGGTCAACAGCTCATATAAGGGTAAACGAACGATATAACAAAACTGTAACACGGCAAGACAAAGAATGAAATCGTGATGCCAGTCCAACAGGACAATGGATGGTCGGTGAATGGAAGCCAAGGTCGAAAGCCAGGTAAGTGATATCAATGCGGAAGTCGAAGCAGTAGGGATGATCCGGGTCAGTAGTCGGTAATTGGTGCCACAGGTGAGTCAGAAAACCAGGAGGTCGATACAGCAAAGCAGGAACGGAATAAGACAGAATGATATGAAACGCCAAATGAGGGAGGAGACCAATAGGCCAAAGAGCCCTACTGAGGGACAGTCCCTGGAGACCAGCCTCTGTCCTCAGTCAAACAGATCTCCCTCCGAGGGAGGGGCTCACTAACCTTTTATATGAATTTGGTGGCCAGTTAGAACATTTTCTCCATGGAACTTTCTGGTCAGATTACCTTATATTTCTGCTGTTACTGAGCATGCGTCTGCGGGGAAAGTAGGTCAGTGCTGACTGACAGGTCCTAAGATCACCCAGGGGGCACGTGCTGGGTGAGCCCTGGAATTTGCCACTCACAGAGTCAAATGCGCATGTCAGTCCCAGCTCTTCTGTGTTGTCAATACATACTTAAAATATTTCAGTGACAGTAGCTACCCCTTGCTTCCACAGCCTATATGCCTCTTGTTTTACCCCTAGGCTTTCCTGGATTTCCCTGTTCAGCCAAGAGGGTTTCTTGGCCCCTTTATCCCTTTCCTGTGCAATGGGATTGTCTTCTTCTGCAGCCATAGGATTGTTTCCTTTAGGAATGACCATCCTTCCTGAGCTCCCATCTCACCAATGCTCATGTTCTTCAGTGTCTCACTAACTAATCTTCTGAGCACACTGAAGTTAGCTTTTCTGAAATCTAGCATTTATGCCCTTCTGGTTATCTTTTCCACCCTATGTCAGATAGTGAATTCAATCAAGTGATGGTCACTGTTCCCTAGGTTACCTTATATCTGTAGATCCCCCACCAGGTCATCCCCTGTAGACAGCACCAAGTCCAGTAAGACATTTCCCCTAATGGGACCATATACCTCCTGTGCTAGGTGAAGGTCCTGTATGCAGGTTAAGAACCTATGTGAATGGTTGGATCTAGCTGACTGCTCCTCCTAGCAGGTGTCAGGGTAGTTTAGGTAACCCATGACAACCATGTCCCTTGACCATATGGCCTCTGAGAGCTGTCTGGAGAATCCCAGGTCCAGTTTATCCTCCTGATGTGGTGGCCTGTAGAAAACCCCCACTACCAAGTCCCTTTCCCCCCTGACCCCCTTGTATCCTGACCCACAATACCTCAATTTTCCCCTCCTCTGATCCCATCTTGATTGTGGAAGATGTATATTGCTCCTTAACATAGAGAGCAACCCATCCCCCACCCCTGCCTATTTTCCCTACTCTATCATGTCTGTACAGCCTATAGCCCTCAATGCTTACTGCCCAGTCGTGGGTAGGGTCCAACCAGGTTTCAGTTAGCCTAACTAAGTCAAAGTTCTTGTTTGTAAGCAAGAGTGTTAGTTCCTCCTGCTTGCCCCCCCCATGCTTCTAGCATTAGTACAAAGATACATGAGCCCCTGATGGGTACGCTTTGTTTCCCCCTATTCTGATGTCCATCAGGCTTCTTAATACTTATATGAGCTGTTCCAGTGCATGGACTGTGGTTCATTGATCCTAGGTTCTCTCTGTCATCTGCATTCCCATCCCCTGATGAACCTAGTTTAAAGCCCTGTGTAGGAGATCAGCCAACCTATAAGAGAATAGACTCTTACCTTTTGAAGAGAGATGAAGGCCATTGCATCCCAAGATGCCCCTTTTGTTGAAGAATCCAAAACCTGCACGATGACACCAACACTGGAACCACAGGTTGACTTCTCTGATGCAGGTGTTGTGATACTGAGCATGACTGGTGACCAGGAGGATCGATGAGAAGACCACCTGTGCCCCTTCTTCCTAAGCCTGGCCCCTAGAGCCCTGTAGTCACTCATGATGCAGCTCAGACTACTCCTGGCCACATCATTTGTGGCCACATGGATGAGGACCATGGGATAGTAGTCAGAGGGCCAGATGAGGTTGGGAATGCTCTGCAGTAACATCCCAGATCCGGGCTCCACACAGGCAGCTTACGTCCTGTGTCATGACATTCAGGCAATAGATGTATCCCTTTGTTCCTCTCAGGAGGGAGTCACCCACCACAATGACTCAGCGTCTCTTCCTCTTAGCTATGACATACTTAATGTTTATTTTTTTATTTAAAAAATAATTAAAGAAGTAATTAAAATGTCCAACTGAGGTTTTGGGTCAATTTTTACATGGTGTTTCTGGTTGGTTTTTATTATATTATACTGCATTGAACTCAAATCAGTTGTCTTACCCTATTTGCCTTTAAAGCTGCCCTTATAAGAATCTGCTGGAAATAGAGATTGACTATCTCCAAAATCAGTGAAATTATAAGTGGAGGGGGAAAAATATATACTACTGAGCAATTTAATTCATTCTCCACTGTCAGTTCAGATTTACTCCTGACAGTAAATTTTCCAGTAATTTGCCCAATGTAATTTCAAATTATTCTGATAATGAACATTCTCTGATTTCCTTGAGGAAAAAATTGTATGGCTTAATACAGCTCATTTCCACAAAATTGTCCCCAGTATTTAGTTTACATTTGTATTTTTCTTAATCCTTCTCACAACTGCTTTTTCATGGCCTCTTGAATATCTATAAACAAACCCTTTTATATGTGTCCTGACATGACAGATTTTAGTAACTTTAGTGGGATAGTGCATGTTTTAATGTAAATTTATTGTAATTTTTAATAGGCTTATATACATTTCATAAATGTATTATTTACTATTGTAAGCTGATGCATCTCACATACTTTTTGGGTTCCCAGTAAAAAGAGGCCAGTCATCAGATCATGATCATTCCGACTCTGCAGGGTAAGCTTTATTTTTTGGTCAATTAATGAACCATCACCACTACACTTATATTCTGGGGAAAAAAACCCAACAAAACTTCACAAGCCTGCAGGGGTTTCTGAACTGCATTTGTTACAGTGATAAAACAAAGTGTGTTTGTGCCAGTTGCATTGAAAATGTTTCCTTTTTTAGTTCTGTGCCAGTTATAATAAAAAATTAGCATAGGTTGCCCTCCAAAGTCTGCATGCATGTCAAACCTTCTATAAAGGGAATTCAGAAGTTACATAGCAATTTCTATGTCTAATAAGAAGGCAAAGGCCACAACATTCAAGTGATAAAAAATAGATATTTCATTAAAACTTGTTCATTTCAATAGTGCAAAGTATTGTGCAGTACCACAATGTTGGGAATACGTGGATTTCTTATCCCACTGGTAATACACTTATGACACACCTATGAAGATTTTTAAGTCCTGAAATAATTTTCTAGGGACACTTCAAATTCTTATAAATATGGAATACTTTCAAGACATTTGCTAAGCTACTAGCCTGTGAATTCCACAATCTAACTGTATGTTGCATAAAAATGTAAAAATGATTTTATATGCCAGTTACACAGGGATGGGCCTAGTCGCAAGCTACAGATCTTGATTTGCAACAGCCACACTCCCATTTCCAATTTTTGGAATATTCAGGTCCTGTTTATTGGTCTTGACCATCCTCCAATTTGAAAAATATATATTATTTGTTACCTCTCAATTTCCTTAAGTAAGTGAATCAGAGGCTGATAGATTTAGTATCCCAAATAAGAAATGCTGGAGCAATGGTTAGTGATTTTTATGTTTATTTTAAGTTATGTTTACAGTAAAGCATCTCAAGATATTTTCAACATCTTTATCAATGATTTGGATGGGGGTGTGAAAAGCTGACTGGCAAAATTCACAGATGACACCAAGTTATGGGACAGCATGGCCACACTAGAGGATAGGCTGCAGATACAGGCAGACCTAGACAGGCTCGAGAGTTGGGCAGACTGGAACCAGTTGAAGTTTTACACTTCCAAGTGTAAGGTGCTCCCTCTGCAGGCAAATAATCCTCAACATACATACAGGCTTGGAGGTGACAGCCTGACTTGCATCACAGCTGAAAGGGACCTAGGGGTAATGATTGACCATCACATGAATATGAGCCGTCAGTATGATGCGGTGGCCAGCAGGGCAAACAACACGCTGGCATGCATCAACCAATGCATTTTGTGTAAAACTAAGGAAGTGATGCTCCCGCTGTACTCAGGACTGGTGAGACCATAGTTGGAGTACCGTGTCCAGTTCTAGGTGCTGCACTTCAATAAGGACATAGAAAAACTTGAGAGGGTCCAGAAAAGAGCCACCCATATGATCAGGGACTTGCAAGGCAAGCCGTATGAGGAAAGGCTGAGGGACCCGGGCCACTTTAGCCTAAAGAAGAGAAGGTTGAGGGGGGACTTGGTAGTGGCGTACCGCTACATCAAAGGAGTGCATCAGGAGCTCGGTGAACAACTGTTCACTAGGGCACCCCCGGGGAAGACC
>NW_017729025.1:46912811-46924273 GCF_001723915.1 Gavialis gangeticus | reverse complement strand
GACTTGCAAGGCAAGCCGTATGAGGAAAGGCTGAGGGACCTGGGCCTCTTTAGCCTAAAGAAGAGAAGGTTGAGAGGGGACTTGATAGTGGCTTACTGCTATATCAGAAGAGTGCATCAGGAGTTTGGTGAACAACTGCTCACTAGGGCACCCCTGGGGAAGACCAGAACCAGTGGATATAAACTCCTGGAAGGCTGCTTCAGGCTTAATACCAGGAGACACTCCTTCACAATCAGGGTGTCCAAACTGCAGAATAAACTCCCTCCAGAGGTGATGCAGTCATCTATCCTGGAGGTTTTCAAAAGGAGACTGGACAGTCACCTCGCTGGGGTCACTTGACCCCAGTTGTCTTCCTGCCTACAGTGGAGGAGCTGGACCTGATGATTTGCAAGATTCCCTTCAGCCCATAGCAATCTATGACGCTATCAAATATCAGATGAAGTAGGTTTTTGCCAATGAACGTTCACACTTCTCTGAACCAGGTAATCTCTAATGTACCACTCTGCCATACCTTCTGCCTGACTGTAAACTAACCAGCTCACAGCAATGTAAATGGAGCTTAATGTAAATAAGCCTCAGTTCTCCTTTATGTAATAGTATGGTTTATCTCTCAGCTTTGTATTCTGCTTATTCTTCACAGATGCTGACCTCTAAGCAGGGATATTCCCTGATATTTCCTAACTAGATAAGATCTGAAGTCAGTAAACCAGATTCATGTATACTTGCTGGCTACTTGTGTTGTTTCAGTGTCATAAAGCAGCCATAAACTTTACTTTAGGTCTTCTTTCTGTCATCAAAATAACACAAAGGCGTCAAAATGCACAGGTAAATCTGTGCCATTTGTTACCAGCAAAAGCCAGGCAAAAATCATCATAATCATTAAAAATAATCAATAACTAATAATTTACATATAGCGTCTTTGGTCTGAGGTTCTCAAAGTGTCTTCCTAACAGTATTCAAACCTCACGGAGATGTAAGTACAGAAAGTATTCTGTACTCATTTAAAAAATGAATAAATGGGGGACAAAAGTCAGCATGATAACACAAGTTTATAGCCAGGGTAGAAACATACTCCAGGAGCCATGACTCAGAAACCACTACTATAGTTATAACATTAAGAGAATCTTTTCTTTCATCCCTCATTTCAGTGCTAGGAACTACCAAATCTCATGCTTCCATTCCCTTTCATTTTATTGTATACTAGCTTTTTTCTGTCTGAGAGTGGCAAGTAAGCGACCAGTTTAATTTCTGCTAATTTTATAATATTTCATCAGTTATCCACAGGCATTTAATCTGTACAGTTCTTGTAAATACTTTTTCTATTTGTTAAGAATGCATAGGAATGTTAAGAATGCATTGAAATGTTCTGGTGGATAGAAGAAACTGAAGTAACAACCTGCTTATGCAGAATAGCTCTTTCTCTACTTGAGCAATATTATAACCAAACATTTATAAAACTAATAATTTTAATATTAAAATACTTTTCTCAGGAGCACAAAAAAGGTTTGAAAGTGCAAAACTTATTGCTTCTTTATTGGTCTGAAATAATCGCAGGGACTGAAATAAAAACCCTGAAAAATATTGTTTGCATCCAAGTTAAGGCTCAACATGTCATGTTTCAGACCAGTGCAGTTTTGTGATTGATTTACCACAAAAATCCTTAGCCTAGAACATAATGCTGCAGGTGCTACTTCATAGTGCTAAGCACCTCAGTACTAGTGACCAGACCTCTCCAGCACAGTAAATAATGCCATATGTAAAGGTAAATTAGGTCATCATGATTGTTATTACTATACAGTGAATACCAGAGGAATTTGTAATGATCAGCCACTTGTTGCAAAGTGTTACTGAGATGTGTCTTTGATATTCATGCAATAAAAGATGTGGCTGGAATGCAAGGGAGGCTTGGTTTGATTCACTGCACCTGGAGCCTCTAGGCTGTTTGTATCTCTTCTTTTCAGAAAGGGAATGGTGGCTTTCTATTCAATTTTCTAGGTTTTTACTGTGTAACCTTTTTCAGTTTTTTTTTTTAATGTAATCCTTCCTTGAGCAAAGGAATTTGTTAAATGTCTCATTTTCCCTTGTACTTAGACACACAAATGCAATGACACCTATAACTACAGTTGTCTAGAAGACAATAGTTTAGTGTATAAGACAACATTCAGTGGTTTTAAATTAGTTTTCATTCTGTAGCAGAAAGAAAACATAATCTTCCCAATACTTTGAGAAAAAAAATAATACTGTTAAAAAAGCTGCTTTTAGATTTAGAAAAAAAAACCATCAGCTGTTTTATTTCTCTCTCTTTTCCCCTTGATTGTATTAGACTTAACCAAAGAATGCTGGACTTAAAACAGTACCTCTTTAAAACTTTGTTGAAATTGAGATGCCTCCTCCAAAATGTTTTGGCCTTGACAGAACAGCATATTTTGAAGATATTTTATGTCGTCAGTAGTTCTGCTAGCTACGCCTACTCCTCATCTTACATTCCTTCCCCTTCCTACACAACAGATCCATTCTGGCACAAAAACACAAACATGTGATTATGCATTCCCACAAGGCACATTCACTCACACTTTCTCTGTACATACAGTTGCAAAAAGAAACCAACTCATCTACTTACTTCTTCTCTGTCACATAAGTTCCCTTCATATCTTCTCAGAGGTGTACTTGGTGGCTGTGCTGGTCTGAGACAAGAAGACTTACGAAAAACTAGAACTCTTGGTTCCAAAATGCTACCTTTTATTAGACCAACTGGGAAATCACAAGAAAATTGTCCTTTTCTGCAAGCTTTTGGGATCCAAGTCCCTTCGTCTGGCTCTGGGAAAAGTACAGATGGTACAAGATGGTAAAAAGTCCCCACAGCTAGGAAATAAACTTCATTTTTGCACACAGGGAGCTGAAGATGGAAGGCTGTCCCTTTGGGTCCAGGAGAGTGTCTTTGTGAGCTCTGCTCAGTAGCTCTTTCATGTGTTGATCAGGTAGAATTCCTCCCCTGGAGGTTTCAGACGGCAGGCAGGGAGGTAAAAAATCCCAGAGGAACAGCCAATTTTCTTGTGATTTTTCCAGTTGGTCTAATAAAAGGTATCATTTTGAACCAAGAGTTCTAGTTTTTTGTATGTCTTCATATCTTATGACTGTTTTAATATTATTACCTAATAATGATACTATTCTATTTCTAATTCTACCTGTTGTTGGCTTTCTGGCCTTTGTGCTTCCAACATACAAGTGTAGCAACACTCACTTCATCATAATCATTACCTAATAAAACATTCACCTAAACTAACCTGGGACAGGAGCAGCCTCTATATGCAACATGTGGTAGATTAGGGAGGCAGGCAGGGACAGAAGATGGAGAAAAGAGCAGAAAGAAGAGCAGCAGCTTTGCCAGGGGAAGGGACTGGAGTGGTGGCTCAAGGAGGGCAGGTGACTTGATTTGTGGCATGCCTGAAAAAAGGTTAGGTATAGATGTTACTCTTTAAAGCCAGGTACAGATATTACACATAAACCAGTATAAGTGATCAGAAACTGGTTCGAATTTGTAATATAACATAAAATCTGTGCACATAAACTGCTTTCAAAATGGCTGAAACTGGTTTAAGGTGGATGTAGTATGAGACACAACTGATTTAGGTTAAATTAGTTTTTTGAACTTCTGTCCCAGATCCCCTCCAAATTCAAGTTAACTTGCAGTCCCCCAGCATTCCAGGATGTTTTGCACCTCTCCCATAACTCCTCCCCCTTGCAGGGTGGGCAGGCTAGCTTTGGCCCAAGCTGTCTGCTCCAGCTGAGAAGGGAGGCAGGCTCTAGAGACCATGGCTTCTGGCATGAGCCACTGCAGGCACGTGACTGCATTTCTGGAGTCAGAAGTGAACGTCTGTTCATTTGCTTATTAGTTCAATCTATGAAGCTTAGACCTGCTAGCAGAGATTGAATCGATTCAGCCTTGGGCTTTTTGACTGTCTGCACTAAGCTCAAGCGCACAGAAAGTGCTTTAAACATGGCAGATTCCACTCTAAGTTAACCGTGGATGGATATGTATTAACCTAAAGCACTTTCTGTTAAAGCATTTTGAGGATTAACTTAGAGCTTAATCACTGCCATCCCAGATTGCATTGCACAGGGCTGTACTCTAGCCTTCAGCAGAACTCATTTGCTCTGCCTGAACCTAAGCTGGCTCCATCTCCCTGGCTATCACTGACCCAAGTCACTGACAGCCTATGATCCCATCCCTGCACACAGTCTGGCATGGAGGATGGAGGAAGCGGGGTTTCTGTCCCCTCAACCTTGCCATCCTCATGTTGCACCACAGCATGGTAGAGGGAGACTGCAGGGGAAGCAGTCCAGGATCTCTCTGTAGCTGCTCCAGCCAGGCAGTGCTGCTTCACTGCCTGGTTGGGGCTGCTGCAGGAGAGGGGCTCTAGGGTCTGTGTCCCTGCAGGAGTCCCAGCTGGGCAGCACTGTGGATTCTACCTAGACTTCAAAATGAAATCAGTAAACATGAGTGGAAATAAACAGTTTTGGAGAAGGAGTTTAATTGAATTTTCTGGAATGTTCTCTAGCATTTCTTCCTATATTTTTTCACTGGGATCATGAATGACTGGTGCTTCCTGAGACTGGGGGGGCACCATGGTGGCGACTGGTGAGCAGGGACTGCCCACAGCCATGGCTGGTGGTGTCAGTGGTGGGGGAGGGGAGTGAATGGTGAGCACTTGCAGAAGCTGGCAGTGGCTTTGGTGGTGGCCAATCTAAGGGGGGGCATGTGCCTCTCTGTCCCTCCCCTATGTGTTGTCTATGACTGGGATTGCTAGGCAATAAAACATAAAAAATAAATAAAATATTTAATACATGTTTCTATACTTCAAAATAGTTCTGATTGTGTGATGGTAATATATTGGGGAGGTTGATATATTTCATATATTTAACAGAACCTTTATGAGCAGTACAAAATCTCTCACTCCCTTCTGTTCAAATGTCCTTTCAGTGTATTAACTTGGCAGCCTTTGACATATTCTGAAGGACAGCAAGACATACATTTTTGCTTTGGGGGGAGTGGGAAGGAACATGTTTTATTAACTGCGTACTACATGAACATAAATTCAAGCCTAGTTTCTGCAAGCCTCAAGGAAAAAAAAAATCACACCCTGAGAAGCATATTTGACTGTTAGTTTGCTAAATGTCTAAACAGACTGTCGATTATTATGGACACATAGTCATGTCTGCATGGAACTTAATTATGACAGAAACACCATTCAGCCACTTGATTTTTCCATCTGTCTTTTGACTTTTCCCCCTAAAGCAATGGGAAAGGCATTGTATTTGACACCATGTTTATTAACAGTTGGGCTTTACTGTCAATCAGTATAAGCAGAAAAAAATAAATAAAGGCATGCTACAAAAATAGCAGTCTCTTGATAATGCCAACCAACATAGGAACCTATGCCCTTGCTATTAGTTGTAGTCATTAATAATTATACTATATTTCCAGGCTATGTATACTCGGAACATGAGCTAATTGCCAGAGTTTGTCCAATATGACCAGATACATTGTCTAGTATGACAAATTACAAATTGCCACAACACACTCCAGTAGAACCTTCTGCAAGCATGAGTGGACGTTGTGCTTTTTGTCCAAAGACAGATAACCACAAAAACAGAAAATGATGAGAAAATTGTAAGTGATTTGCTTGTGTGTACCACAGTACATCAATGCTGCTTTGTGAGGAATGAAATATTTAGTTAAGACAGTTAGGAAATGTTTTTGGAAGTAATAGTTAGTTTGAAAACAGTGTGAACTGCAGACATAGTACATTGTTCATTCATGTTTTAAAACTCTAAAAAAAAAGTTTATTTTTTGTTCTTAGTTCTAGTTAAATAATATTTTGGGTTACCTTTTCATGAGAATGGATGAGGGTTAAAAAAGACTAGGCCTTGAGAAATATGTTTCCAGAACTCCTGCTCCTGGCCTTCAAACCTTGCCTAACTCATCAGAAGTAAATCACCAGCTGATCAGTAGGCACGAATGGGACCCAATCCTGCCTTAACAACAAATTCAAGACCTTTCAACACATTCCTGCTGCCACCAAAATCAACACTCCCCACAATAAAACCATCAGAATTTATGGATCATGAACATGTTTATCCCAAAATGTAGCATACCTCACCCAGTGCACCAAATAACCTCATGGAAACTCTGTGGGTGAAACCAGACAAAAACTATGTGCCAGAATTAACAAACACTGAAAAAAGATAAGACAGAGACACTAGAACATAGGAAACAGAACATTTTCCCCAGACCTCACAGTTCTGACCTCATAGTTCTAGGCCCCAGCAGTTTTAGAAGAAGAACATGGGAACAGAAATTCATCAACTGATTGGACACTAGGGTTTTGGCACAGGTTACTTGTATAATGTCCAAAATCTGTGGTATGTTATTGTTCGGGTAACACTATTTGGATTTTCGGGGAGCACTGGATTTCCAGCTGAATGAAGGCTTTACCTGTGGCCTAGCAGAGCTGCTGATATCTAAGCCAGCCATTTGCTTATGCTAAGTAACCATTTTAACTGTGTCAACCATTTTAAAGGAAGACTGTGGAACTCTGTGTGCTGTGAACCAGCTACAGGAAGCAAAAAGATAAGGCAGAGGTGGACAAAATATGGCCTGCAGGCTGCATCCTGTTCTATCTGGCCCGTGCGGCCCCTAAAAAAAATTGGAAAATTCATTTTCTCTTCCCTTGGTTCCTATAAAAGGTGACAGGAACCAAGGGCAGTAGGACCCAGGGGAAGCTCAGTGGTCTCCAACAACAGCAGGGCCCGCCTGGCCCTGCCCCCCAGCTGGAAGCCCCTTCCTGATTTTCTGGGCTGGGTGCACGTGGCTGCCCCGGAGGCGTGGGAAGCTCAGGTAAGTGGAGGGGGGAAGCGACCCCTCCCCATCCACACCCAGTGCCCCATGCTGCAGCTTCTTGTAGCCCGCGTAGGACTGCCTGTGTCCACTCTGGATAGCGCCATCTGGGCTGCAAGTGCCTGCAGCATGAGGCACCAGGCATGGGGCAGAGGAGGGCTCAGCTTTACCCTGGGCTCCTTCCCTGCATGGAGAAAGGCCCCTCGCCCACCCCATGCCCAGCGCCCCATGCTGCAGGCGCTCATAGCCCACACGGGGCTGTCTGGAACAGGCACAGGCAGCTTCAGGCAGGCTGCGAGTGGCTGCAGCGTGGGGTGCCAGGCATGGGGAAGGGAGGGGCTGCTTTCTCCCCCACCCCCGCACTCAGCACCAGTTTGTAACCCGGCCCCACAGCTATTAGATAAAAGCACCAAAAAGCCCCACTGAAGCTCCTGATCTATATAGATATTCGGTGATCTGGGTCACACTAACATGATGCCTCTTCTTGGCATGCACTGCACTCAGTGCTGGAGCACACCAAGCTTCAAGCACTGTTTGTTTCTTTTTTCCCCATGTCTGTAAGCTGACAAGAAAAATTATTTTAATGCAACTGTATGCTAAATTATACATCTAGAAGGAGGGAATATGGACCATGCCTACAGCATTCTGACCTACTGCATCCTTGAAAACAGCAAATCTAAAGAGGATTTATCAGTCATACTAGACAAGCAACACAGCATAAATTGCCAGTGTAATCCTGTGGCAAAAAGGCCAATACAATGCATAGCTGTGTAGACAGCTGAGTTGTGAGTACAAATAAAGGGATGTTTTTTACCTCTGCATACAGAATCAGTGAGGTTAAGACTGGAATATTTGGTTCAGTTCAGGTAACTGTATTTTAAAAGGATATTACCAATTTGGATAAAGTATGGAAAAAGTGTCACAAAAAATACTTTGAGGCCTAGAGAAAATGCTTTAGAGATAAAACACTTAAAGGGATGAATCAAGGAAGAGAAAACTGAGAGATGCCTTGATTACAATGGGTAAATACCTTTAAGACTGGGTATTGAAGGACTCTTTATTCTAGGAAAAAGGGCAGAACAAAACCAAGTAGCCAGAAGACAAGTTAAGATATGGGAAACTACAGGCATTTTTGCACCTGCTCTGGGATGTGGCACGAGGTGCTTTAATTAGCGAGCTGCACTGATTAAAAGCACCCACATGCCATGTGCATTAGTGTCCCTGCCCTGAAGAATGGCATTGGGGCAGTTTGAACTAAAGCTCATTGAATGTGTTTTATTTCAAAAAGTGCCCTGTGGCCATTTTGTAAGTGCAGAAACGCTCAGAGACGCTGATGCACATGATGAGGAAGGCTGCCAGAATGAGTCAATTTCTGTGCTCCAGCAGACTCAATTAATCGAGTCTGCTCCAACACATGAGATTTCCAGCACATAGGAGCAGGCTCCCCACATGTCTATAGGAGCTGTAGGCTTTTTAAACAATATTTTTATTCAATTTAACCTTGAACAAAACTATCAAGGGAAATTCTTTAACCCTTGGTGTCTGCAAATCAAGATTGAATTACCTTCTGAAAAATATACTCTAGCCAAACACAAAACACAAGCTAGTGGATTCAGTATGGGGCAACTAAGTGATATTTAGTGGCCAGTGCAATACAGGAGATCAGACTAGATAATAGCCTCTTTTGGTCTTAAATTGTATGAATTTATTCATCTCTTTTTAAATTCCATCTGAAAACACATAAACAGGCCCAGTTTTTCCCTCCCTTGCTCGAACCTTTCTTTCTCTACTCTTATGAATTATTTATGTCTGTTACTGTATCTTTTCGGTGTTCATTTGATTGTGTAAAATGTTTGGGGATACAATCTTTATTAAGTTTTATCTCATACACAATTCACATCCCCTTAAGCTTTATTGACCTGATCTGCTGTACCGGGATTGCCCTCCGGGAAGAGGAAACTATTTGACTATTGAAAGTGCACCAGTAGTTGGCTTTTGTTGCAGCTGAAGGGAAGCACTGGCAGGAGGTGTATAAATAGGTATCTCATGATGGAATCACAGCTCCAACGCTGCCTCTGGGCATAGATAAACATCTAGTGAGCAAGGTAAAAAATAGTAAGAGGGAAAAGGAGAAGTGAAAGCAAATAAATAAAAAATGAAATAAAATTCATAGGGAAAAAATGACACTGATTGTCTGTCCCTTTTTCATACTTTACATTGTTTTCTTCACTGTTTCATTTCACGTATCTCTGCTGGCAAAGTTTATACTTACTTGTTAGCTTAATCTATAGCAAACACACACACACGCATTAACTAGAATGGAATAATATCTTAATAAGTGAAGCTGGGCATGGAAATTACATTGGTCACCAACACTCGTCTTTACATGAGTATAAGCCCATTTAGTCTGCATGTTGATTAGGCTGATTGTCTGTAATATTAGCCCATGAATGTGGAGAATTTTAACTTCTTATATATGTCCCTGTTGTTACTGTAATAAAGTGTCTCCCTGGCACTCAGAGCTGTTTCATAAAACCAGGGTGTCTGGATCTGAGCTATAAAATCAACCATTTGAATTTTTATGAGTAAGGTATATGGTCCAGTGGCTAGGATACAGATCAGGGAATCATGACTTCTGGATTCTCCCACTGAGTCTCTCTTACATTAAGTAAGCCACTTTAACCTCTCTGTGCAGCAGCTTATCCATCTGGCAGACAGATCTGATAATACTTGCTTTATGGTATGTACATATGAACAATTTATGGCAGGGTACAAGGGTTCATGGCTTTACTGTGTATTAGCTACTCAGCAGGCACATCTGCACAAGATGCTTTGCTGCACATTAGACTAACAATGCACAGTAAAGCAACAATGTCTATATGTGCATGGTACTTACTGCACAGTAAATTAGTCCAATGTGTGGTTTGCTAGTACCTATAGCTACAGGTACTAGATTAACCACACTACTGCAAAGTAGCACACATGTAGACGCTGACTTGGGTGCAAATCTGCAGGGGGGGGTCTCTTCCTCTTCCTGCTCCTCCCCTGCCTGCCTTGCCTGGGTGAGCTTCTCTCCTGCCCCCTGAGTTCCTCTCCCCACTCAACATGCAAGAAGGTGGAAGGCGAGGCATAACTTTGTTGAGTGGCCTCAGCCCCATGGTAGAGGAGAGGGAAGCAAATTGGGCAGGATGGACAGCAGCCACCCTCACCTGCAGCCAAGCCCCCAGTTCTCGGGCCTCACTGTAGTGACTATACTCATGGTGATGTGGCCAGAGGCTGGGTGCCTCTCTTTGAGATCCATGCCATAGGTGCCTCCACCCCACTGTTCCTCTCCTAAGAGTTCACAAACCACACTGTGCATAGTTGCACAGAGAAGAGAGTGCTTTATTGGTGGTGGGCATTGGGGTTAGGGGTGGAGTCTAACCCCAATGCTGGACTGCTGCCACCGCTCACCCTAAACTGGCTGTGGCAGTTATTCCTGCTCTGCTCCTGCCTGAAGTACACCCCCCTCACATCCCCCCACACCAGGAAGAGGCTTGTGCTCCCCAGAACCCCATGGCAGGGGCTGCTGCCCTTGTCAGGGTTCCCCCCCAAGCCCTTGCCACTCCAAAGGCAGGGGCATGATCACATGCTGGCAGGTATGGCCCCACCATCCACTCATCTTGCCTGGGGCTGCGGGGCTGAGCCGGGCTTGTCTGTGGGTGCTTCTGAGGGTGAGCTTGGAGGAGCCAGGCTGGGCCACAGAAGCTGTGCACCTGGTTTGCTCCTGGCTCCCTGTGCCCAGGGTAGGCCAGGCTGTCACAGAGCTGCTGGGGCAGGCAGGGCTCTTCTCCTTCTCCTTCTCCTCCTCCTCTGCCATGGGGAGAAGGGGGAGCTTGACCTTTTGGTGCCAGCTGAGGGCTAGGAGCTGGCCATATTCCCTCCCCCTCAAAAAGCCTGGCAAGGTCTGATTTCCCCCTCCCCTTCCAAGCACACACTGTCTATTCACTTGTTTGCTGGTTCAATCTATACAAGTGTAGCAGGCTTGCCTTACAGAGCTTGGGTTGAGTCCCAGCCTTGAGATTTTGCAGTTTTGATAGGTGGAGCCCATCCATCAATCAGGAGGCAGCAAGAGGAGTTAAGTCACACCGCTTTCCTGAGGGGAGAGGGAGAGGAGTTCTCCCCTGGACCTGATTGTAGACTGCAACACTGTCAGGTCTGGAAGACTTCAGGGGCAGAGCCTGAAGAGTATAAAAGGAGCTGCATGCCCAGCACAAAGGAGACACATCCGGGACAGGGAAGAGAGAAGAGCAGGGCTTAGAAAACCTGAGGATCGCTGCTCAGCAGAGTGAAGCAGTAACCCGGAAGCACCCCTGAAGACTTGCATCAGCAGGATGGCTCCAGTGGCTAGGCTCTCAGTAGATTCATAGATTCATAGATTAAGGGTCGGAAGGGACCTAGTAGATCTTCTAGCCCGACCCCCCGCCAGGGCGGGAGAACAACAAAAAACCCCAAAAAGAGAAACGGGACTCAAATGAGTCCAGCCAGGTAGGCATCCAGCCTCTTCTTAAAGACCCCCAGGGTA
>NW_017729025.1:46870266-46907811 GCF_001723915.1 Gavialis gangeticus | reverse complement strand
CCCCCCTCACATCCCCCCACACCAGGAAGAGGCTTGTGCTCCCCAGAACCCCATGGCAGGGGCTGCTGCCCTTGTCAGGGTTCCCCCCCAAGCCCTTGCCACTCCAAAGGCAGGGGCATGATCACATGCTGGCAGGTATGGCCCCACCATCCACTCATCTTGCCTGGGGCTGCGGGGCTGAGCCGGGCTTGTCTGTGGGTGCTTCTGAGGGTGAGCTTGGAGGAGCCAGGCTGGGCCACAGAAGCTGTGCACCTGGTTTGCTCCTGGCTCCCTGTGCCCAGGGTAGGCCAGGCTGTCACAGAGCTGCTGGGGCAGGCAGGGCTCTTCTCCTTCTCCTTCTCCTCCTCCTCTGCCATGGGGAGAAGGGGGAGCTTGACCTTTTGGTGCCAGCTGAGGGCTAGGAGCTGGCCATATTCCCTCCCCCTCAAAAAGCCTGGCAAGGTCTGATTTCCCCCTCCCCTTCCAAGCACACACTGTCTATTCACTTGTTTGCTGGTTCAATCTATACAAGTGTAGCAGGCTTGCCTTACAGAGCTTGGGTTGAGTCCCAGCCTTGAGATTTTGCAGTTTTGATAGGTGGAGCCCATCCATCAATCAGGAGGCAGCAAGAGGAGTTAAGTCACACCGCTTTCCTGAGGGGAGAGGGAGAGGAGTTCTCCCCTGGACCTGATTGTAGACTGCAACACTGTCAGGTCTGGAAGACTTCAGGGGCAGAGCCTGAAGAGTATAAAAGGAGCTGCATGCCCAGCACAAAGGAGACACATCCGGGACAGGGAAGAGAGAAGAGCAGGGCTTAGAAAACCTGAGGATCGCTGCTCAGCAGAGTGAAGCAGTAACCCGGAAGCACCCCTGAAGACTTGCATCAGCAGGATGGCTCCAGTGGCTAGGCTCTCAGTAGATTCATAGATTCATAGATTAAGGGTCGGAAGGGACCTAGTAGATCTTCTAGCCCGACCCCCCGCCAGGGCGGGAGAACAACAAAACCCCAAAACAAGAAACGGGACTCAAATGAGTCCAGCCAGGTAGGCATCCAGCCTCTTCTTAAAGACCCCCAGGGTAGGGGCCAGCACCACTTCCCTTGGAAGTTGGTTCCAGCTCCTAGCCGCCCTAACTGTGAAGTAGTTTTTGCGGATGTCCAATCTATACCTCCTCTCCATCAACTTGTGCCCATTACTCCTTGTTATGCCAGCGGGCGCTAGGGGAAACAGCGTCTCCCCCAAACCCTTCTGGTCCCCCCTAGTGAGTCTATAGACGGTCACCAGGTCCCCCCTCAGCCTTCTCTTGTGGAGGCTGAATAGGTTCAGGTCCTGCAGTCTCTCACTGTAGGGTCTGCCCTGTTGTCCCCGGATCATGCGGGTGGCCCTCCTCTGGACCCTCTCCATATTGTCCACATCCCTCTTGAAATGGGGCGCACAGAACTGGACACAGCTGTGGCCTGACCAGCGTCGCGTAGAGGGGGAGGATCACCTCCTTGGCTCTACTCGGTATGCAGCACGGTACATGGCATCCAAGCCCTGGGAGCTGCATGAGGCAGCTCGGGTCTGCAACCTCTGGTATATGCACAGAGCAGGCTCTTTGGAGTGCATGGGTGGGTCAGATCCCCAACCCCCATCATGAGGCTGGGAGCTTGGTGCAAGAGGGTCCAGGAGAGGACCAAGCCCAGTGCTGCATGAGGTGGCCCAGGCCTCCAACCCATAGCAAAAGGTTGAGTCCAGGGAGCCAGACCATTCTGGGGCTACTGAGCAAGCAGACAGGGCCAAGCCAGATGCCCCAGAAGCCCTGCATAGTGAAGCCCTGTTCCAGGGGACAGTGACCGCTCCCCACCCCCTGAAGCCCACAGCAGGTGAGACTGGTACAGAGGGCCAGGACCACCCTCCAGGCCTGGGAGCCATGAGTTGCTGAGAAAAACAGATTTCCACAGGGGAGTGGGAGTCCCCCCCCAGTTAGTTAAGGGTTCCTGAAAGTGGAGGTCCCATTGGGAGGGCCCTCCTGAAGGTACCAGCTTCCTTGAAGGGGTTGGGAAAAAGCCCCAGGGCAATAGGGTTTCCCCTTGGGATTAAGTTTATCTTTGAGGTTTTTGTGCTATAAGTGGTGTGATGTCATGCCTTACATTTTGTGAACTCTCAAGTTTGTAAATTAGTAGATGAGTAGAGTCCTAGGGCTCTGTTGGGACCCCCTTTTGCTATTATTTCACCTGTTGTTTATTTGTATTTATTTATGGCTTATTTATTGTTCACCTATACTTATCTATAGTTTATCTCTTGGCTATCTATGTTTATGTTGGGATTTATCTGTTACAGATCAGATACTTACCTGTGACTTACCTGTATCTGGAGCACTGGTGTAAGGTTTTATAGCATTTACCCAGAGAGTCTTGTTTATGTTATTTGTTTATATCTATGGATAGAAACATACATACAATATATATATGTTCATTGTGCGTGTGTGTGTGTGTATATATATATATATATATATACACACACACACATGTACATATACACACACACTCATATACACACACACATATACACACACACATATACACAGTACATATGTTTCTATCCATATTTCTTTTCCTTGTTAAAAGTTAATGTAAATAAATTTGTATATAGTTAAGTCCCCTGACTGTCCTGGCCTGGTTCTATAGGGATAGAGGGAAACTGAGCAGTCTGCAGTTCCCCAACAGCACACCTGCCAGCTAACAATTCCCTTCAATTGGTCAAGGGGCGTATATACCGAAGTATACCTGGGCTACACAGGTTAGACTAACCTGCAAAGATTGAATCAATTCAAGCTTGGGCTTTTTGAATGTCTTAGCTCAAAAGACAAAACTACAGGTTTTAGTGGCACTAGTGCTAAGGCAGTACCAAAACCAAGTGTAAAAATTAGTGCATGACATAACATGGATGGGCCACTTAGAAGTGGACTAGACAAAAGAGAAGGTGATTGCAAGATCCTTCTGGCCAAGAGTCTACCAAGGCATCAAAGATTACTGTCTATCCTGGTCAGAATGTCAGTTGATCAGCCTAAGACCCATGCACAGAGACCCGGTAGTACAAATTGCACTGGTCAGAACTCCATTTGAGCAGGTGGGAGTGGACCTAATCTGGCACCTGTAGCTGAGTGAAAACAGGTGATAGTTTATTTTTGTTCTGGTAGACTATCCAGTATCTGGAAACAGTGGTCATTTGCTTGGCCTCAGCCCAAATGTTTTCCTTGGAATTATTAAAATAGTCTCTTAAGTGGAGATTTCCCAGAAAGAGTTAACTGATGAGGGCAAAGCACTCATGTCATGGTTATTACAAGAGATTGGGGGTCTATTAAAAGGTCCATTCAGTAAAGACTTCCATTTGTCATCCCAGATAGATTAACTAAATGTTGAAGGGGCTATCAAGCAAGTTTTTTAACAGGGGAGCCCCAGAGTTGAAACAAACTCCTACCATATCTCTTGTTTGCTATTTGGGAGGTCCACACTCATTGACAGGCTTTTTCTCCTTTGAGTTATTGTATGGCAGGCAACTCTTGGAGGTATTAGACCTATTGTAAGAATCTTGGCAGACACAGGGTACAAAGGCATAAAATGTAGTACAATATGTTTTCAAATTGTGGGGAAGGTTAGATTTAGTGGGAGCCCCTGCCAAGTAAAACTTCCAGGTAGAACAGTAGGCCCAAGAACCTATATATATATATATACACACACACGCATATATACGCATATAATAAAAATGCCCGGATGTAAGTTTACCATCCTGGCAACCAGTTGCTTCTATTCCTCCATCCGTGGAAGATTAAATTATTAGATAAATGGAAGGGCCAGTCCAGGTTCTACATTGGGTCAGGCAGGAAGATTATGAGGCCCATCCAGTGGAGAAATGGAGAAGTTCCCACATCTATTGTGACAATTTGTTAAAGTCTCAGAGGGATCAAGAACCATGTAATGTCTCCAGCTGTTTGGGGCTGGTCTGGATCTTCTGGGGGCCCATCCAGACTCCAGTATAGGTCTTTCCATGGGTGAAGGTTTAACTTGAGTCCAGGAAGCTGATGTGAAAGCTCTGCCAGAAGAATTCAAGGATTTTTTATGAGCACTCCTTATAAAACGACCCCAATGGAGCACAATATTGATTGTCTTTAGGTCAGGGCTCATTGTGCAAAAAGGATACTCATGAATTCCAGCACAAGTAAGGGACACAGTATACAAGGACATTCAAAATATGCTTGAATTGGGGATGATTTAAGAATCTGCTAGTAAGTGGAGTAGTTCAATTGTTGTGGTGCAAAAACTGGATGAAACTATCCATTATTGTATCCATTTTCAAAAAGTAAATGTAGTCTCAAAATCTGATGTCTACTCAATGCCCCAGATAGATGAGATGCTCAAAGGACTAATAAGGATCTGACAAAAGGCTATTGCAAATACCATTAGCCCCAGAGTCCCAAAAGATACATCATTTGTAACACCATGGGGACTCTGTCAATTTCAATTGGGGCCTGCTGTTTGGACTCCATAGAGCTATCTATGGAGCTATCTTCCAGCTCTTAATAAACAAGAAACTCCATCCACATCAGGAATACACAAGTGGATTACTTGGAAAATGAGGTAACATTTGCCAGTACTGGGGATGAGCACATCCAGAGTCTGAATGTTGTTCTGTGTTCACTCAGAATTTCAGGCTTCACAGGTAAACCAACTAAATGCAAACTTGGATGTAGGGAGACCAGATAACTTAGGTATACCTTAGGAAATGGAAGGATTAAACCTCTAATGGGCAAAGTAAGGGTACTGGTAGAGTCTCTATGACTGGTACAGTACCCATGACAAAATGACAGGAAAAGCCATTCCTAGTAATGATGGAATATTATAAACATTTTATCCCTCAATTCTAATTTATTACAGTGCCTTTGACAGATCTACTTTGGAGAGGAGCATGTAGAAAGTTATGATAGTGCACAGAATGTACAGAGGATTTGGGGACAATAAAGAAGATCCTCTGCAGTACCCTGGTGCTGCGCAGCCTAGATTTTACATAAGAATCTGTGTAACAGATCGATGCCTACAAATGGGGCATGGGGATTCTGCTCTCCCAAAAAGTTGAGGATGAAGAACATCCTATCCTATGTTTAAGTAGGAAACTTCTTCCACAGTGTGGCAAAGTGGGGCTCCCCGCCTAGCCACAATGCTAGGTTCCCCACTTCCTTTGGGCACACCACCCTTCTGACTGTCCTGCCATGCCTTGTTCTTAATTAAGATGTTAATTAAGGCAGGAAGCTGCCCAGCCTTGCCCCGATGCCAGGGGAGTATTATCTGTGGCTCTGTACCTTCCCTACACCACATCCCATGCCTCTCAGATGGCATCCAGATGTTACAGTGCTCCTGGCCTGGACCAAGCTTAGGCCTTGTCATCAGGCTTCAGTCACACACACATTCATACCGCACTAGGCCTCTCACACTTCACCCTCTCTCACAGGGTCTCTTTTATGCGTCAACAACTTATTCTGCCTTGCTCCCTCTTGGAGCGGGCCCCTTAGGCCATAGGCTTAGCCAGTCCATTCCTTGGGTGGCAGACGTACCGTCTTTTGGGCCTCTCCCGTGACCCTCACCATGGTGGTGGCCAGCCAATTACCCAGCCGGGTCTAAGCTTGCTCTGGCCCCTTCCGGGAGCAACTCTATACATAAACATACTGGGCTCTCAGTCCTCTGGTTTCCCCCCCTTCACTGGGGCTCCTCATCTCCACCCCCTCACTGGAGCTCCACACAGCTCCCTCACTGGGGCTACACCCTCACTGGGGCTCTACATCTCTCACTACCCCCCTTCTCTGGGGCTCCACACCTCCACCCCCTCACTCAAGACTCCACACCACTCCCCTCACTCGGGGCTCAGGTGGCCGTAGCCGTACCTGGCCCCAACTACCTTTCCTCAGGGTCTTACACCCTGCACAGGGCTCAGGTGGCTGCAACCATGCCTGGCCCCCACTCTCCCTCCTTGGGGTCTTGCACCCCTCAGGGGTCAGGTGGCCGCAGCCGTGCCTGGCCCCAACTACCTCTGATGTTACCAAACCCAACCAAAAGTGAGGGCTAGGGTTAAGGTGCCCCTACCCAACTTTCACCGGGGTGATCACTTGCCTGGCATTTTCTGGGGGCTCCTGCACCACTGAGAGCCCCACCAGGCCAGCCACTCCTGGCAGGGTGCAGTTTAGGTCATGACCAAGACCAGGAGCCTCCTAGCCATCCCCTACAGCTCCCCCCTTACCTCCAGGATGTTATGGAGCCTTGTAGCCAGGCAATGTTGTTGCCTGGCTTGCCAGCAGTAAAATGCTTTACTTATATAGGCAGCCCTGAATCTAAAATGGCTGCTGCAATCAGGCACCTGCTGGCTGCTTGGCTAAGGTCTTAAAGTGGCAGGCACCAACAGTGTACCCTTAAAATGGTACCTGGCATTGGCTTCCCCTACTTCTCCTCCAGAGCAGGCTCCCCTCGGAGCCTGTGAGAGCCCTCAAGTGGTGATCACCCCCAAAGGTGCTCCACCACACACAGGAGCAAAAATATATGGTCATTGAGAAGGAATGCCTTGAAGTTAGGCTTGGTACTTGAAACTCTATGATACTACCTCCTGGGGGACCCCTTCATCCTTGTCACTGACAACGTCCCACTAGCATGGTTTCATGCTGAGGGGGAAGCCAATCCTAGGTTAACTTGGTGTCCGACCTGTAACCGTATTCCTTTTCTACCACCATAGAGCTGGGGTAGCCCATGACAATGCAGGTGTCTTTTCCCAGGAAAAGAGTATTTAAACAAGAGTGCTGCAGGGCTGTGCTGGACTCCTCCCAGGGGTGTGCGTCCCCGGATCTGTGCTGGATGACAGACGGCTGCTGCTGCCACATGGGACCAGCACTGGGTAAAGCCCACACCCAATGCCGAGGAAGACAGATGCTACTGCTGGCCAAAGGCAGCAGTGGCAGCCTCCCATCATCCAGGCACAGACCCAGGGGCCCTCACTCTGAGAAGCTGTGTTCTGACTGGCTTGGCCAGCCCATGAAGCACAGCCCAGTGGTAGGAGGGAGACAGAGATGGTGCTGCACTCTGCCTCCCACCACTGGTCTGAACTCCATGAGGCTGGCAGAGCTGATTAGAGCACAGCACTGCTCTGCCCACCTCCAGCCACTGGGCTGTGCTCCATGGGGTTGGCGGAGCTGATCGGAGTGCAGCCTGGTGGCAGAAGGTGGGCAGAACCAGTGCTGCACTCTGATTGGCTGCACCAGCCCCATGGAGCACAGCCTAGTTGTGGGAGGCAGGCAGAGCTGAGGCCACACTCCACCTCCTGCTGCTGGGTTGCACTCCATGGGGTGGGCGGAGCCAATTGGAGCATAGCCTGGCAGTGGGAGGTGGGCAGAGCTGGTGCTGCACTCTGATTGGCTCTGCCAGCCCCATGGAGCACAGCCTGGCAGCAGGAGACAGGGAGAGCCAGGGCTCCTCTCCCCACCAGGCTGAGCAACAAGGGGCTGTGGGGCTGCTCAGGGCAGCTTCTGACTCTCCCCTGCTTCCCACCACCGGGCTGCTTCAAAACTTGAAACGTTTTGAAACTTTCGAAACATTCAAGTGCCCTCATTTTGTTTTGAAGCCTGTTTCGATGCTTTTTGTTATGTTTTGATTTCGCTGTTTTGAGCTTGAAACGCATCAAAATAGCTTTTTCATGAAACAGCAAAATTTCACATGGCCTTTGTGGTCAGCAGTTAATGGTATACCTGGCTAGAAGCATAGGAACAAGATGAAACTGATGGCTAGATCATGAGGGTAGATCTACAAAGAAGGTTAAAAGCTCCAGGAGCAGGGGAAAATAAAATAAAAAGGAGTCTTTGTTACTGAGAAAGGAGCTCTCTTAAGGTCTGAAGGAGGACAGCAGGTTTTGTTTGTTTGTTCGCTGGCCGGTTTGCTCACTTCTTTGTTTGTTGTGTTTACCGTGGGTACAAGGCTGCCCTGTGTAAAATAAACAGACTGGAAACCCAGCTTCCTTATATCAGGAAGCTGAGTGACCCACTTACAAACTCTTTCAGTCTCTTTTCATATAATGAGGTTCTCCATCTTTCTGATCATCTTTGCATGATTATCACCTGATGATCCTTCTCTGGATCTGTTCTGAATTTATCTTTTCTGAATGCAGAATGTATACCATATTCTACATGAGGTTTTTACAGGTCTTTTGAACAGACTTTATTTGTACTGCCTTTTTCATGCTTGCCTTTTTCAAAACTAAACCAGAATGGTGTTTTTTGGCATCTTGAACCAACTAATTTACCTATGTCCTCCCTCTCCTTTATTACAAATTACTAATGATCTCCTGGTTTTTTAACTGGTATACTTGTGATTGTTCCTAAAGGTCATGAACTTGAACTTTTTCATATTTCTTTTCATTCTTTTTCTTTTATTCCTGTCCTTAAAGTCATTCAGTAGTTATTTTAATCCTCCTCCACACTGGCGTTATTTCCTAATTGTCTGTCATCAGCATCAGTAATCTCCTTTTTGCATGTACATTATTTATGAAAATATTAAATATAAATAATAAGTTTAGCTCTAACAATGATCCTTGAAGAACTCCACTTCTTGCCATCATAATAGCTTTTTTTCAGCACAACTATCTTTTCATTCCTTACCATTCTTGTGCTAATCTCCATCTTCTTCAGCTGAATTAATACTTCCCCGTATGGTGCCATATCAAATGCTTTACTGAAGTTCATATTCCAAAGGCCAAATTCCTTGTGCCTTGTCTGTTTTATAATGTAGGTATTCTATTTGTTTATAACACCCATTCTCAGAAATGACTAAAATACAATACCAGAATCTAGCTTTAAAAATACAAAATAGCAAAAAATGCAAAATTGCCCCACCTCCCCAATTTACATATACAGCAAATCTCATGGGATAACCTCCAGTAAAGGGACTATTAGTATTCACGCTAAGTGAGGATCTACCATATCTTCAGTGCTTTACAGGAACTGATTAAGGGGGGTCTTCATACATTTTTACAGATCAGGGGGAAAATACATGAAGTAACCTGAATATTTGTTTATGTAAAAATATATTCCTATAATAGTACAGAGTGTGTGTGTTTTTATGTGGTTTGAGTAATGTGTTATTTCAGCTTTTCCAATAACTACTTATGGAACATTTGTACCATTTCCTCTGGGTAATGTTCTGAGCTGCAATCAGTTCCTTAAAGTGCTTATCCTGGAGATTTGTGTGAAAGGTCAGCACAGGCAAATATCACATTTAAAATCATGTCAAGTTTCATCAGTGCAAACTCTTTTCATACGCCTATTTATTTTGAAAATCTGTTTATTGGGTTTTGTGCAACAGAGCTTCATGTGAGGTTATTAAGGCATTGTCATGTCTGCCTAGTGTAGCCATTTCAGAAGACAGCAATTAAATATCACAGCCACGGGCCAGATCTTTGGGTAATGCAAAATGGTGTAGCTCTGCTGAGAACATTGGAGTTAATTTGCTTTAATATGCACCAGCTGATGACATAGCCCTTTATTCCTAAAACTCTGTCTACATTGCATTCAGACTGGGTTATCCAGAATTGTTTCAATGTTATTTTTCATAGAGGTTGAAAGATTATTTTATTGGTTACAGCTGATTTGATTGGTTACAGCTAACCATTTTTTATTGGTTACAGTGTTATAGAAGTGCTCTACATCTTTCTGTATGTAAATAGTTTCTGTGTTTTTCAGAGTCAATATAAATTATCCTGCACTAAAAATAGTTTCCTCATGCAGATCTCTACAGCTGTTTTTAACTGATAAAACTAAATTATGCATATAGAAAACAGTTCACCATAGTTTAGTCTTTGCTAAACTAGACAAAGAAAACAAATGAGAAGTCATGTCCCTAGGGATCTACACTGAACAGGAAACCTTTTGTGAATCTCTTCTTTGTTACATCTAATGTGTTCTCAGGTACCTACTGTAGTGCCACCCTCCATTTCATCGTGACTTTAGCCACCAAAATTTTGGCCATCTGATTAAAAAAACTGAAGATGCATAGCGTTGTGTTCCCCTCATCCCCGCCCCCATTCTGATGCATTTGATCCAAAAAGTTTGTGTTGGGAGGGGGGTGGGATGCAGATAAATACAACATCCACCCACCCCACACCAAATGAACCTGTCTTTAAACCAGCTCCTGGCCTTGATGTTTATATCTTCATTCCAGTTTGGACAGTTATAGTATATGGCAACAAATGCAAATTTGGATTCAGATTTGAACTACTGCCGTGCTCAGAGGTTTCTAGGGTTCTGGTTTTGGTTTATAGCAATAGCAAATATTTACTGGATTAGTTGAATTTGGTCACCTAAATGTTAATGAAATTTGTCTAAAATGGAATAGAATTTGAACAGATTCTCCCAAGAGATCTGCTATATGTCCTTATTGTAGGAACACAATAAATACCGTTAGAAGTTATTTCAGTATGTCATTTCAGAAGGTATGTCATTTCAGTATTTTTCCTGCCTTTTCTATGATAGTTTACTTTTGTAGATTGTGGGCCCATTAAGATGGAAGTAGTGGGGGGCTGGATAATGAAAAATAAATAAATATCAATACTACTACTACTACACCTAACCATAAGTAAGGTTATGATTTGTCATAGCAGTCAGAGAGGTCACAGAAGCCATGAATCTGAAAGAAACTCTGAAACTCTTATGAGGCATTCAAAGCTGAAAAACACATTGAAAAAAAGAGAGCTACAGTTGTGTCAGTGATGTTGATCCATAGAAAAGAATATGGGCTTTAGCTCACCAAAATTCAACTTAATCAGACAGTAGATAATGGTCAGAAAATGCTCTTGGTTTAACTGTTGCCAACATACAGGAAGCAAACTTGATAATCTTTTGTGAATGTTGTGATGGGTTTATTCCCCCTCTGCATACTTGCTATGAAATTAATAATCCTTATTGTATCAAAATCATAACATTACTTTGTGACCAAATTTTCCAGATTTCACAATAATTTTGGGTTTAGTTTAGTTCCAATTAGAAGTCAAGGCTGTTCAGGTCACCTGAATTGCTTCTGCTGCAATGCTGCAATATAACATTTACTGATGTAAATACTGAGCTCAAGGCATGTTTTTCTACATTCTAATGACAAACAACTGGCATGACCACACATATGAAGAACTGCTGCAGGCGTAAAGACATGACAACTGAAGACATGAAGAAGAGTATATGGAGCTTTGGAATATAGTTGTTGTGCAATGACTTGTAATTAAATAATCAAGGAAAAGTTAGGAATGAATTCTGGGTCCATCTAATATAAAATGGCAGGGATATATAAACTATATGAACACTAATGTATACTCATAACTTGAAAATATATTTCAGAAAAGTTGTAATTAAAAAAAAAATCTTATCTCTTCTTTTCTACTCAGAACTTATTAGAGGAACTACAGTTAGTAAAATGGTATAGTGACTCAGTAAGCAGGTCCATCTAATCTGATATCCTGTATCCTGCATTGTCTCATGCCTCAGATACAGTATATAAACTGGAGATAGTTTGGGGTTTTGCCCCCAAATATACATATCTTCTTGTCTAGTGCTGTATATGGAGTATAGTGGTACAAGAGGATAGAAGGCTTTCCTGACCTGTATCTTGGTTATTCCCTGGCGTTTGAGATTTGATTATAATTACTCACTTAAATAATATGTAAAGAAAATAGATTGAATATCAACACCTATGAAGTAAATTCTTTATTCCTGCCTTTGCCCTTTACATCAGAAAAAAGGGCTGATTACATTAAGAGAGCTCTAAAAGCTCCTGATCTAATGAGGGAATGATGGTTCCAGAATATGACTATAAATCTGTGTTCTGAGATCCCCCTCAAACATCCTGGGATAGAAGGTATTCAGAAGATGAGAAGCACAGCAGAGGCAGAACTGCACCTGAAGTGCTATGGAGATTGTATGCAGTTTTCCTGCTTTGGGACACCCAGAAGAGGCTGCTGTGATTCACACAGGCTCTCAAGTACAGCTCAGTTTTGGTAAGATATATAGTCCCTTAGACATAAAAACCAGTAGTGCTGCCAGCCCTGAGGCATGGTTTGAACAGTCTTTTCTGTCCTATTATAACTATTTTAGTTAAGAATATAGTTTTGTCAGCTGAAATAGTAATACTGGTGTAACTCCTAGTCTGGATAAATTATTTTAATATAGTAAAGGGCTTAGTCCATCTGTCTGTCTGTCCATAATGCTCTTGGAGCACTCTGAATGGTTACTGAAACAACCAATCAGAGTTCTCCAACAGCATTCTGGACAGGAGGCAGCAGTGCAGCGGAGTGCCACCATGACAGTGGGGATGGAGGGGACAGGGTGGGAGGGTGAGGCCAGCACTACTGACCTTGCCCCCCTCCCCACTGCCCTGATCCCTGGAGGTGGCAGCACGGAGTGCTGGCTGAGGGGATGGTGAGGCAAGTTCCTCCCTGCACCATCATTCCTGACAGGCAATGGGCTAGTATCAATATAAATATTCCTTATTCCCATGTAGGTTATTCCCTTTTCCTTATGACAATAGGTATGCCAGTGTAAAGCACCTGCATGTCAACATAACTGCATCCCCATTAGAGTGGTACTTCTTATTAACTATTAGGGACTAGGTCATGTGGTGTATTTTTAGCTTTTGCAGGTGATCAGCAAAATGGCAGAGATTACCACTATTATTATTTCTACTTAGACATCTTCCATTTGTTTCTATTACCATGGCACTTGGGAACCATTGTAGCTTACCTTTATAAATAAAAGAGGAGATAGATTAAAACACCTCCAACCCCCCCCAAAAACAAACAAACAAACCAACCAACCAAAAACTACTCCTCTTGCTACCAGAAAGGTACAGGACCTTGGGAAAATTTCTTGAAATCAGGGCTGTCCAACTGGTGACCTGGCCATCACTCCCTCTCCATCACTGGTGTAGCTGCAACAGCAGGCAGGGAATCTGGGTTTTCCCTTCAGTTTCAGCTTCCTGCATATACACCAAGGGTGGGGAGCCTGTAGCTAGTGAGTTCAGGGGTGCCCATATGTGTGGAGTGGTAGGGAGGAAGGATCTGTCTGTGCAAGCCATGCTGCTAGGTGGGATCCAGATGGCAGATGCTTGGCTCTCACTGCCATGGCCTGCTCAGTGTTTGGCCCCTGGTTGCTTAGAAGTTGAGCATCCCTGTTTTAAATATTTGTGAGACAGTTTTTTTGGTTCTCAGTGAGAAACAGTAATATTTATCCACCTTTATTAATTTGTCCTGAAGATACCTCATCATGTAGTTTGAGGTATCAAAGAAGAATGGGTGTGACACTAACTACATCATGCCCTTAATGTTCTATTGACTACAGAACCGGTGTGGCTTACCTATGCCAGCTCACTTAGCTTTTAAGCTTGCCTGGACCTTTGACTTGGACTATTTTTACTCTTAAAAACCACTTTATTAGTCACAGAGGAAAAAAAATAAATCACATAAGAGACTTAGTAAAATAGGAATGGAAAGGATCACATGGGTCATTGAGCCTGGTCTCCTGCAATCACAAGTATTATTTTTACATATTATGTTGCATAGTATTTTGAGCTACAAAGGCCATTAATATTATTGTTTGGCAATCCAATAAAAACATCATTTGACTCTTTAGTTTAGGTTTTGCTTAATTTAATCTACAGATGTATGTAAAAATATTCAAGAAAATTCCAGTGAGCAATCAGATAAGAAAAAATAAATTAAACTTTTCTTTAATTTCAAGTACCTTCCTATTGTTATTTTTATTAAAGTGGTTCTTAGAATTTGCCCATTCAAGGAACAATAAATCTGTTAGCTGGACAGATACTGCACCAACAATCATAAGGAATTCAGGGTGGATTTATTGAGACAGGCAGAAAGTGAGAACCATCTTAAAATACTTGAAAAATATCAAAATTATATGAGCAAAGGGTGGGTGCATGCATGTGAAAAACAAAAAAGATTGGCCCCTGGTATAGACAAGGAAATGGAATTGTAAATCATATGAGACAGCTGTGTTCTTTTATCGGTGGATCCAGATGTTCCCTGGTAAATGTGTAACAACTTCTGAATGATTTTACACAGTGAGGAAGGGGCTGTGGATATTCCAGTTCTCGCTGGAAATGCTTTCTTGGAATTTTCTGATGCCAGCCAGAATGTTTGACTTTATCTGTGATTGTAGTGGAATAACGTTTGAGCACAGAGTCTAACACAACTCCTAGCCAACCTTGTTTAAAACAGCCAAGGGCACAAGAGCTATATTAGCATATTTCTGAAAACTGAGGCCAAACTCCTAAACTGAGGCAACTGGATCCATTAAGACAGAATCTCTAACTAAATGGGAATTCCTGAATGTCAACTGCAATTGTTCCCTGTGTGAAAAAGGGGGTGGGGAGACTGCTGTCCCCAAAACCATCAAAGGCATGAACATTTTTTCTCTAAAACAAATTAGTTTCAGTGGTTGTGTTTATATATATTTGTTAACCTTAACGAACCTGAACAACTACCTCCCTGCCTGCAGCTTTACACAAATGGAAGGAAAGAAGGTAGATAACTGCAGCCACACAGAGATCTACTGAAATGTATTCTTTGCATTAAAACAGTGGGAGAAGTAGTTGAAAAATCATATGACTCTTATTCAGGCTTTACCTGCCAGAGAAAGGCCTCCTATAAACTAAGATATCACTTCAGCCTGCCAACTCCACTCTGGAGTTCTGCCTTCAGAATGGAGGATGACTTTGGCTCTCTATCCCAACACCCTCCAGAATTCATTGTAGGATCATATCACTGCTGGAGTCATGAATATATTTTATCTGTTGTTACAAAATATTGTGCTTTATCATACCTTCAATCTAATATATTTTATTTTCACTTCCCACCTACCCTTCATTAATAGAGATTATATGTAAAGTCCTTTTCCATCTGCAAAATCTTGATTCTGGCCTTTCACTCTTCTGTATAAGTTTCATAGTTTCATAGTTTCTAGGGTCGGAGGGAACCTGAGCAGATCATCTAGTCTGACCCCCCGCCATGGCAGGAAAGAGTACTGGGGTCAAACAACCCCAGCAAGTTGTTCATCTAACCTCCTCTTAAAACCCCCCAGGGTAGGAGCCTGCACCACCTCTCTTGGAAGTTGGTTCCAGACCCTAGCCGCCCTGACCGTGAAATAGCGCCTCCTGATGTCTAACCTAAACCTACCCTCTGCCAGCTTGTGACCGTTATTCCTGGTCACTCCTGGCGGTGCTCGGGGGAACAGTGACTCCCCCAATGCCTGCTGATCCCCCCTGACTAGTTTATAACAGGCCACAAGATCCCCCCTCAGCCTTCTCTTTTGGAGGCTGAACAGGTTCAGGTCCCGTAGCCTCTCCTCATAGGGCCTGCCCTGCTGTCCCCTGATCATGCGAGTGGCCCTCCTCTGGACCCTCTCCATGCTGTCCACATCCCTCTTGAAGTGCGGCGCCCAGAACTGGACGCAGTACTCCAACTGCGGCCTGACCAGTGCCGCATAGAGGGGGAGGATCACCTCTTTTGACCTGCTTGAAATGCATCTGTGGATGCATGACAAGGTACGGTTGGCCTTCCTAACTGCCTCCCCACACTGCCGACCCATGTTCATCTTGGAGTCAATGATGACTCCAAGATCCTTTTCCGCCTCCGTGCTGACAAGAGGGGAGTTCCCTAACCTGTAGGTATGGTGCCGGTTGTTCCTCCCCAGGTGCATCACCTTGCACTTGTCCGTGTTGAAACCCATCCTATTCTTATCCGCCCACCCTTGTAACCTGTCCAGGTCTGATTGTAGCCTGCTTCTTCCTTCTAGTGTGCCCACGTCCCCCCACATCTTAGTGTCATCAGCAAATTTGAACAGGGTGCTTTTCACCCCCTCGTCCAAATCACTGATGAAGATGTTGAACAGTGCGGGCCCGAGGACCGAGCCCTGTGGAACCCCACTGCCCACGTCCTTCCAGGTTGAGAAGGACCCATCCACTACCACCCTCTGGGTGCGGCCCTCCAGCCAGTTGGCGACCCATTTGACTGTGTGGGTGTCTACACCACAGCCTCCCATTTTCTTAATGAGAACGGGGTGAGAGACAGTGTCAAAAGCCTTCCGGAAGTCCAGGAAGACTATGTCCACTGCTACCCCTGCATCTAATGATCTGGTGATCTGATCGTAAAAGGCCACCAGGTTGGTCTGACAGGACCTGCCACTGATGAACCCATGTTGGTTGCCCCTAAGCATGCAGTCCCCTGCTGGCCCCTCCTGGATGTGTGCCAGAATTATTTTCTCAAACAGCTTGCCTAGGATCGAGGTAAGACTAACTGGCCTATAGTTTCCCGGGTCCTCCTTCCTCCCTTTTTTGAAGATTGGAACCACACTGGCCCTCTTCCAGTCCTCCGGCACCTCTCCAGTGCACCACGAGTGCTCGTAAAGCCGTGCCAGGGGACCTGCAATGACCTCGGCCAGTTCCTTTAGAACTCTAGGGTGGAGATCATCCGGACCGGCTGACTTGAATACGTCCAGCCCCTCCAGAAGCTCCCTAACTAAATCCTCGCTAACCCTTGGCCCAGGTGTGCCTCCCCCGGGGCCCGAGGGGGGCCCAGCAGGGAGGTGGCTGTTCTGGTCCCTACTTAGGAAGACGGAGGCAAAGAAATCATTAAACATGTTAGCTTTGTCGTCTGGTGTGACGACCAAATTTCCCAACACGTCCTGCAAGGGCCCCACATTACCCGGGACCTTCTTTTTACCCCCTATGTATTTAAAAAAGGACTTCTTATTGTCCTTAATCTGGGAAGCTAGTCCCAGTTCCATCTCTGCCTTGGCCTTCCTAACTACCCCCCTACATCCCCGAGCAACTGCAGAATAGTCCTCCCTGGTGATGACCCCTTCTTTCCATTGGGTGTAAGCCTCATTTTTAGCAAGGAGACATTCTCGGATGCTTTTGGTGAGCCATGGAGGCTTGTGTGCTCTCCTGCTCCCTTTGATCCTCATTGGGATTACCTTCCTTTGGGCTTGGAGGATTGTCTCCTTAAGGAGCAACCACTCTCCTTGGACACTTGGCTCCCCTCCCCTCTGGGACCTCAGCGCTTTTCCAACTATCCTCTTTAGCTCGCTGAAGTTTGTCCTCCTAAAATCTAGGGCCGCTGCCTTACTGCATGCCTTTGCCACCTTGCGCTGGATGGTGAATTCCAGCAGGCAATGATCGCTGTCGCTCAGGTGGTCGAGCACCTTCAGCCCCCTCACCAGGTCATCACCCATGGCCAGCACTAGGTCCAACAAGGCGTCTCCCCTGGTGGGGCTGTGCACCTCCTGGGTTAGGTGGAGGTCCTGCACTCTGTCTAAGAACCTACGTGAGTGTTCAGACCTGGCTGACTGCTCTTCCCAGCAGATGTCTGGGAAGTTCAGGTCCCCCATGACTACCAGTTAAGGTTAAGAAAAGAAGGGGAGAATTCTGTTACCCTTTGTTAACCTAAATGCCCCTTTTTCAGACATGTAAGTAACATTTTTGACAAATGCGCAGGCTCTGATCCTATTACCCCTGCACTCAGGATGTGTAAGTGTACACAACCAGATTGTATGTGTCCACTAGGCTACACACTGTCAAGGTGTGCAGTCACATACATGGACCCACTGAGAACTTGTAAGTGTATGTATGTTAAGTCTAAAAAATGCAGTTGAACAAAAAATCATGACTAAGGGTAGTAAGGTAACTGTCAGGGTAGATATGCACTTTATAGACTAAAATATAACTAAATAATAACTAAATAATGGCTCTTGGATACTCATGGGGGCGAGGAGGAAGAGACAAGAAAAGGGGCTTCATAATTTCTAACCTGTAGTGTAGTGAAAGGCAGGACTCCTTTTATACTAACTTGTTCAGAGAGTCAAGAGCTTTCATAGGTTACATCCTACTCCATCACAATCTATCAATGACATGATAGTCAGTGCTCTGTGCTGGGAAATTATGGAAACACATATTCAAACCTCTTCAGCAAGTGGGTCCGAAGACCTGAATCTCCTGCTCCCTAGGTGAGTGCCCTAACCACTTAGCTAATGAAGCTAAAACATTTTATGGTCATTGTCCTCCTCCTCTTCTCATTTTTCTGGGACTTACACTTAGGAATATGTGTCTGTAGCTGTGACCATCCATACTAATGTGTCTACAGTACATACTAATACAATCACAATATATGTGTGAGTTCTCACAACACCACTCAGGAGCACAATGGGTTACAGAATTTTGCCTGCAGGCTTCATTTCATTTTATGATAGATGTTTAAATAAATAACACATACATTTTCTCTATCTTGTTCATACTCCTTTCTCTAGAAAATATCCAAGTGGGGTTTGAATAAAAAAAAAATCCCCAAAACATCATTTGTGTTATTTTCCTCTACCTTTTAAAAATTAATTTAGGAAGTAAATAGGTCTCCTAAAGATGCTGAAAAGACTTTTCTTTCCAACTTACCTATCTGGTTATGTTTCTACAAGCTCTGGGAGGTCAGTGAAACAAATAAACTTAGCAAATATTGATGAGCATGTTGCCTTCCGATTCAGTAAGGGATACATATATTCCCTGATCCTCCTCTGGCAGCCATGGGTTATGATGGCTGATAAACAAACAAAAAAAGCAATAGTTGCCTTCGCACCAACAGGAGGAAAGTACACACCCCCACCCCCACCATGCAGTGTACAGAATGCAGGCAGGCACAGAAACAGACCCTGTAACAGTGGGGCACCATTTGTATTGCCCAAATGTACAAGTACTTGCTTCAGAAACAGGTCCATGGCTGCCACTGCCCATGCTAGGTGTAACAAATTAATTAAAGCAAATAATTAGTTTGAAGTCTGTTACATTAAGAGCTACTGAATCCGTCATGTACCACCACTGAAAGAACATGGTGACCCACCTACAGCAATACATGAATTTCTCCCCCACCCCCAGTCCCGCAAGCCCAACCAGCATGAACCTGAGCATTGCCTGGCAGTGGCAAGAGGCACATTACAAGAGACTTACCAGGTCCAGTATGTTACTGGGTCTCAGTAACAGTAGATGATGTATCGGCTACATGGGTTTCTTCCTGACCCTCCACCTCCTCTGCTTCATTATCTGTGCTCATCCATGGAATGGAGGGACTAAGTGGCCCTAAGTGAATGGTAACTGACAGTTCTTCCTTCCACTTATTAGGCAGCAAGGAGTGGACTGCATAAAGCTGAGACATGCTCACGGTTTCACCCTCAGGAGGCGCTGCTGCCACCTCCTCCTCCTCCTCCTCCTCCTCCTTCTCCTGCCCAACCCCAGTGCTGAAAGACTCCATACTGAGGTTGTCACCCGCATCCTTGGAGAGAATGATGGACAGTTTGTCATAGAAGGGGGAAATTGTGCAACCTGCCCCAGAACAAGAATTCACATCTTTGGCTCTGTAAAATGTTGATCTCAGGGAATTGATATTGCACTGGACCTAGGTCCAGTCACGAATGTGCCCTTGCGCCTGCATGCCTTTTGCAATCTCAACTTAAAGAGGCTAATTCCTCCCACTTTCCAGCCTGTCTATGATCCTTTTCTCTGACCAAATGTTGCTTAAGTTCTACAGTCCTTCCTAGGCCTAGCTGGGTCCACAGGTGTTGGAGGTATCAGCCTCCTGGGCCATCAGTTCCACACTGCTGGCTTTGGCTTTCTGAGACATGGCAAAGCAGCTCATGGCCAACAGCACAAGACATTTGTGAAAGGGGGCTTGCATATTTGGGGGGGGGAGGGGGCCTTTATACTCAGGTGGTGCTTGCATGAGGGTCTGGGAAAATTCCAAGGATTGTGAAGTCATTATCTGTAAGTGTCAAAACACCCAAGGGTGATGAAGCACCCAGTTAACAAAAAAGACCTGGTGATGAGGTAAATATGGCCATTGTACTTTGGGGGTCTTTAAGAGAAGGCTGGATAGACATCTGGCTGGGGTCATCTGACCCCAGCACTCTTTCTCACCTAGGCAGGGGGTAGGACTCGATGATCTGTTGAGGTCCCTTCTGACCCTAGCATCTATGAATCTATGAGTCACGGGAAGAAGAAGCGCGGCAGGCAGTGGCCAGGCAACAAAGACATGTCCAGGCAGCGGCAGCAGCAGCAGGACAGGGACCAAGGAGATATCCTCAAGGAATGGCTAGCTGGGCAGCCCTTGGGCGTGATTTTCTGTCAGGATATATTGCTGACAACAACACCTAGGACTGCTTTATTCTTTCTCTTGGTTTTAGATTCATAGATTCATATAGTTGGAAGGGACCACAGTGGGCTATCTAGTCCAACCCCCTCCCCCTGGCAGGCAAGGAAAGAGTCACCAACCCTGGGGTCATGTGATCCCAGCCAGGTCCCCCCCACAAGGATGGGGTGAGCACCACCTCCCTTGGGAGCCCATTCCACATTGGTTATGTTAAAAAAAAGTCATTTACACTTTAAATCTGGGTCTGTCTACAGGGGCATGTGGTGTTGGGGACAGAGGGCAGAAGGGAGGATGGTCAGGGGAAGAAAATCTGGACTGGGCTAGGGGTTTTCTGCTTCCAGACTGAGTAGTTTGGGGGAGGGGGGCATTACACACCATCACCCACAACTGAATGAGCACCCCCCCATGTGGGTGAGAAGGTTAACTATAGCTTTTGGCGGGCTAGGTGTGGGTGGGGGGTGGAGGGGAGAGGGAGAGGGAACCAAGCCAAACAGCCAGCCACATTTTGAAAAACATTTCAAAAACATTTATAAAACAATTCACAACATACCTCCAAAAGCCATATGTGACACTACACAAACAGATTAACGGTGTACCTGGTTAGGGAACAGGAGGGCTCCAATTGAAGCCCCCAGTAGAAACTGTACGAAGATCAATGAGCTCAGGAATATTGGGAAATGTAGTCCAATAAAACCAGAAAGAAAAAGAAGTCAGAAGAGCTCGCCACCACCAACATTAATGACAGCAATCACCAATCAACTGGGCAGCAACAAACACCCACCCATCCACCTGCCTCTCTAAACACTGAATATTTTATGATATCATAGCAATTATCATAGCAGCTATAGTAAATGAAAGAAAAAACACATATATTTGTAACATGGTGATATGGGAATGGAAAGGAATGGGAGGGGAGGATTGTCTTTGGGATTGGAATGGGGTCTTTGGGATCGTGTGCTGATGGTGAGAGACCAAACCAACTGAGCATAGGCACGTGCAAGTGACAAGGATTTTGGGGTGACCATGACTGTGCCCAGGGGAGACTCCCAGTGAGAGTCAGGACTGCCCAGTGAGAGTCTGGGGGCAGGGACTGGGAACCCCAGGTGGTTTACCTGCTGTAATACATTAGGAAAGACATTACAGGGGATAAATTGCTATTCTACTCCCCCTACTGAAATCTGAAGGGAATGACACATGAGGCTTAACTTGCTCGAAAGTGCTGTGTTGTGCAAACAAAAATGCACCGCACCAAAAAAAAAAGCCGCATTAAAATTTTCAGACGCTTTACATTAATGCCTGTGTCATCTACACACACTCAAGGAGTACTAGGAAAACTATTTAAAAGGACTGAATTTGTTGGATAAGTGTAGGTGAATGAGAAGTTGCACCATTATACTAGGTAAAAAAGGATTCAAACTAAAATCCTGAGATTGAATTGAACTCCTATGAACTTTGTAACTCAGATCTAGCTTGCATATAAAGTTTGTCAAGATAAAGTTCCTTACTTTACTGGAGCCATGCATGAAGTGTAAGGAGATCTATCCTATGGAACATCCTATGGAACATGGAAATTCCTTCTTATATAAAATAAAGTTACCTGAATGCAAAGAGGAGAAGTAGTGTAGCAGAAATATAGAAAACTGCATGAAATAAGTCTACAGCAAGTTGAGCAGAGTGTGTAATTAGACTTTTGTTTCCTTCCTCTATCCAGATAGGAGGAGAAACCATCCAATTACCAAGTCAAGTTCAACTGACTTCTAGACTAGTATGAGAAGGAGCTGTGGTACACAATGATGTGTTCTGAGCCACTATAGGAATTGCTGATTATGAAGGGAAGAAGGAGAATACCCAGGACTGTAACAAAGTTGGGAGCAGAAAGGGCTCTCTGTCCTTTTTGAACAAGTGAGATCTCTGAAAGAAGCTGTTTAATATTGCTAAATGATAATAAGAAGAGGAAGGGAGCCAAGACAGAAAGGTTAGGCAGAGCTATGAGGCATATGAGAACTGAGAAATTAAAATGAGGTATGAAAAAGACCCTTAAGCAAAAAAAACAAGCAACAAACAAAAAAGTATAGATCCATAAAACAAACAAATAAAACACCAAGCAAAGATAGGAAATAGGCCCTGGGAGATCTGTAGAAAGCTATTCTAAAATGAGACAATAAAGACTCCCGAGACTGGCTCTTACTAGTAATACACATTTTTTACTAATCAAAAAGGGACAAGCTGGCAAGTAAAGCTATAAGAATTAGCATGTACTTCTGAAGTGTGAACCTGGAACAGTTCCTCAGCTGGTGTCATTCAGTATTGTTCTGTCAGCCAACTTGACCTCTTATCTATAATTTGGGAGAATAGTCTTATAGTTGGCATAACTGTAGGTTATTTTTCTTTTTCCTCTAAGACTACTAATATGAGTATAACAGGACAATCTACCAGCTGCTGGGCTCTTCAAAGACCTTTCAAGTCAGACTCAGGCCTGCTGAGTGAGGGTGGCCTCGAACCTGATTCTCCTGTATTCTGGTAAAGTGCTTAAACCCCTTAGGTATTCAGGCTAAAACATGGGAGGGTCCTAATCCTTCTCTTTTTCTTCTGGGTAGAATTTTTGTGACTTACACAAATATACAACAGTATTACTGCCCAGCCAGTGTGTACCTACTGAGAATTTTCATTAGCAGTAGGGATGTTTATGTATTCCCACTGCCCAGGTAATAGAATCACAAACTGTATATGAGTGACAAAAAGACCACTTATGCTGCTGGAAAATTGCCATTTGGATGCATAAAGTGAAATAGAATTTTGCCCCTACTGTTTCAGGGAAAATAGTGCTTACCTTTGATTTTTTATACAAGCACACCTCCAAATCTCTCCACACTTTGGCAAACCATAGCACACTCACTGATCAGCCAGAAAGGTGATTGGTAAGGGGTAAGGCAACTTTTATCTCTAAGTCTCTCACTTGAACCTGACTCAAACTGACAGGCAATGAAATAGCTGTGAGCTGGCCTACCGATAAATAAGAATAATTGCTCACCACCATCATTTTATCGCAAATTATGCAGAAATCTATTTATATATATTTTTACTGGAAAGTCAACAGATTACCATTTATTTAACAATAAATATAATTCAGAAGCACTTAAGCATTAAATTAACAGATTAAACTGTGGACACATTAGACACAGAGTCACATTTAAAAATGCCTGTAACAAAGCTTACATTCATAGATGCTAGGGTTGGAAGGGACCTTATTGGATCATCGAGTCTGACCCCCTTGCCCTGTGCAGAAAAGAGTGCTGGGGTCAGATGACCCTAGGCAGATGCCTATCCAGCCTTCTCTTAAAGACCCCCAAGGTAAGGGACACCTCCAACACCCATAAGGTAGGGGATACCCTGGGAGGCCCATTCCAAATTCTGGCCACCCGTACTGTGAAGAAGTTCTTCCTGATGTCCAGCCTAAATCTGCTCTCTGTCAGTTTGTGACCATTGTTCCTTGTTACCTCAAGAGGTGCCCTGGTGAACAGAGCATCTCTGAATACTTGCTAATGAATCCCCCCACTAATGAATTTGTTGGCAGCCACAAGATCACCTCTCTGCCTTCTATTTCAGAGGCTGAAAAGATCCAGGACCCCTAGTCCTCCTCATAGGGCTTGGCCTGCAAACCCTTAACCATATGAGTGGCCCTTCTCTGGACCCTCTCTAGGTTATACACATCCTCCTTAAAGTACGGCACCCAAAACTAAATGCAGTACTCCAACTGAGGTCTGACCAATGCCGCATAGAGGGGAAGTATCACCACCTTGGATCTATTTGCCATGCACCTGCTGATGCATGACAAAGTGTGGTTAGCTTTCCTCATGATTTTGTCATACTGATGATTCATGTTCATCTTGAAGTCCACTATGACTCTGAGGTCCCTTTCCACCTCAGTGCTGCTGAGAGGGTCATTCCCCAGCTGGTAAGTGTGATGAATATTTTTACATCCTAGGTGCAGCATTCTGCATTTGTCCTTGTTGAACTGTATCCTGTTGTGTTCAGTCCACTCTTCCAACCTGTCTAGGTCTGCCTACAGTTGTTTCCTACCCTCTGGTGCATTCTCTTCACCCCAAAATTTAGTATCATCCACAAACTTGGAGAGAGTACACCTCACTCCCACATCAAAGTCACTTATGAAGACATTGAAGAGTACAGGTTCAAGGACTGAGCCCTGTAGGACCCCATCGCTCACATCCTTCCAGGTTGATACTGACCTGTCTACCACTACTCTCTGGGCACGTCCCCCAAGTCAATTTGCCACCCACTGGACTGTGAAAACTTTTACGTCACAGCCTCTTAATTTATTTATGAGAATAGGGTGAGATACTGTATTGAAGACCTTCCTAAAATCCAAGTAAACGATATCCACTTCTACTCCTGCATCTTGGTGTTTTGTGACCCTGTCATAAAAAGAAACCAGATTGGTCAGGCATGATCTACCTGCTACAAACCCGTGCTATTTTCCCTGCTACATTATTTTTCCTGCTGGACTCTCAAAAATATGATCCTTGATAATTTTTTCAAAGACTTTTCCAAGGATAGACGTGAGACTGACTGGCCCATAACTACTTGGATCCTCCTTCCTCCCTTTCTTGAAAATAGGGACCAGATTGGCCCTTTTCAAGTCCTCCAGGACCTGACCCAAGGGTCATGAGTGCTAAAACAGCCATGCCAGTGGTTCTGTTATGACATCAGCCAATTCCTTCACTACCCTCAGAATCAGTTTATCCAGGCCTGCTGATTTAAACACATCCAGTCCATCAAAGTGATTCTGCACTAAGTGAGCATCAACAGTTGGTGGGCTGGTGTCCCTCTGATGCCCATCTAAAAACCCATTCAGAGACTTGTCTTGACCCCTATTCAGGAACACTGAGGCAAAAAACTCATTGAAAAGCTCAGCTTTGTTCCCACTGTCTGTCACTAACTGTTCCTGCTTGTTCAGTAGGGGTCTTATGCTGCCCTGCACCTTTCTTTTACTCCTTACACACCTAGAAAATGACTTTTTGTTTTTTTATTTCTGTTGCCAGCCTCAGCTCTGTGGTTGCTTTGGCCCTTCTAACTGCCTCTCTGCAAGTGGGGGTCAAGCAGGTATACTCCTCCTTGGTAATTTCCCCCTGCTTCCACTGCCTATATGCCAATTTTTTTTTTTTGCCCTTAGGCTTTATCTTGATTTCTTTGTTTAGCCAAGGAAGTTTTTTGGCCCCTTTGCCTCCTTTCCCTCACAATGGGATAGTCTCCCTCTGTGCCTAAATGATCGCTTCCTTTAGGAATGACCACCCTTCCTGGACTCCTATCTCACCAATACTTCTATCCTGCAGTGCGTCGTTGACTAAACTCCCGAGCACACTGAAATTAGCCTTCTTAAAGTCAAGCACTTCCACCCTAATAGTTATCTTACCCAACCAATGCCATATGATGAATTCTAATAATTAATGGTCACTCTCCCCAAGGTAACCACAGATCTGCTGCTCCCCCACCAGATTCTCCCTTGTAACCAACACCAAGTCCAGTAAGGCATTCCCCCTAGTGGGACCGTATACCTTCTGCATTAGGTGAAGGTCCTGCACACAGGTTAAAAACCTACATGAACAGTTGGATTTGGCTGACTGCTCCTCCCAGCACGTCAAGGTAGTTTAGGTCCCCCATGACAACCACATCCCTAGACTGTATGACCTCTGAGAGCTGCCTCGAGAATTCCCAGTCTAGCTCCTCCTCTTGATGCGGCGGTTTGTAGTAGACCCCCACAACCAAGTCCCTTTCCCCCGACCTCCATGTATCCTAACCTACAATAACTCAACTTTCTCCTCCTCTGATTCCATTTGATTAGGGTAGATATATAATGCTCTTTAACATAGAGAGCACTCCCCCCCCTGCCACTTTCTTCCCTACTCTCTCATCTGTACAACCTATAGCCCTCCATTTGTACTGCCCAGTTGTGGGTAGGGTCCCACCAGGTTTACATTAGCCCCACTAAATCAAAGTTATTGTTTGCAAGCAGGAGTGTGAGTTATTCCTGCTTGTTTCCCATGCTCCTAGCATTTGTATAAAGGCACTTGAGCCCTCCGAATGGTGCCTTTGGTGTCCCCCCATTCTGATGCCCAATGGGCCCCTTAGTACTTACCTGGGATATTCTGCTGCATGTCTCATAGATTGTAGGTCTTAGATTTTCATCTCCTGCATCCCCATCCCCCATCGAACCTAGTTTAAAGCCTGACGTAGGAGATCAGCCAACCTGTTAGAGAAGAGACTTTTACCTTTTGTGGAGAGATGGATACCATCTTGTTCAGTACTAAGCTGCTCTATACAGCAGAGACCCTAGTGAAATCCTGGAAGGAGCCAATAGGAGAACTCCCATCTATTTCAGTAGACATATGATGTCACACCATGACTCTTCATGGAAAAGGTCTTTAAAATGTTATGGCTTTTGTCACAGGTTTTGCCACTGTATTTTTTTTAATAATTACCCACAAGCAAAGAACAGGTTGCAAGACCTTATTTCATTAGTCCATTCATGCAGACACAGGGACCTACTGACCTGCCTTTATACAGCTGGCTAACTAAGTAATTGCATATTTTTATATATATGTTACAAGCAATTATATGTTTAGTTCCTTGGAAACAGACCCAGGCAACAAGTTTAAGAAAAAGTACATTAAATTCATATACCCACTAATGGTTTTCCTTTTGTTTACATTTTCTGCATAAATTATTCTCTTTTATTTATTCTTCTCCCCTTTTTACTGCATACGGTTATGCAGAGAGAGGTTGTAAAAACAAGATCATAAAGAACCTGAATAATGTTTTATTGTCATTGTCTAATTTCCATTGCAATACTATAAGAAGCCTTTGTTCCTTTCCAACTGCCTCTGTAGAATGTTATGCTTCTACAATTATTTTCATGTTTTAGAGTAGTCCTATGAAGAAGATTATAGGTGATTTAAATCAGTTCCACTGAAAAGAGTTGAAATGAAGGGCCGTGCAAAGGCAGTAATTTTTGAACTAACAAATAGGCAGACAGGAGTATACATAAAGACAAAGGGCACAGATTTAAGCTATATTGAGTAGTTAGGTTGAAGAAAGATAGTTGGCTTTAAGCCACTTCTTTGCTTCAGTCCTAGAGGTGAGGATGGCAAATTTATCTCACTCCCAGGGCAGGTGCCAGGAGCTATAGGACTACTCTATTTATGCTAATTGGAGAGTCTTCTACAGAGTGCTCTGGTAGAGAATCAACAAAAACACATCCAGATTCAACTACCTTTGCCCCCAAAACATATGGTGTCACCTCAGGATGCACCTTACCTAGAAGGGATCAGGAGATGATGACAAAAGTGGGTAAACTAGCTTTGATATGGGGTGATCCTCAGTTGTCCTCAGTTGTCCTCAACTTTGATGTCATTGGATTGCCATGACAATACAAATTGGCTGAAGGAGGACAGGGGGCATGATTCAATACATGAAAAGTTACAGGTACTGTGACTGAATATCATGCATATTAACCCATCTACATGGTTTAGTGTATGTTTGCATATGAACATGTAGCAACAGCCCATTCATGGATAGTATCAGAATTGTTTGACCATGTGTCAACATAATATTACTGAGGCTTAATGGAGATTATTTTTATCTTCTGTATGACATATCTGAGCTCTCACAATGTCAATATGATAACTGAAAAGACCTTTAGAGCTTACTCAATATACTGTCCTGTGGCATTGGGGTGGTGTGCCCAGAGGGCCTTAATAAGCCAGAAATTTGCATCTAACTTATGTAGTTTACTTAAAGTATATACCAGTATATAGCGTTAAATAGCCAAAGAGTTTTGAGGTAATATAATGCTTGTGTGGTTATCCAGGCATTATTGTTTGAATGTGCCGTATAAAAAAAATTAAGTGGGTGTTAGTTTATGGTTGGCCAAACACACAGAGCTAAGAAATACTGGCATTTGATCAGTGGAAAAATACTAAATATATTGTATATGACTTGATTTGTATGAATGTGCAAGATGAAGAATGCATGGAAGTGAAATAGAGGTGTTGGGATCAAGGAAAAAGAGCTCATTTTGATCTACTTGCTGGTACAGTCCTTGCCAGATCATGGCCCAGTCTCTCATGGTAGTGAGAGTTCAGATCTCTGAGGAGGTATGAGATTGCTTGCCAAGAATTATTTACCCTAAGAATTATTTAATGTTTAGGAGTTTTACCTTGTGTTATGTCTAATAAAAAGTTTAAATTCACTTAGTCTCTGAAGCTGTCTTATTCAGTAGTGTACCTGATAGAGGGTATGTGACATAGAGCCTGTCTCTTTATGTGGAGACTGCAGCAGGTCAAACTTGCTATGTGTGGGTTGCAGCAGAGGAGCACAGACTGACCATTAGGAAAAAGGGAAGCCCTTGTGAGTGGTTGGGGAGGCACATAACCAGAAGGGGTGGGGTTTTGTGGCATACAAACTCAGTTTCCTAAGGCAAAGTGAGCAGTTTGGCCCTATATGCTGCAGGGAGGGGAGCTCCTGGGGCAGACCACTGCAGGAAATAGGCTTACCCAAGTTACCCAAGAAAGCTGGCCAGAGAGAACTAAGGGGCAAACATAGCTTGTGGTAGGGTATTGATACAGAGTGGGCATGAGTTCTACTTTGAAAATAGTTTGCTTATATTTGTGTTATGTTTTAAGTTCTACACCAGAGGAATGGGTTGTGGCTATGGGGGTGATATGAAAGTGACAGGGCCACCTGAGGGGCTTCCATCTTAGAACCTTGTAAGGGTCAGAGATGCCAGGGGGATGAGCAGAGTAAGAGAAGCCTGGGACAGGGACCCTTAGGGGCTGTCACAAGGGACTATGGCTGGGGAACCTGGAGCCCAAGAGGGAAATGTCAGTCACTGAAGGTGAGATAAGAGACTGAAACCTGAGAGGGCAAAACCAGAGGGCTGAAGGGCCTGGACTCTGAGAGAGTGGGATCATGGCTGGGAAGCAGGACCCAAGGTTCTAGGGCAGTGGGCTTTGGCTGAGAGGCACAGCCTGAGTAAGAAAGCCTTTGGTCATTTCTGACACCCCTGGGGCTGGAGGAATCACTCCTGCAGCAATCCTCTGGCTCCAGTAATTTTCTGTATCCCTGAGGCAGAGGGTGTGGCATGCACAGAAGGGGGTGCTACTATGCAGAACCACCCACCTCCCTATGCCAGGCCTAAAACCATGCTTCAGGAGTCTCCCTTGGGGAGCCTATAATTGACTGCCCCACTTCCTGGAGAACATCTGCAAGCCTGAGGTAATGCTGCCACCACTTGGGCACTGGTCTCCGGTAGGGCTCTGTGCAGCCCATGGCACACAGACCCTGCAAACCTTGGGGGTGCTTTGCCCACAGTAGTATTTCTGGGTGCTTTTTTCAGCCCAAAGCATCCAAAAATAGCATCAGGTAAATGAGGGAAAATAAGAAGACAAACTCTATTGGCCAAACTAGGAGCTTCCTCTCTCTGTACCCACAGTACCACAGCAAGGCCCGCTGTAACCTGATACCTTTATTGATTGGAGAGAGAGGGGGTAGAATGAGAAAGTCAGAAGACACTTTAAGCAAACATAAGCAGTGTGAGTCCTTTATAGGAAATTGGACACAGTAATCCTTTTAAGGCACAATTAGCCTAAACCTAATTCCTAACTCCTGGCCAGTATTCAGGGTTTTACTTACAGACAATAACAGGGGCATGGTACTTGTGGTATTCCAAATGCACACCACCAGGAAGAGAGTGCTTTCCCCTCCCACTAGAACTGTATCTGGCCAGGTCACCTGGTTGACCAGCCTGAACCAAAAAGAAAGCAAGGAGAGGGGGGTCACCTAGTCAGACCCAATTTAGGGGCAAAGAAAGGGGGGTTTCTTCACAGGGGGAACACCCCTGCAGTGATCCTTCAGCCTTGGAGGTTCCCCCACACCCCACGGGGTGGGAATATCACTACAGGGAGGTGGAGCCTTCAGCCCTGGGGATGCATAAACCACCCAAGCAGCTGTGAGCCCTTCAACTGAGATGCATGGGACTCCCAGCTGTAAGAGTCTGCTTCTTGCCAGTGAAGGGGGAGCTAAGGATCGGGCTCCCCTGCACCAGCAATAAGACCCAATGGGATCTAATGTGCAATCCTGCAATATTGCCTCCTGTCATGTACATGTAGAACAGCCCAACACTGCAAGTACCTGCTAACATTGCAGGTTACATATGTACTTTTGAACATTTCACGCTGCAACTTGAGGTGGTATAATAGAGGAAATTTGGGAAGAGTCTCTGAAATCATTCCAGATTACATGGGCTTGCTTCTAGCCTTCCTAAGAGTGTTGTGCACTGTTCTGGCAATTCCAAGGAACTATAATGAAAAATGAGTAAATCCAGACTTTCTGGGAAAGAAAAATAAAAGTTGAATATTCAACACTGTTGGCAATCTGAAGGGAAAAGTCTTTTTTGTGACGTTTTTGGCACTTACAGTTTTGGCTCTGTCCAAAGACTAGAAAAGAAAGGAAAAAGAAATCCAAATATATCATAAAATTATTAAATGTTCAATTGAGTTTTGTTGAGGGAAAGTCTGGAAATGGAATAGTTGATTCCCTTGAACTATTCTACACCTGTGCTGTATGTAACAGAGGTGTCTAATATTTTGTCCCATAAGAGCAAATATGTTACTATGTAAATACCAGGTGCCATGATTTAGTGTTGAAACAGGTTCTGTAACCTGCTTTCCTTCATTGAGATTTCCTAGTGCAGGGGTTTCATGAGTTTCAGCTCATTAACGTGTTTTTCCTTTATTCCTACAATTCTTGGTGTAGAAGGTGTGGTGAGAGTATGCAAAGAAATGGTCTGATACATGATGTACTCCTGGAATGCCCAGTTGATGTATGATTATTTGAGAATGATTGCCAGTTGATGCAACCACCCAAGTTGTACTAACCTGTGCTAACAAAAAGAATCAGAAAGCCATAGCAGTCTTCTTTCTAGCCTGTCCCAGGTGAGAAAAGGGAAATATCCTTTGATCAGTGCTCCCATAGGTTTGAGCATAACCAATCAGTCATTCTTCTGCTCTATTTCTAGTGGATTTTTCAAAACTTGGCATGTAAGCAGCCATATCTATGCTTCTCCTTCCTCTGAAATGAAGCAGATGGCCACTGGAAGACCTATTGAATATGTGCCAGAGAAGGCATAGCAACTATTCAGAGCTCTCTGCAGACACCAGAGCTGGTCCTGGGGACATGGGAAAAATGCTGACAAGCAAATGTAAAGAAGCCCCTTCTTTCTCTCAGAGCAAGAACCTCAATTTAAGCATAATAAAGTACAGCCCTGTGATCTTAGAACACATATTCAAATACAAGATTTCTTCTTAACAGTTATCTGAGAGATCCTCGGAGCATCAAAACAGCAGGTCAAACACATTGACAGCAAAAAATTGTAAATACGTATCAGAGCCAATTCAGCTATGTGCTGATTAGGGATTGTTTCTTATAGAACATTTCAAGTGCTTTGTCCACACCAGTTTAAGTATCCAAGCTTCTATGTCTTACCTTTCTGGGAACCTGGTCTGAATAACTTTTATGAGTTCAGTTGTATATATGTATCTTTCTAATTCATGTCCAGTACATATAACCCTCGCAAACATACAATCTACCAAAAATAGTGAAATAAATGTATTTTTAACCTGCAACAAAACAACATGAGCCCTAAGCAAGAGCTGTAGCAAGTTATTTCATTAAAGCAGCTGCAAATTGTAGAGATGACCCTAAATGGACCTTTTTCTGCACCTTATATCTCCCCATTGGGTATATTTATTGTTTTTGGACTTCCTCTGGAGAATTACTTTTAAGTTAGTTATTCTTGACCATACTGCTATTTAATCCTGGGAGGGAAGGGAAAGGAAAACAGTTTATAAGGTTCTCAGTGACCTTGAAAGCAGAAACAGCTGTCAAGGTCATGTTCAGCCTGTTGACTGAGTTCAGCAGGGATCTTTCAGGTTGACCAATTTTGCCCTTGCTAAAGGTGACACTTTATTCCGTGGTAATTGCAGAGAAAAAAGTGGGGTAGGCAATTTAGCGTTTCATGTATAAAAAGGAAAATGTATATATATACAGATAATTGTGTGTGGAAGTATGGGGTGAGAGGTGTATACTGATTCCAATGAATGGCTAGTTAGACACTTTAGTTTATATTATATTTCATGTAATTGCCTTGAAAAGTCATGTGGTATTCATCCATGAAGTATTCAATTTTATTATCAATTTTTAATTGGGTGGCAATAACACTATTTCACTTTCTGATGCACAGCTTGAGTGCACACACAATCAAGAGAGACAAGCTGTGAAAATAGCCCTTTGGGGTTCCTCATTTTGTTCTTTTTTGGACTTCACTACCAAAATTGCTGATCTCTTTTTGTACAAATCCAACATTTTTCAACCCATGAATCTTGAAAACTCAAACTGGGCAGCATTGTTTCTAGTATGTTACCAGTAATTCTGTTTTTTTGAGGTTGGACATTATTATGACTGCGTTGACATTTGGTGAGCCATAACAGAATACGCTGCACGCTTTTGTTTGCTTTATTGGCACAGTAGCTCATTTTTAAAAAATGTTAGTTATATCAGAGAAGTAAAGGAAGTTGAGGAAGAAGGTAATATTTCTTACTGGTTACTGTTTGCAACAATGTAACGTGCTGATAAATTTCTGTCTAAACTTCTGAAACCTTATGTGGCTTGGCCCAGTTCTGCTGTGTTGGGAGAAGGGAAACTACATTTGTTCAGTGGTCATTCAAGGAGACGAAAATCAAGGACCCGGTTCCAGTGGTGATCTTTGTGCAGTAGTGTGCAGTGGTCAGTTGGGAGAAGGACAGGGGAAGATGGAGAAGAGGTAGATCCTGTACACATCCTCCAGTTCTGCCTGTCACAGTTACTGAATGGACTGTACCTTTGAACTCTTCTGTCACCTCAGCTCTCCTTTTGTGTCATCTACATTTCCTCCCACATGCGTTCTCATCTCCTCTCATCAGACTCATTTTTACTGGCGAGAAATTATCACCACAGATATTTTTGTCCATTTGTTTCTAGAAAAATGGCTGTTCAAAGGTCAATGAGACAATCTGTTCAACCCCTGCCTTTCTCTGATTGTATATAATATCTTTTCCCTGAACGTTTCCTCAGCATTTTTCTCTTCACAGTTGGCAAACTGTTTGGGATAGACTGTTTCATATAAGACTTTACAGCAGTAAAGCCTTATATGAAACATTCAAAGCCTTCTGCTCACTTACGGCAAATCTAATGTCTTCGCTCAGTAATATTGAGTTAATAGCTTTACAGCAGAGAATTGGTCTTGAAATATAGCACGTCGACATAATAACCATCTACCACTGATGTCGATGGTTTACTATTTAGTCCTGGGCATGGCCTTATAAGCTTAAAAGAAAAAAAGATAATATTTTGCATTTTAAACTTGTTATACTCAGTATACAAGTAAATGCTTCAGCACAGAACAACAGAAAAGAGGTGTAAGCTAACCAGAGAAAGTACATGGTTAAACAGCTAAACCTTTTATTCTCTCCATACTGATTCTTCCCCCCATTGTACAAGAGCAATAGTCTTTGATCAGCTAATTTATTTTGTACTGAAATGGCATCTCTGCTGTGAAAGGATCACCTTTCTTCAAAATTTCATATTTCTCTCATGAAATCTATGATATAAATGCTGCAACCACTGAAATGCGACTCTGATCAATAGGTCACAGCTCTTTATCTGCTCTTTTATACTTTCAAGGTTGGATTACTGCAGGCCTCCCAATCACTCTGTACAGCCTGGGTCTTGCACAGATTTTAGTAGCTAAAGTTTCATGAGTTTTATAAATGTATCCCACTCACATGGGAACCACAACATAGACTCCTCAACAAATTGATTTTAAACCACATAGTAGTGCCAGTGACAAATACCAATTGCCATCTGCAGGCAGTTCAAAGGGTTAGGAGAAATGCTATGATGAGTCTCAGTCAAACTCCTAGTGAACAGTTTGGATGGTAAGAGTATTAGCCTGAGACTCAGACCCTGTCTCTGTTAGCCAAGTTGAATCTATTACTTTTCTACATACTTTCTGTGTTACCTTAGGAAAGTCACTTAAGGAAAACATCTGTTTTAGTGCTAAGATACTAAAGAGATATTTATTCAAATTCTTGGAATCTAGATAATTAAATAATGTTCTACTTTATCATGTGCAATGGCCTGAATTGTGCTAGGATTTTTACTTTTCTTGCACATCTAGATTTTTGCCCAAGACAACTAAGTTTGCCATTATGAGAACACCCAGAAGCTATTCAAAATGACCCCAGATGTGTCCAATGGTATGCACAATATACTGTGATTCAGTTTCACTGTGGAGACTCAAAAATTCCAAACAAAAACCCCAAAATGTAGTTGATTACAAACCATATATAGCAACTAATTTAGTAGTGGTGCCTACTGTTACCCCATAGCACACCAGTTAAGCACCTACCCAGGCTGTGAGTCAAAGGTCTAAGCTCACCTCTCACATATGTATTTGAACCCCGATGTCCTACATGAGAGGATAGGCTCTTAACCAGCAGGCTATAGGCTACACTGTACTGAGTGCTACTGGTTCTTCATAATGAGAGAAAGAGAATAAGCAAAAAGCACCCTGATGCACAGCCCAAGGAGCTGGGTGCTGCATTGGTAGAGAATAAGCCCTTACTTCCAATGCTGTTTGTGTATTTGTATTTACATAGTCATTGGAAAAAGAACAGAGATAAAGAGAAAATATCAAGCTTTTTTTCAAGTGGTGTTTTACTCACTTGAAATTGCCTTTTTTGGGCAGGGTGGGGAGCTGAATAGATACTGTCCTATTTGGAAAAATGTCTAGTGGAACTACTATTTCATGCAGGAAAGGCTTATTGGAAGACATGCCCAGAATCCCTAATAGAAAGGAATGAATACATGCTTTTGGAAAAAGGAAAAGAGAACTTAGTATATTGTTAGTTGTAAATATATGACTACACTTGTGGGCTTTATTTTTTTCTGAAAGGTAAGTTGGAAGACTTTCCTTTCAGAAAAAAAAACAAAACAAAACCCACAAGTGTAGTCAACATTCTCCAGATACTTGTCCGTAGTTTTGAGTTACCTTATGAGACACTGAACTATTCTCTCCAATACCAAATTATGCTGAATTCTCACTTCTCCCATGACCCCTTTCACCATATATCTGCCCATTAATGTCTATGTCACTTGGCTTCCATCTGTAAAATGGGGGCAACAACACTGCCCATCCTCCAAGGAACATTGTGGCAATAAAAACCTTAAAGTTTGAGAGTTTTGTGGATAATTTAGTAATGGGGGCCACAGAAGTATACAGTAAAGACAGGTGTTCACATCACAAACCAAACAATAATTTAGAGTACTAAACAGGTATGCAGCATTCTTAATAGTGAAGTCAATATTTTAAAGGGCACGATGGAGCTCTGTGAGTGTGGGGTAAGGAAATTACACACATTCCACAGACAGGGAGAAGTGCAGAGATCATAAAGAAATATTTTTCTTTCTTGTGCATAATTTCAAAGAAAACATGAAAATGCTTATTTTAAGTATTGAGATATGTTCCTTTTAAAAGAAGTTTAAAAAGTTATTATTCAACAATGTGAATTTTTGTTGAAAAAGGATATTTTCATTGCCAAAAAAAGAAAAAAAAAACTTGACTGGATTTTTCACAGAAACAGCTTTATACTATTGCACCTTAAATAAGTACTGATGACTAAAGCATTGAACAACTTATCTGTAAAATTGTAAAATATCTTTCACATGTTCCTGACATACCAACATACTTATTATTAACTGAAGTTATTATAACTAATATATGTCATTAGCTATCCAGCCATTTTCAAATCCTGCTACACTGTTTGTTTTGATGGCCCCCTATGACCATGAATTTCTGAGTAGATTATAATTCTTCTTAGCATGGTAGGCTTGTTCTACCTTGAAATGCAAGGTACTTTCAGCAGCACAGCAGGGAGCTTTAAATGGAGTTTTCAATACTAAAGTACGCCTTACCTTGAAATGTATACTGCATGCGCATTTGACCTGGGTATAGTATTCAGTAGCTTTTGCATTATATGTGTGTGTGTGTATGTGTGTGTGTGTGTGTGTGTGTGTGTGTGTGTGTTTTGTAACCCACAGGCGAGTGTAGGTCAAAGGCCCTCCCTTCTGCCCAAACTATGGATAGTAGGAGACTGTTACAGAGTATCTAAAGATCTCTGTCTTAAAATGTAGGAGATTAAAACTCTTAATTTTAGAAATCACTAGTGTGTTAGCTTAGATGCTAGTCACCCTACATGGCATATTGTACATGGCAGAGTCAACATATTCATTCATCCTTAGCACCACGTTCATGCTCAGTCACAAAAGTTCACAAATAAGATTTTCATAGCTACTGAGGATTGGCTGGTATCCCAGATAGCTCTGAAAATTGAAATCCATGTTCTCATTTCAGTTACATTAATGAAACTAAGCAACTCTACTGATTTTTGTTAGTATTATCCTAATGAAACTGAACTACAATTGTCTAAAGGGGGGTTAATATGCTAGTGTCTTTTTAAACATAAATTATTCATTCTTTAGTGGAGAAATAGTGCTGAAATAGTTATTAGAAGGTGTTGGAATTTATTAGTAAACTTTATTGAAGAAAAAAAATAAAGGAAGGGCTATGCATGTTTACAGTCTTGTCTTCTCCAATCAGCACAGATTTATACTGTTGTAAAATTTTGTTCCTTTTTTTTTTTCAAAACTGTTCTTCCAAGCTATATCTATCTTAAAGATTGTAGCAATGCAAACTAATAATTTGATAATGACTTTTAGGGAACATAAGCTGGAGTTCACGGTATTGTAGGATAATTAATTCTGGTATATCTTTAATCAGTGGTGCATCATAGTTTCATAGTTTCTAGGGTTGGAAGGGACCTGAGCAGATCATCTAGTCCGACCCCCTGCCATGGCAGGAAAGAGTACTGGGGTCAAACAACCCCAGCAAGTTGTTCACCTAACCTCCTCTTAAAACCCCTCAGGGTAGGAGCCTGCACCACCTCTCTTGGAAGTTGGTTCCAGACCCTAGCTGCCCTGACCGTGAAGTAGCGCTTCCTGATGTCTAACCTAAACCTACCCTCTGCCAGCTTGTGACCATTATTCCTGGTCACTCCTGGCAGTGCTCGGGGGAACAGTGACTCCCCCAATGCCTGCTGATCCCCCCTGACTAGTTTATAACAGGCCACAAGATCCCCCCTCAGCC
>NW_017729025.1:46858228-46870022 GCF_001723915.1 Gavialis gangeticus | reverse complement strand
GACCTGCTCGAGATGCATCTGTGGATGCATGACAAGGTACGGTTGGCCTTCCTAACTGCCTCCCCATGCTGCCAACCCATGTTCATCTTGGAGTCAATGATGACTCCAAGATCCCTTTCCCTTTATATTTCTAGAGATAGAATTGTTTTTTAATATAGTTGGTTTTTTAAAACCTCCTTAGAATATGTGAGAGCTTTCAGCTATTTATTTTTGTATGCACAAGCTGCCTTTGTTGTTGAATTGTCCCCTACAGCAGAAGTGATTTTTACTATTCAAAAGTAGGACACAAAATAGCTTTTCAAGAGTTTACTAGGCAAACAAGTTTTATTTGAATATTGAAGCTTCAGGATTCAAAGAAACAGAAAAGCATACCAAAAAACAGATAGACATACAGGTTTTGTCCAGATGAGCAAAGCCATACAGTATGTGATGCTGCAGACATGTCTGTGGCACCATGTAGTGCATGTTCAGCTATTCTCTGTGCTGCAAGGGAGCAGCAAGCAGGGGTGGGGGCTGACCCCTGGATATCTGGGGGTCAAAAAAAGCCATGCAAAAAAGCGGAGCGGAGCACACAGTGTGTGCTGCTCAAAACCAGAGCCTGGTTGGCCAGAGCTGTGCTCTGGCTGCCGGCCAGACTTTGAGCGGCAGGATCGTTGCTGCTGAAGCCCCAAGAGGCCCCCAGGACTCCAGATAAGTTTGGGGTCCCCAGGGCTGGCCCCAGCCTCCCCTGCCCCACCCGGGGTAACCTGCTGCATTCCAGAGGGTACGTGGTATGTCCCACTGCTAGTTGTCCCAGGGAACCAAATGTCCACACTCATGTGGACACAGCCACAGACACACAAACAATCCAATACTGGGATGTTCAGCTTTCAGGAGGGCCATTTTATCCCAGGTGTAACAATCTGATTTAACATAACTGTTGCACCAACTGGAGATGGATTGAGTGTACAATGCTCCACATGCTACTGCCATCTCATATTTTATACTGAAAGGTGTAAAAGTGGACAATGTAGTAAATTTCCTTCCATCAGTGGAGTCTTCAATTGCACCTTTAAGTCAGCTCTGTGGCTCTTTGCACTGCTAAAGCAGCACAAATCAGTGTTAGTCAGGGCTGAAAAGTGACCTAATTATATTTGCAGGTGCTCAGCACTTCTAAAAATCTTGCCAAATGAAGAGACATGGAGATTATTCCTCCCATTCAGTCCCTCCCAACCAGTCTTGTCTTGGCAGAAAGAAAAAACTTTTAGCCTACATTTCTCTTTTTCCTGCCCCCCTTTCCACCCCCAAACTTAACACTTGTCAAGTTGCATTATACTTACATATGATACAGTAACTTAAAACATACCTTTTGGTAAAGGAGCTCACGCAGCTCTCCAGCGTGGGTAGGATTAATCACAAAGGATAATTATAGCTCTATATGAAATGCATATAAAATAATCTCAAGTCTTTGTTGAACAGGCCCAGAGTGCAGTGAAGCAACTTTTAGCAAGGAGGAGGAAAAGTAAAGCACATTCCACCTTAGGAGAAGGTAATGAACTCCCATGCCTGAGAATCCTCTCAAACCATTTCTTTCAATTGCCTTTTAAAACTCAGGACAATAATACATCCTTTGAGGTGAGGATGAACAACTTGCAGTTAAAGGCAGTAATAAAACACAGCCCTGGTTGCTCTCCTTCTGCCTGAAGAATTGTCTATCCTATTGAATCAGTTGCAGACTATTTGCCCTTTGTACGAGCTAAAAAAAAAAGCATGACCAGTTAGAGGTTATCGTTGATAATGAAATTATACAACAAGAATTTTGTACTGATGTATTAATAAACAGAATAATACAAATGGAGGCCAGGTACAGAAGTTACACTTATTGCATGGTACAGATGGTCAGGGCATGTAGAATGCTATAAATATGGCAGATCCCACTCTAAAATAGCCCTGGAGAGGTGTGGTATCAGACTTCAGCGCTGTAGGTTAGAGCGCTGTAATGAACATGCGTACCAGATCCCACTGTCACTCAAGTTACATCACATTCTGCCAGTAACAGGTGGGTCTTTGCAGCACCCTGCTCACCTGCCCTCACAGGGCGATGGTCTAGCCTTGGCCAGAGCTCATGCGGTGTGCCCAAGTGCCAGGCTGGTCCCGGCCCTGGTCTGTCAGTGATAAGAATCAGTGAAGCCCCTGTTTCCAAGCCCACTCCCTTGATCCCTCTGGCCAGTTATAAGCTACTGTCTGGTATTATCTATTGCTCAGTGTGTGGAGTCCATCCACACCATCTGGGCATTTGTAAAGACAGGAGCTTCTGATTCAGTGCTGTGCTGATTGTGGACACTGCATTCACATAGGGGGCTGTCCAAGATCTTCATCTTGGACAGTGTTTTTTTGAAGCATCTGTATCCAGGTCTTGGTCTGTTCAGCTTGACCCACTCATCTCTGTCAAGTTCATGCCAAGCTCATGGGGGACTCATCTGGTGTTAGTCTAAAATGCTGTAGGAATAGATTTCATACCAGTTTACTATGAACAATCATTTCATTTCCATTCACCCCACTCCTTATCTAAATTTAGCACAACACACAAGTCCACAGTACCCAACCTGCTGGGCTCTCCACAGACCGAGAAACCTGGCAGCAGGGGAGCAGTCAAGATCTGTCTTCTTATGTCACTTGCTCTAATGTTTGAGAGTGTTGGGAATATATCTGTGTGTATGGAAGTTGTGCAGACTGTTATGAGTCTCTGCACACGGTTAAGTACAGTGTTGATCTTTTCAGCGCAACAACTTACAGACCATACAGGAGCACAGTAATGGGGCATCTCAAGTGTGGTGGTTCTGAGCACTTTACAGTTGTCACCTCCTGTTGTGCTGCCTAAAGGTCTTAAGGCAGTTCCCCATGCAGAGATTTTACTGCTCACTTTCTGAATGTCATGTTTATAGGTAAGGGAATGCTCTAATGTGACTCCTTGGTAAATTGTGAGGTGGGCAGCACAAATGGAAGTGTTGGTCCCTGACTGTCGGGGACACTTGGTACTCCACTGTATTCTTGACTTGATGACTGTCCACATGAAAGACCAATGATACTGATTTACTGATGCTCCTCACTGATTTTGTGCCATTCAAACAACCCTCTGCCCCAACCCACATGCCACTGGCCTGGAATGAAGCAAAGCTGCCAGGCTCAGTCTTCCCTACTGTTGTTGGGGGCTTAGCAGTTTGTGTTACATTGAGTGGGGCCATAAATCTAGGTAATTATCAGCAGACTGCTCCATTCCTCAAGGACATGTTGCTTTCCTTAGAAAGGCCACCATATTTACCCAGATCCACCTGACACAAACCCTAACCCAAACAGACCCCCATATACACTGAAAGTTTTTTCAGACTCCACAGCTGAGGTGTAACCAACAGCCAAATCTCCATCACTCCACTGGTGATCCTCCAGGCACCATTTGTCAGAGCAGCTGTGAATGAACACTGCTGCAGGTAAGGTGAAGCAGGAAATGGGAATTTTCCCTTGCAAACCTTCCCCCTCCACACACTCTCCCTCCCTCTTTTCCCAGAGAACTGGTGAAGGCTTATGCCTACACATCTGACACTTGGGTTTCCCAGGCTTCCTGGCTTCCACAACCAGGAAAAGAAACCCAGACATCTGGGTATTTCCAGCTCCAAGGTGGAATACAAGCATTCTGTGCTGTGGTCAGTGGGAGGTCATGAGAAGCTGTGTGGCTTCTGGCCCCAGGCCGGGGGAAGGATGTCTCCCTTGGTGTCTCCCTTGTCTTAAGACTCTGCATTTGTATGCAGGAGGTTTGATCATGTAGCCTGAGATGATGGATCCAGAGTGGTGAGCTGGACACCTGCACAGCGCTGAAGATGTGTGAGTAGACAGAGTTGGTGACAAAAGGACCAAAGGGGGCCCTCAGTGTTGGGAGTTAGAATGGACAGGCTAGCAACTGCTTCACCCTGGGGTACCACAACACTTGAATGAGTTACCCAGGACCCGGATGCACTGCAAAGGTCCAAGAATAAGGTCTATGGATGACTGGCTACTCTCTGAGGGAGGTTACAGGAGCCACTAACCTGTGATCTAAGGAACAAGGAATGTGTCCAGCAGGGCCCACTCCAGGGAGAAGAAATGTGGGAGAGGAAGGAACCAGGCTGCCTGAGACCCAATGCCAGGGCTGGCATTGACTTAGCCTGCCTTCCAGGGATAACTCACTATCCCTGGCCACTGGCGATCGCTGGTGTAGTCACAGAGTCTCAAAGAGAACAGGGTGAGGACATCCCGACCACCTACCAAGCCAGGGCCCTCCTGGCCCACGTCCCACTGCAGGGGGAGCAGTGCAGCCTTTGTAAGGAATAGCAGCACCTTGGTTTCTGGTTCAAGTTCTGGAACAGGCAACGTCCCACAGTCTTTCCTTATTATTCGCACAAAAAGTTTAGCAGCTGCAACATTTAGTTAAACTGAAGGGTAGCCATTTTCTGTGTGTCATTCCCCCTGCTGCCTCAAGGTTTCATGTTTAAATGACGCCCCCGAAAGCTGCTCATCCCCCTCACCCCCTGCACAGCATAACGACCCGGGGCAGGCAGGGTTGTTCCCCACTCTCTCCCTGTTAACTGACAAAAGGGTTCCAAGTTCCAGAGCAGGCAACGGTGCAGTTTTTGTTTAATAAACACACTGACAGTTTGGCATCTTCAACATTTGATTAAAACAAGGCATGTCTCTTCCTCAGGCCACATTTTCCTGCACCCTGATGTGTTCCCTTGGGAGGCGGAGGGTTGAAGAGGGAGAAGGAAAGGAGAACAGTGCATAGGTAGCTTGGGTTGTGGGCAGCAGTGCCTATGCTGCAAGGCCAGTGGAGCCTTGGACAGGAGACCCATTGCTTGGTGCCAGAGTGTGGGCACTTGAAACCCTCTGGCCCTGCTCATCCAGGGAGGGCTCCTGGTCCATGCAGGTGAGGAGACAGTCAGCCAGGGCTTTGCGGATCTGCACAGTGTGGGACTGGGATGCATACATCGGCAGGGGGCTCACCCTCTCCCCCATCCCTGCAGCACATGTGCTCATACTGCCAGGCCCAGTCCCTAGTTGAAGTGATCCTTCCAGTGGTCCAGCTGCCCCCCATAGGGCCTGATGAATCAGGGAAGGAGGGGGTAGGCCAGGCTCCTGATGAGGATTGGCAGGCAATGACATTGCAGATGATGAAATCAGGGATGCGAGGAATGTAGCACCTGCTCTCCATCACTGTGGAGAACGGGGAGTTGTGCAAGAAGCAAGCATCATTCTTATCAGCCAGTTGGTGGCCCAGTTGTACCTTGGAAGCCTGGGTTCTTCATGTGTGTGTGTGCCAGAGATGCCCAGGTTCTGTATGTGTGTGTGTGTCTGTACCCTACACACATGTACACACAGAACCCAGACAGCCTGGACACAGACATACATGCACACATGCACACACAGAACCCAGGTATCTCAGACACACACACACACACACACTTGGCAGGTAAAGGGAGTGCTGAGTAGGCATGTGGGGCTCATGGACATGAGGGCACATGCCATGATGAGCTGCTGCTTCATCAGGTCCAGGTGGGTGGCTGTGATGTACCCACCAGTCAATCAGGGGTGGCTCAGCTGTTCTGCTTCACTCGGGAATCTTTGTCAGCCTGGGGATCCTGCAGACTGGAAGGTATGTGAGAGCCCCCTCTTTGTGTTGGGCTCAAGTCATGCAGGCAGGCTCTGAACCTCCTGCCCCCACCCCCCATAAAAAAGATAATATTTGTTTTGCTGCTTCTGACCTAAACAGGGTCACTTAGAGTAAAGCTCAAAAGTTAGAGTGCTTCCACCATGGGCTTCTTGAACACCTGTACTTAGCCAGAAACTACAGCTAAGTGAATAACATGCACTCCTTGATGTTACGAAGTTAAATATTTCTGCAGCAGGATAAGAGAGACTTACACTGTGAATCTGGCCTCTGCAATAAACTCTGCAGACAGAACTTCTTGCTCTTTCCTTTCATTATTGCCTTAACAGTCACAAAGAGCATGTAGTGTAGAAATATAAGAGCTAAATTCTGGCTCAGGTGCTCCCAGGAGCTCCTCCTTGATTTAAAGGAAGCCATGTTTTTGCATTGGAAAAAGTCAGAATTTTGTCTTAAAGTAAATAGAAAAATGGCAATGAAATTAAAGCCAGAGCTGGATGACCTAGAAAGCCATACCTTAAATGTTTCAGGTTTTATTAAAAATCATTGGTTGCATCTAATCAGAAAATGGAATTCACAATTCCAACATTTCAAAATCTGTTTTCACCCTTTACTGGGATGAAGCATTAAATCTTTGACTTTTCATGGGATAAAAATTCTGATTTTTGAAAAAAAAATGACACATTAAAATAGTTTATCTTAATTATGATCGTATAATATAAAATGCTAAGCATAACATAACATATCCTCAAGGCCAAAAGAACACAAAAAAGTAAAAAAAAATACTCCCTTTAAATTTCATTCACATTTCATTCATTTAAATTTTCATTCATTTTTTTGCAGCAATACATGTTTCTGAAACAGTTTTATTTTGACATTTCATAACAAAATCATTCTTGAGGAATTTTTTTCACTGAGATGTAGTTTCTGAGGTCATTGTTTTCATAATAGGATGGAAGTGTTGTAGTTGTGCTAGGGATACACAAGAAGTCATGTTTCTTTTGGTAACATCTTTTATTGGGCTAGCTGTAAAATTGGACAAGCATTCAGGCACAAGTGTCCTTCCTTGGACCTATGAAAGAAGTAGGAACAGCCTGTTTAAAATCAAGTTGCCCTTGTTCATCTCCCTCTTCTTAAAGTGACTGTTTTAATTTACTTATGGAATTAAACACAAGCCATTGTCTTATCTGCTATTTAGCTTAAGCTGTAACTCCTTTTTTTTCCTTCCCAGGCCTAAGGAAGAGCATTTTGTGTGCAACAGTTTGTCCAAGTTATGTAGTTAGAAACCTTGCTTCTTATCTTCTTTCATCAAAAGAAACCTTACCTTCTTATACCGAAAGAAACCTTGTTTCTTATCTTTTTTCATAGGAAGGGGATTTCTAATGGTCCTGATTTAAGATTAAAAAAACAATGCCTTTTAGGTCACTACTTCAAGGCTAGGTACAGACAGTCAAAAAGCCTGAGGCTGAATCGATTCAGTCTTTGCAAGTTAGTCTAAACTGCACAGATTAAAGTGAAACATAAATGAACAGACATTTACCTTTGTTACAGGAAATGCAGCCACACGTCTGCAGTGGCTCAGGCCAGAAGCTGGGGGGTGCTAGAGCATGGCTTTCTGGCTGTGTGTTCACTTCCTTTTCCTGCTTCACCTGAGGTCTCTTAGATTTGCAGTCCATATGTACAGCAGCAGGGCTCTGCAGGGTTGCTCATCACTTCCTCTTCCTGCTTCCAAGTGCCTTTGGGATTTGTAGTCCACAGTTGCCGCCAGCAGAAAGTTTGAGCAGGGAAAGGGCTGTTTAGCCCCCATCCCTGGCCCTGATCCATGCAGGGTTTGTCGGGGGGGGGGGCAGTCCATCTCATTCCCCTCCACCCCCATAGACCGGGGTGCATCCCCAGCTGAGCTTGCCCACCCTCTCCTTTGTCAGCCAGCCCTCACTGCTCCAGCTGGGGGGCAAAGGGGTGGGGCCAGCCCTACTCTCTGGAGCAGATAGCACAGCCCAGTCCAGGGCTTGAAAGCATGGTGGGATGCTGGGGGACACTGATTTAACTTGAACCAGGAAGGGGTCTCAGACAGAAGTTTCATAAACTGATTTGACCCAAATCAGTCTGATACTACATTCAGCCAGGTTTCTTAAACCAGTTTCAGCCATTTTGAAACTGGTTAATGCACACTGAGCTTCTGTTTTGTTAAAGGTTTAAACCAGTTTCTGATCACTTAAACTGGTTTATGTGTAACTTCTGTCCCTAGCCACAATGTAGGTAACTTTTACATAAGTCAGTGGATACTGACCTCTAATCTGTGGCATGCTACACTAATAATACTATCCTGTGATTTCTTCTGTTGCCTCTGCAGTGTCCATAGTGAAATGATGCACTGAGCATCAGTCCAGTTCCCAGCAGACACCCACTCACCCACCAAGTCTAAGACGAAAAGCTTTACATTGGTTAGATCACAAAAACTATACTGCTTTTGAGCAGTCAAGATGGCTGCTCCACGTCAGACATGAATGGGATAGTGTGAGGAAGCTTGAACAGCTACTGCTGTTGTTGCATCTATTGTCCGAGTAGAGAAAGGACATCCTTTTCTCTGAAGCTGGCACATTTCACCAGTACACATTTCACCATTCCCTTTGTCAAATGACCATCACCTACTGTTTACTTTGAACGACTCCAGTCCACAGAATGCTCAGACTTCCATAAAGATCAGCATAATATCACTGAGGTCTTATGTTCTAAAGAAAGCTGGAGAGAACATTAAAATAGAGTGAGCTTGTCATACAACAGCCAGGACAATGTCACAATTTGTTAAAATTACATTTCTATGGACTAAGACAATTTAAAAAAAAGGGGGGGGGGCTTGAAGATTGAGAATAGAGAAAGGGAAATCATTAAATGCATGTAATTCTGAACTTTACTTCCACAGAGTAATTCAGCTGTGTGTATATAGGTATCTTCACACACATGAATGTTTCTGTGGTGGTCTTTGCTCTTTGTAAAAATATTTTCTCAGGCAAATATAATCTGAAACAGATTATGGGAGAATCTGTCAGAAAAACAAACAGAAACTGTCTAGTCTGATAGGGTAATGTCCATTAGTGGGGCTGTCGTGAACGGGGAGGCTGTCTATGTTTTTTGTAATTTCATGCAGTTTTTTTATCTAGTTTGATCAATGCTGGTCTTGTTTCATATGATTAACCAGCATTTACTCTCTTTCTTTTTCAAAGTCACAGGGTTTAGTCATGGACTATAGGGCAGCAGGGTGCAGTTTGATGAGGTGGAAAAGCAACTGGACCCAATAAGGACTTCTGGATTTTAAACTGATACCAATTACCACTGATACACAAGGGTGAGCTATAGAAACAAGACACAGGACCTGTGATGGTTCTGCCACACTAGCGAAAAAATAAAATCTAAGTGAAATAAACTGACCTTTGGCTTCAATCTATGCATCATGTTTTACTGTGAATGTATTAGCACTTTCTTCCTCCATACATGGTCCAATCCAAATATCTCTAATGCCAGAGAGGGCTCTGACACAGTGGGAGCAAGAATCAAAGACCTGCTCATGTACATGTCGTAAAATAAGTGCAGCAATCTCAAGAAAATGTCAAGGGTCACTTTCACAGTTACTCTTAATCAATTAGTTTATGTGCAGTTAAAGAGAATTTGACTAGAGCTACCAAGATGAAGGAACTTTTCTATCATGGTCTTGTTATTGTAGAACTCAGTCTCACTTTATAATATACGTAGAATTTTAGGTGGCATCTTTAAATCACCATGGTATCTTTTAGGAGGTAAAATGAAGAGTTTATTGTGTATACACATATGCAGTGATGACATTGGGGTAGGAAAATATTCTGATCTGCTCTTCTATCTGATTTGTTTCTACTTGCACCAGTTTATTTATTTTTAACCTTATGCTAAAGCACAATACAAAAAAGAATTCTAATATGATGTTACTATTTTGTTTTCCTTTAAATTATCTATTTTTCCTCTAGAAAGTTTTTTTCCATGAAAATTATTACTTCCATCCATTTGTATAGTTACCATAAACAATGCAGATAAAAAATTGAAAATCAATAAATGTCAATGAATTGTAAAATCTCAGTTTTCAGGCATTTCCCCACATATTTCACTGCACATTGACATGCTAAAGGGAGCCAACATAGTCTATAGCACAGGACTGGGAGCTAAGATACATAGATTTAAAACAGCTGTGCCACAGCATCACGCAACATATAATCCCTATTGACTCCATTTCCAAATTGGTAAATTTGAGGTAGTGACATTGATAGAGGAGTTGTAAAACTTAAATTGCATCTAAAACACTTAAAGAAGTTTGTGTCTGAATTACAGTTACTGTGAATTATGATGATGGTTATTGTAATATATATTACAGGTGTGCAAAAAGGGCTGTATCCGATTGGGATTCAGCCCAAATCAGGGGCAGTGATTTGATTCATTGATTCAGATCACTGTCCTGATTTGATTAGGCTGAATCCAAATCTGAAGATTCAATGCTGATTGAGAGAATCAGCAATTTGGCCATAGACACAGCTTTAAATGTTTTTTTTACATACCTTGAGGTACCAGCCATAGCTCTTGAATGCTGAGATGCTGCGGCAGATGGAGCATCCCACAGGAGTGCAGGGGGCCCCCCCATGTGCTCGATGGTAAACCTGGAAGTGGACTGGAAGTACATCAGGTCCACTTCTGGGTCCACTGGGAAGCATACAGGGCCCCACCTGACGTGCCCCTAGCTTGGTGATTGGCCACAGGGGGACCCTGGGTGCCGCCCCAGGCCACGAAGGCACCAGTTGCTAAGCCAAGGAGGCGTGGGGGGTCCCCTGCATGCTCCCCAGTAGACCCAAAAGTGCTTCTGGTCCACTTCCAGGTCTGCTCCTGAGCGTGCTGGGGAGCCCCCCATGCTCCTGTGGGATGCTCCATCTGCCCCGCCATCATAGCATTGATGAGCCACCTGGTACCTTGAGGTATGTAGAAAAAAACATTTTAAGATGTGTCTGTGTCTGAATCATTGAATCTTTCCAGAGCTCTCTGAATTGATTCAGAAGGTTCTGATTCAATTTAGAGAGATTAAGAGGTCTCCTGATGAGATTTGGATTTGGAGACTCAGCTACCAAATCGAGCCAAATCCCCCCCCACCCCCCGATTCAAATCAGGGACTGAAGCTTTATGCAGCCTAAATATATATTTGTGTGTGTGTGTGTGTGTACACAGACATATATATCACTACAGAAACAAAGAACAGTAGGAATTCTGAGCTTAATTCTTGACTGTATTTATTTCTCTAATTTACTGAAAGCTAAATTCACTACAGTACTACAAAGTAAAGGTTATTCACAAACTTTAGAATTGCAAAGGAGATGAATACAAGTCTTTTCCTTTGCCTTGCATCAAGGAACCTCAAATCCAACCCCAAATAGATCTGTCACACTTAAAGGATAAGAAAAGCAATCCATCTCCATGAGACATAATCAGCCTTGTGTACCTCTCTTGTACCAATTTGTTTGCCCAGTAGAGTACAGTGTCAGGGACTTCTTATCCTTTAGGAACTAAATGAGCTAAATCCACTTTCAGTTAGGACTCTCTCTGACTCCAGAAGCTTGAACAAGCAAATACCTTAATTTACTGGATCAATAAGCCCCTATAAATATGTTTTAATATGAACCACCAACAATGTTTTTTTCATTTATTTGTAAGTGGGGCTAAGGGGAATTTGAAGTGATAGGCTTTGCCCTTAGAGCTCTTAGCAGAAGTTACTTGTGTCAGCTTGCACTTGTAAGTAGAAAAACATTAATGAAATACCACTTTTCACTCTACATCAAAGGCAATTTTTTAAAGCCATGTCTGCCCACTCTTGAGTTTACAGTTGATTTCACTTGCAGAACTGAGCACATTTCTGGTTACTGTAAACTTGTTGCAAATCAGTAAACTTCCCCTTGCACCTGAAAAGTAAATGCAAATGGTTATTTCATACTTGTAACTTAGCTCAGCAAATTTAGGCTGTGTGCAGGCATTAAAAATGACAACCCAATCTGAGGTAAGGCAGGAAGGGGTGTGGCCAACTTACTCCCAAAAGCTCTGAGACCAAGCTAGCAG
>NW_017729025.1:46844853-46857818 GCF_001723915.1 Gavialis gangeticus | reverse complement strand
TATTTCATACTTGTAACTTAGCTCAGCAAATTTAGGCTGTGTGCAGGCATTAAAAATGACAACCCAATCTGAGGTAAGGCAGGATGGCGGGGGCTAGTGCAGGGGGTTGGGGATTGCGGGGGCAAGCAGGCTCTGAGGAGGGATTAGGGGGTGGCAGTGTCCATAGGGGGCGGAGATTCAGAGGGTCAGGAGGGATAGTGATGTTTGTGTGAGTGTCTGGCAGAATCAGAGGGTTTGGGGGGGCTATTTTCCCCACCCCCCAATCTAGGGGCTATTTTTAGCTCCCCCGCACTATTCCAAGATGAACAACCACCCCCACTGGTGAATGCCAGTAAAAGCTGTACTAGGAGTATCTTGCAGGATTGGGGGGAGAGGGGGAAGGAGTTGGCAGGTTCTGGGCAGGGGGAAGGAAAAGTACAGCCCTGGATATGGGGCCAGAGTCTGGGCTTTCCCAACCATAGGGCTGCTCTGGGAACTGTATACAAGTTCAGGACAGTTCGATTGGTCTAAAAATGGCCAACCCAATCTAAATTGATTGTACCTCAGAGGTAAGGTTAACTTAGGTTGGGTTGGCCATTTTTAGACTGATCTTACTGTCCTGAACTTTTGTATGGATTGCACTTAGATCCATCTGACTAGTGCAAGGACTGAGCTTGGGTGAACTAAGTTAGTTCAGGTAGTTTTCAACACATTCTAACCCTCCTGTAGCCTCTCTGAATGTCTGTCTTCAGCCTTAAAGTCTATTCATTTGTTCATACAAGACTGAATGCTCAAGGATAAAGCAGAAAGGGAACTTTCCTTGGCTATTACTTTTTTAATGTTTTTATTTTTTTTTTAATGAAAATCTTTGCAATGGCGACAGAGACCTACATAAAAAGAATACCTGCCAAAATATCCTCGTGGCCAGTCATTTAAAACCAAGATTCTAATATTGGGGGTCAGCCCCATGTCTAGAAAATAAAATTTTCTGAAGTAAATCAGACTTTAAAAAATATGGTTCAAAGGAAAATGTAAGATATCACAGGTGAAAGATGTAATTCTTAAAGCTTCTCTATCTCTCTGAAATTAGCTACCATAAAACCATGACATATCAGCCTTTGTTACTAAGCTAAACTTCAAAAATCATACTAGTGCTACAATCTGCAACATTAACTCCCCATAACTAGCAGTAACTCATGCAAACAACTGGTTAGATTAGTAGGGGTAATGGAATTACTTGCATATGCACATTCTAATCAATATTAGTAAGGGTTACAGAATCTAGATTTTCATGGATTTTCCTTATCACAGAAGCTTTCCATACCTCTCAACATATTTTTAAGGACTTCAGTGAAGCCATTTACATCAGTTCTTAGAGCAAATTTTATTGTGAAAGTGACTATTTAACATTATATAACTAAATGGTATCAAACAAGGTTCTTTCTTTCTCCCCTTTATCTTCCAGAAAATGCTACAATATCACACAACTACAAAATATAAAACATAATTAAAATAATTTATTTATATAAATAAATTATTCATTTATTCATATAAATAACTGCTTACACAGTACCCTGGGTATGCCAGGAACAAATATAGTCTGTAGCATTTTGCCTTTTCACTCCTCCTCCTCTGTTAAAAGTAAACACAAGGGACAAATGATTAAATGCAGTGTTCAAATGATGGTAGCTGTTACAATTTGATCTCTGAATTTCATCTTTGTGGTTTATACAAGGTCATCAAAATCTGCCTCACAACCCTTATTGCTTTATGTTTACCCTTATTGCTTTATGTTTGTATTTTTAAATGCAACCTACATTTTCTTTTAGACTTTCATACAATACAGTTTTCCTAACTTGCTGAGGTTGAAGCATTTTCCGTTATAAAACCTCCAATTAAAAAAAAAAAAATCTGAATATTTGAGGAACTTAAGACTTACTATATCCAACCCAACATTATTGTCTCATAATTAGCATTTTTCCCCAAGATAAATACCTGATTTTTTTTAATGTATCTGGCAAGTTGTAAATGGTTAACAAAATGCCTCCTTATTCCTAATGACAATCTTACATCCAGAAGCTTGTGATTTCATCACCTCTTCTCACTGTTTTAGGTGACACAGCTACAGATATAATAAATTACAATATGATCCAATTTGGGGGGAGACTGGAATTTTACTACTAACTTCTGTTGCACTGAGTGCCAGAGATAGCAACTACATGGCACAAACAAGCAAACAAACCGACCCCTACAAACCTACAAAACACACCCACATACACAGACATACAACCCTCTTTTTTTCCTTTTATTTTTAGTCTGGAGTATGCTGCCCAGAAAACCCTAACTGAGGTCAGTATCTGGAAGTACCTAATATTTTGAACATAGAAGGAAACATTTATTAGTGTAAGGCAGTTGGAGCCAATAGTTATCATATATTTATGATAAATTTGGGCCAGAAAAATATTCCTCACAGATTTGCTAAATGTTGAATGCATTTTTATTCAACTTCCATCCACCTTAATAATTATAGCAAAAATATTTTTTCAATGTCATATGGATATTAATTGAGATTCTGAGATATATAAGGAGTCAGAGGCTATATTTAAAAAAAAAAAGCCCAAAACCAAAAAACTTGTTAAAAGTTTGTATTTAGAAACACTTTTTTCCTGTATTGTTAGATGTATACACTCTCCCCTCTCCCTGAAACAGTTGGTATAGAAATTAGAATTCTTCATTTCTGTGTTTATATATGTGTTCAGAATTGCCATGGACAGCTGATCAACTGCTACATTTGGCTGTGCAGGTGGCTGTATTTCAATGGTAGGTGAAATTATTCTTACACATGCGTATTTAATCAGTACAGTTTAAAATGATCTGGAATAGTTGACTAAACATGACTGTAGTCTTCTTATCTCTGTTATATACTTGGCAAATCTGAAATAGTAATCCTATTAGTATTTTTGAAGGGGACATCTACAATAAACATGGAGTTAACTTGTAACACTTGTCTACTGTATAAGATTTCCGCATCAGGCCCCGGACAGATGTTCTTTTGAAAGCACATGAGATTTATTCTGCAATCCCAACAATTGTTCCACACATGAATGGTAGAAGGCCCAAATTTGGTATTGAGAACCAGATCTCAAATACACCATTCTTGCCAGTGCAGGGGGAGCCTCAGATTATTATCCTGGGCTCCCCCTCCACTGGCAAAGTACCTGGCAGTCAGAAGATTGTCAGCTTGCTCTGGTGACCCATGAAACCACTTTGAACCCACATAGGGCACGTATACATGTAGCTGTAGGTGACGTTGCTACAGTACTATGCTTTAGTACTTCCTTTTGAAAGTACTAAAGCACATTGCAGTATGAGTGGTTACTACACTGTGTGCATGGTGCATGGGTAGATTTCACCACTATGTCACCATAGCGATGCACTATACCTAGGCATGCTGCTACAGCATAGCGTGCTGCTATGGCAACATAGCTGATAATCATGTGTAGACACACGTGATCATTATATCATGTGATGTGTAGATGCACCCACACAGTCCCAAGAGCCAACCAATGATCAGCTGATGTTTGGCAGATTGGGAGTGCACCACAGGTCAAGCACTGGCACACTCCCAATCACCCAATCACCCAGTGCTTCAGGGGGCTGATCACGAGTGCTTTCAGGGGGTTGAGCCGCCGAGCACTCCCAATCTCCTGATCATTGCACATATTTGTGTATTAATTGTATGGCTGGTTTCCTGTTTTATTGCACCATTAATTGTGTGAGCATGTGTCTGGGTTTCACTTTAAGACCCAGTTGACTGGTTAATCATCTCTTAAGTGTAATGTCTGCAGTGGACCTTATGGAAATATTTTTTTGTAGAAGTATCTGTCCTAAGGTAGCTACTCTTTATGTCTCTGACATCAGCTTTGGTCTGTGATAAATATCTTACAAGAAACAAACTCTTCTACTAATTCAGAACAACAATATTCATCTGAACAATATTTATGGTTCATAATATTGCAGTGTTTGAGTTCACACTGTTATGAGTTGGATAAGATGCACAGTTTCCATCAAATATAGCACAGTGCTACAATAATGTGGCATGGAGTGAATGCAGAAAAAATATTGCGTATCTATTCAGAATAATTGTACTGATATTCTAAGGAGAAAATCATAGGGATATATATATCTGCAGCCCATATGCATTTTTAGAAATCATAGTCAATAGGCATCTTAAAGAGCACTGAGGGATTAACTAAGAACAGGAGATTGAGGAAATTGTGCAGTAAGGAGAAAGAGTTAAAACCAGAACCTGTCTGAATAAGCACAAAAATGTACATAGAAGGCCAAGGCCAAAGATGCCCTACACTATGGCTTATCTGTTTTCTTAAACAGTGTGACTTCTTGATAACCACCTTCACTTGCTTCGTGGTATGATACTGTATATTTGTATAGGGGATCATTAACTGTTTAACTGCAATGTAATTAAACACAGGATTCAACAACAACACTGAAGTTCAATATCATAAAAATATAAAATTCCATCTCAATCTTGCTCTGCCTAATTGAGGGCTTTCCCCACTCCCCTCCTTTTTTCAAGTCAGTCTAATATTTCACTTGGTGTAATGGCAAGGAGAGGGGGAGAAATGGGGCTGCTACACAGGTTTATTTTGATAACATTCCTGTCCATTTGGAAGAGGATAGCATTACATGTATTTCTGTCCCTAAGGTAAAGGAATACTCAGGTGAACAGAAGTGGACCCCAAATACATTGAGCATTCCAGCCTCTATTCAAAAGGGAAAAAAAGGCTAATTGTTTGTTTGTTGCAGTGGGAGTCTGGTTTGGGCAGTTAGCTAAATAACCTTATAGAGATTTTAGTACCTAAAAAAGAGTCATATGGGCAAGGCCACAGATTTCCAGTTTTGATAACTTCCCTTAGTTTTTGTCAAAACTGGAGGAGATTTAGACCTTGATGAGACATAAACAGGCTTTAAACTAGGTTTGTCAGGGGAAGGGGAGAACAAGGACGGAGGGATCCATGGAATGCTGAACCATGAGATACCCACAAGATCAGCCCAGGTAAGTGTCAAAGAACCTATTAGACAGAAGTATAGGGGCAATCTAGGGGTAGCCACCAGGGGAATTAAATGTATATATACAAATGCCAGAAGCATGGGAAACAAGCAAGAGGATCTAGAACTCTTGCTTGCGAGCAATTACTTTGCCCTAGTGGGTCTAACAGAAACCTGGTAGGACTCTATTCATGACTGGGTAGTAGGAATAGAGGGGTATAAATTGTACAGGAGAGATAGAAGAGGGAAAAAAGGAGGGGGGTGTTGCTCTCTATGTCAAAGAACCGTACACATCTTCCCTAATCAAAATGAGATCAGAGGATGGACAAGCAGAGACTCTGTGGGTTAGCATCCAAGGGGATCAGGGGGAAAGGGACCTGGTGGGGGGGGGTCTACTACAGGCCTCAGTACCAGAAGGATGAGCTAGATGGGAAATTTTCCAGGCAGCTCTCAGCAGTTGTGTGATCTAGAGACATGGTAGTAATGGGGGACCTTAACTACCCAGACATATGCTGGGAGGAAGTCAGCTACATCTAAGCACTCATGCAGGTTCTTAACCTGCATTCAGGACCTCCACTTAACAGAGGAGAAGTCCCACCAGGGGTAACGCCTTGCTCAACTTGGTGTTGGCCACAGGGGATGACCTAGTGGGGGACCTGCAGATTCAAGGCAACTTAGGGGACAGTGATCATCAAATGATAAAATTCACTATCCAGAGAAGGGCTGGCACTATACCTAGTAGGACGCAGGTTCTAAACTTTAAAAAAGCTGACTTTAATAGGCTCAGAGGATTGATTAGCAGGGTACTAGGATCCAAGAGCCTAGATGCTTTGGGGGTACAGGATGAGTGGTCATTGCTCAAGGATACCATTCTTTGGGCTCAGAGTGAGACAATCCCATGGCAGAGAAAAGGGGGCAAAGGGGCCAGGAAGTCCCTTTGGCTAACCAAGGTCATAGAATCATAGAATCAATGAGTCAGAAGGGACCTAGACAAATCTTCTAGTCCGACCCCCTGCCATGGGCAGGAAGGAGCACTGGGGGTAGCAGGGGTCATCCAGGATACCTTAAGGGCAAAAAAGGTAGCATACAGGAAGTAGAAGCAGGGGGTAGCTAGCAAGGAGAAGTACACTTCCTTGGACCGCACCTGCAGGAAGGCCAAGGCAGTTCTACAACTGAGGCTCGCAGCATGGATTAAGGACAATAAAAACTACTTCTTTAGGTATATTGGGAGCAAAAAGAGGGTGCAGGGTAGCACAGGACCCCTACAGGATGGGCAGGGGGGCTTAGTGATGGATAGCAGGGACAAGGCAGAGCTCTTCAATGAATTCTTTGCCTCTGTCTTCTTAAATAGAAATCTAGATGAACCCTCAACATACATCATGGACACCAACAAAGGGAATATCAGCCGACCAACGGTCAGTGCTAACACAGTAAAAGGACACTTGGAGGGACTGGATGTGTTCAAATCACCAGGACCAGAGGGACTCCACACACGGGTAATGAAGGAATTAGTGAGTGTCATAGCTGAACCACTAGCAAGAATATTTGAGCGCTCATGGTGCTCGGGTCAGGTCCCAGAAGATTGGAAGAGGGCCAATGTCATCCCAATCTTTAAGAAGGGGAGGAAGGATGACCCAGGGAACAATAGACCAGTCAGCCTTCCCTCTATCCCAGGGAAAATCCTAGCAAAAATTATCAAGGAACACATCTGTGGAAGCCTGCTGGCTAATGTGATACGGAAGGGCAACCAACATGGGTTTATAGCAGGCAGGTCCTACCTAACTAACCTAGTTTCTTTTTAGGACAAGGCCACCAAATGTTTAGATGCAGAAGTCAAGGTGGATGTTATCTGTCTGGACTCCAAGAAGGCCTTTGACATGGTATCCCATACCATCCTTATTAATAACCTGAGGAGATTTGCCATGGATGATCATACAGCAGAATGGGTAGCAAACTGGCTCAGGGGTCACACTCAGAGTGTGGTGGTGGATGGGTCAGTGTCAACCTTGGAAGATGTGTGCAGTGGAGTCCCTCAGGGATCAGTTCTGGGGCCGATGCTGTTCAACATCTTCATCAGGGATCTGGACAAGGGGGTGGGAAACACCCTGTCCATATTCGTGGATGACACTAAAATATGGGGTGAAGCTAACACCCTGGAGAGGAAGAACAAGATCCAGGCTGACCTCAACAGGTTGGGGGAGTGGGCATAGAACAACAGGATGCAATTCAATAAGGACAAGTGCAAGGTGCTGCATGTAGGAAGGAAAAACTGCCATAATACCTTCTTAGCACCACTGAGGCAGAAAGAGATCTTGGAGTCACTGTTGACTCCAGGATGAGCATGAGTCAGCAATGTGATGAAGTAGTCAGAAGAGCCAATCGCACCTTGTCGTGCATCCATAGGTGTTTCACAAACAGGTCCAGGGAGGTGATTCTCCCTCTATGCAGCACTGGTCAGGCCACAGCTGGAGTACTGTGTCCAGTTCTGGATGCCACAGTTCAAGTGGGATGCAGACAACCTGGAGAGGGTCCAAAGAAGAGCCACTCGTCTGATTGGAGGCCTGCAGGGAAGGCCCTAAGAGGAAAGGCTAAGGGACATTAACCTTTTCAGCCTCTCCAAGAGAAGGTTGAGAGGGGACCTTGTGGTGGCGTACAAATTCATAAGGGGGAAGCAACACGAAGTAGGCGATGATCTGTTTACCAGGGCACCCCCTGGAACAACAAGGAACAATGGCTATAACCTACTGGAGAGTAGGTTTCGACTGGACATTAGAAAAAAGTTCTTCACGGTCAGGGTTGCAGGATCTGGAATGGGCTTCCAAGGGAGGTGGTGCTCGCCCCATCCTTGGGGGTCTTCAGGAGGAGACTGGACAGGCACTTGGCTGGGATCACATGATCCCAGGTTTGGTGACCCTTTTCTTGCCGGCCAGGGGCAGGGGGTCAGACTAGATGGCCCACAGAGGTCCCTTCCAACCCTAGAATCTATGAATAAAGAAAAGCATAGGGAGTGGCAGGGGGGATTGGAACCTGAGACAGATATTTCAACTTGGAGTGTGCATTTGTGTATTATTTCATTTAAGTTTGAATCGTCTAGAGCAGTGGTGCTCAGCCTTTCCTCTGTGGGCTGGATGGGCAGTGTCTGTTGGCTGGATTCAGGTGGTGGTTCCAATCCAGTGCTCAGGGAAGGCACAGTGGGGCCTCATCCGGCTGTGCAGAAGGGTAGTGGGCAGCCCAGCTCTGCAGGGAAAAGGGGGTGTGACCTAGTCCTGAAGGGAAAAGGAGATGGGGACATGGCCCAGCCCCAAACTGGTCACACAAAGGGAGGAAGCCATGCCCTTGCTCTGACCTGCCACCAGGTTTGACATTTAGGAATCTGGATGTGGGGGAGGGTGGCTTCATTAACTGCTGCTGCTTCATCACCACCACATTTCTTAACCAATGGGGAGCCCCACAGGCTGGATGCCATGGCTCTACAGGCCACTTTTGGTCCATGGGCTAGAGGTTGAGCATGCTTGGTCTAGAGGGTCAATGTGATGGTTGGAATAATGAACATTCCTGCATCCTGTTGTTTGGATCTCTCATATGTTGTGGGACTCTGGGCAAAAGACCCTCCTATATCATGGATCACTTTTATTTAACCTTAAGAAATGGATAAAACACTATCCTAGCTTCCTGGATTTCTGTGTTGCATAATTAGTTAATACTTGTTAAATGTTTTGAGATGTGTGATTGAGCAACTACAGATAAGTGTGATGCACAATAATGCTAATTGGTCTGAGATGTTGGTTTAGGCAAAAATAAAAGTACCTGTGCCATCATTGTGTCAAATACTTGGAAACTTGGCTGACAGTACTGTTTGAAGAGCAAAAAGAGGTCATTTTCTATACTGGGATGGAAAGTTGGGAAAATACAATGACAAAGTTTAATAGTTGTCTCTTGAAAATCCCAGGAGATTTGTTATGGCATTAGTGGAACTGGATATGAGAGATACAATGATGCTTTCACAAGTAGGTTACCAGTACAAATCCACCTTAGATTGTTCATGACTCAGTGGCATTATACTTCCTTTGTGACTTTTCAGGCCTCAGTCCCATAAGATCCTGAATACCTTTACTTGCACTAAAGTGAAGAGTTAATGGCTTTTGGAACATCATAGGAAAACTGAGGTGATTATTAATTTTCTCATGGACAGCTTTCTACATTACAAAATACTACCTTAAGAGGCAATCTCAACATAGAGGAAAATGTCTGAATGAACCATGAAGACTTATTCCTACAGTTTGCCCCTAAGTTTGGCAAAAATGTGTGTAGAAGCTGAGGATAAAAGCATAAATAAAAAACACTCATTAGTACTTTCACTCCAGAAAACTTTCATGAACATTACCTTTGTGACCTTTTTCTTTTCTTTAAAATACATCAATGTTTTCAGGTGTCAGAGCAAACATTTTAAAATGTAATAATCAGAGTAAAGCCATGCATTTTGTACACTATCATTTCAGGATTAATCTATATTGGGTCTCCTATTTTGAACAAATCACGTTAAATAAAAGGGTCAGCAAAATAAGCTCCGAACACCAGCAGATGGACTGTAACATCAGCCTGAAAGGCTTTCTCTGTACCATCTCAGCACTTTAAATCCAGTAATGCTCTGCAATGAAAGACTCAGCCATAATTTCACAGAAATATGAAAAATCACTTTCTGATGTATTGAAGCTTATTTTTACTGTCTGCGGCAGCTTTGCTTTGGCTGGACCCCTATGGCTACAACTTTCACTTTAAGCTTTTGTTCTCTAATGTTAAACTAAAATGATTTCTGTCAGGTTATCAAGAAGCAGTTGTTTCCTTTTATGCTACTTTTTAAATGCATCTGCAGTACTGTTTTATTCTTTTCAGCATTTTCAAAACTGATGTTCCCATACAAACATTTAAACCTGCATTTAAAAGGAACTTAATATGAGCCAGATTCTGTTTCCTTTTATGTATGCTGTATAGCATGTTACTGTAGCTGCATAGGGGAATCTCAGGACATAAAGATTTAATTAGATTGTCTCTCTTCTTCTTACAACAAAGTAGGAAGAGGGGTTTTTTTGTTTGTTTTTAATTTTTTTATAAGCTGGGGGCACTGACCTCATCCTTGTACTTATTTTTGCCCATTGGAAAGCCATCACACTGTATGGTATAACGCTTTGGGCACATCCAGATGAGCGCTCCCATGTGGTTTGCAGCACCACAGACCTGTTTGTGGCACTGCAAACCACATATGCCATACATGCAGGTATTCACAGTACTGCTAAATTGCTGTGCCAGGTTTTTTTACATTAGGAGATCCGGGCATCAAAAAAACCTGCAGCAGAAAAAAGTGCAGAAGCACATGTGGTGGCAGCATGCACTACCTGAAACCAGAGCCTGGCCAACTAGAGCCATGTTCTGGCTGCCGGCCAGGCTCTGCATGCCTGAATTGCTGAGGCTAGAGTCCCAGGAGGCCTCCAGGACCCCAGATGAGGCTGCTGGGACCAGTTCAGGTGTTGGACTCAGCCACCCCTTTCCACCCAGACCATTTTTCCCTGTGCTAGCCCCACATGCAGGGGTATGCAGGAGGGAAAAAAGCAGTGGCACAAATTTGTGCCACTGCTTTTTTCCCTCATGGCAACTGCATGCCCCTGCTTGTGGGGATGCGGCCTTTATGTTTAAATGCTAATGACTAACCTAGACTTGCAAAAGGAAAATAGAAATAAATGAGGGACAATGTTGCAGCAATAGATGATTTAGGAGCCATTGTTTTTTGTTCTTTTGTCCCTATCCCACTACTTTTTAAAGAAATATAAACATTGCCCAAAGAGGTGCTGTTTCTGTGGTACTTATCGTCTCCGGTATCAGAAAGTCTTGTACTTCATATATGTATCCTGCCGTTCCCTTCCCTTCCATTTTTCATTTACTTCCTAAACAGCAAAGAAAAATGTACGTATAACGCTATGTCCCAGCATCATAATTTAGGACACTAAATGGAAAATGTAAGTAAAGAAACATCATGTTGGACAATTTTATTCAACTAGACTAATTTTAGTTGAATCCTAAACCTAGAACACAGAAGTGTTGAGGTCATGGCTCTTAGGTAAAGACAAGTGCAGTCTAATGCTCTACTGGACTGAGAAATACGGAAAGGGCTTTACAGTGAGAGAGTGCTAAGATTACCACACTGCTGTTTGTCTTCCTTTTCTCACCATTTAAATAGGCTTCAACAAATTGTAATGCATCATGGAAACAAAATCCCAAAGGATTTTAAGCACTAAGTTTTTTAGACTATTCTGCCTGCAAAACAATTAGTATTTAGAGCCATACAAAACTCAGCAGTTTGTTTTCCCAGAAACTGCAGAAAGGTTTTATCTAGTTTTGCTCAAGAGACATTCAACCCTGCTAAAACTTTTATGGCTCTACTCATAGATAATGCTTCAAAACAAAATTCAAACAAAACTTGCTTATGAACAGTCAGAGAAGCTCAGACTAATGATCTGTTTAGTCAAGTATCCTCTCTCTCAGACAGCTAGGAACATGGGAGCAAAGCATCCTAATGACATTCTGAACCACCAGGATGAGACCAGTGCATAATGTGCACCCCGAGTCAGACACCTATATTCAGTGAAGGAGTGGAAGCTTAGATACTAATGTCTCACTGTAAGCTCTTCCTTGCTTAGCCCTTGTGGACAACTCACAGCATCCAATGACTAGATAGAGATCCAAGGTGTCTAACCTTGTAGATGTGGATTGCTGTCCTGGGGAAAATTGTCCATATATTGTCTGAATTTTAGGCATGGCAACATATAAGCAGAGCAACCCACAAGAACAACTTGGGCCTAGCCCCAATAACTTTTTGTGAAAATATAGAAAGCTTACCCCTGTTAATCAGAAACTAGTCTGAAGGCCAGCATACTTCTGTAGTACTTACTTGTGGGAAGAATTAAAAAGAAAAAAGAAAGATATAAGTCTTGCTTCCAACTTCTCAAAGGAGGATTGTAACATAACTTCAGCACTTGGTGCTTACCTGAGGGTTCTGTGTGTTCACTGAGTCATATTCAAGATGGAAACAATCCTGATTTCACTATGTGGTCTGACTTTGTATCATAAACTGAAGGAATGTGCAGTGAGTCAGTTTACCTCAATCAGTAGGATTGTATACTAAGTACTCAGTCATGTAAAATTAAAGAAAATTAGACAAGGCAACTTGTGCTGAGGCAGAGGGGAGGCATTACTGATGTATATAATGCATTCGGTGTCTGGCAAGTATATGAACTTTAAGAGCTGTTTACCTCAGTGTGCCTTTTTTGGATATAATATAATGTACTATCTAATGTCTTTGTACACCACACTTTTCTGCTGCCCAACGATGTGTCATGAGTCTGCAATGCTTATACCTAGAAGTGATGTTGCTTTGAAGTGTAAGTGATGTAAAAGTTTGTGTATCTGGAATAAAGGAATTTATTCTATACACTTGCCTGTGTGAAGTGCTAAATAAGTAATGATGTGCAGTAGAGCTGGTCAGAAATGCCAGTTGTAAGAAAACTGTGATGAAAATGAAAATAAGTTGTAGGAAATTTTATGTGAACGATGTTTTCCATTTTCTGAGCAGCTACACAGACAGTTGGAATTTTTGCATTGAAATTATTTTTACTAAGAAAGAGGAATAAATCAGCAGGCATGCCTTAATTCTGACACTTCCTAACTTTTGAGTGCTTGATTTTGCAACCTACATTTTGTTTTGTTTTTATTTGGCTGGAGGGCAGGGGGAGGGAGGTGGAAAGTGTCCAAAGTCAGCTGTTAGGGAGCCCCACAGGCAGCAGTATGCACCTTTATTGTCATGGCCCCTTAGCTTAAGCAGCAGAAAGTGCTGTTACCGTATTTCCTCAATTATAATGCACACC
>NW_017729025.1:46833365-46839853 GCF_001723915.1 Gavialis gangeticus | reverse complement strand
TTATCATATTTGCAAAAATATGTATATTTGTAAAAAAGAAAAAAATGCATGTAATATAGCTTACAGTGTCTATTTTCATTCCAGAGATTGAAAGAAGGTAAGATGCTTTATACATAGATGTTGTGCCAAAGTGGATTGGTGCCACTAATTTCTCAAGGAGCTACTTCAAAAGCAGCTGTCTATTCCCTTGTCAGTAGCAAACATAAACCATTCAATGTATAAATATATACATATAGGGAAAGATCTATTATATACTATCAGTGGGTGTTTTTACATTGAACATCTGTTCCATATTCAGTTTTCGTTCTTTGTATACTAAGCCCCAGTCCAATCTGAATCAGATACCTGTATGAAGAATTACTACTGAAAAGGGTAAAAAACTATTTGTTTTCATTCTACACGTTTATTGGCCAGTTTCCTGAGGAATCTTTGTCTTTCTACTTCTCTTTCATTCATGAAAACAATGCAGAAATGTCTTGTGGACCTAGATTTCAGTTACAGAATCTAGTATGATAAAGATCGTGTATAGGATTTGGGTTTGCTCACTGAAAAATTAAGGACAGTTTCCTGGATGGTTTCTTAAACAAGGTTTTGTGGGGGTCCATATTTCACTCAAAGTTCAGGAATGAAAACAAAATCTTTTTGGTACATTAAATTATGTGGTGGGGAGCAGAGAAAGGAAAAAGTATTCTTCAAATTTGTAAAGCAATGGTGATTAATGTTGGAGATCTCTCCAGTAACACACTAAACAAATTACTGTGTGGTATAGGTCAATACATTTGGTTGGCAATTGGCCCTTTCTTTGGATGATTTCCACTTAGCTAATTGTATTGAGGTAGCAGTCAAGTGTTAAACTCTCATCAGTTTTCTATTTTTTAAATGGTAAATGAACCTTAGCTGAAAATTTTATTGTTCTTACATCTACTTCCTACTAACACTAGCTTAGGAAGTGATAAAGTCGACAGTTACCTGATGGCCTTTTCAGTGGCTTATGCCAAGTGGTTTCCTGTCTCATTATAAACAATAGATTAGGAAATAAGCCTCATGACCAGAAAGTCAATTTATTTTCATAGCTTTTCCTCAGAGCTGACTGACCTACAACAATGGATATAATAAAATTATTTTTAGCAATTGAATATGACCACTGGAAATAGTGATGGATGAGTATCTAAATATCCAGGGAATCACCCCAAATTACATTGCTTTTCCATATCTTATCTAAACATATTGGACCAAGTGCATTTCTCAGTTATACTATTGCAAATTTAGAGCAACTCCACTCATGTCAATGTAATCAATAACTAAGTTAATCGAGTAGAAGGTAAGGTACCTCTTATTCAAGCTTTACCTGTCTCAAAAACAAAAGCGTCCTATAAACTGAAATATCACTCCAACCTGCCAACTCCAGTCTGGAGTCTTGCCTCCAAAATGGAGGATTTCATAGATTTCATAGACATTAGGGCTGGAAGGGTCCTAGAAAGATCATCGAGTCCAGCCTCCTGCCCCAGGGCCAGGAAGTCAGCAGGGATCATAGGATCCCAGCAAGATAAACATCCAAATGTCTCTTGAAGGTGTTCAAAGTGGGTGCTTGAACCACCTCCAGCGGCAGTGCATTCCAAACCTTGGGGACTCGGACAGTGAAGAAGTTCTTCCTTATGTCCAGTCTGAAATGGTCATGGAGGAGTTTGTGACCCTTCGATCTTGTCATCCCTTGGGGCGCTCTGGTGAACAGACGTTCCCCCCAGATCCGGGTAAGCACCCCAGTGAACTTATATGTGGCCACCAGATCACCCCTGAGCCTGCGCTTTTTCAGGTTGAAGAGGGTGACTTGTGCTCTCCCTCCGAACATCTTCCAGAACTCACTGTAGGATCAAATCACAACTGAAGACATGAATATATTTACAGTAATTTGCTGTTATAAGAAATCATGGTCTATCATCTTAAGTTTTTCTTTTCACTTCCTACCTACCCTTCATTAATGGACTTTATTTGTAATGTGCTTTTCAACTGGCAAAATCTCAATTCTGGCATTTCCACTCTCTTGTATAAACTGAGGTTAAGAAAAAAAAGGCAAAACACTGTTACCATTTGTTAACCTAAATGACCCTTTTTTCAGTCGTGTAGGTAGCACATTTTACACTTACACACAGTCTGTGATTCTAGAACTGCTGCACTGAGGACATGTAAGTGTGTACAAGCTGATTAAGTGTGTCCAGAAGGCTACATATTGTCTGTATACCTGCACAGCCACATACACAGGCTCATTGTGAACTTGTAATGTACGTCTCAAAAATGTAGCTGAACAAAAATAATGACTAATGGGTGTTAAAAAGACAGGTAGTTTGCTGTGTTAGTTTGAAATCAGGCAGAAGACAGGGTAGGTAGGTGCCTTATAGACTACAAAATAACTAACTAAATAAATGAAAGCTGAATAATGGGTGTTAGACACCGGTGCAGAGTGGGAGAGAGAAGAGAAGGGGCTTCATACTGCTTAACCTGTAGTGTGGTCTAAAGCAGAACACCTTATAGATTAACTTGTTCAGAGAGGCATTAGTCTTTGTTGGCTACAGCCTGCTTCATCTGATACTATGACTTGAGTTACTCTGTTTAGCTGGAAACAGAATGTGGCCATTATTCCTAGTTTTTAGGAATCTATCAAGTCAACAACCAAGTTTTATCATAAATACCAGTAGAATAGTTATGAATGTATTTTATGGCACTTAGATATCAGGCTTCTTATTTTTAACAAGACAAGACAGAGAGTTTCAAATGCCATAAAATTACCACTAATATTTATATATAGTGGCGAGCAAGGTACTACTTTTAGACCCATCACACCCAGTTTTTAAAACTACATTGGAAGTATTGAAACAACAGTCTTTATGGTGTTATGAAATGTGTTAGTACATTGTCCTTGAGTGCAAGCCAGGAATATCAAAGTAAAAAGTATTGTCCCATAGAAGTCAATGAAAGATTTAAAAATCCCAAAGTTCCTGTTGACTTAAAACAGGCTGTGATTTCACCCCAGGTTAACTATATCTCACAGTATTTCAGCATATCCATTTACCTACTTCCACTGATAACAGGGATTAAACAAAGCAAAAAACAAACAAAAAACTGGGGCTGTCAGAAAATTAACAAAACATTTTTGAATATTAAAAATGCAGTTTCAGAGTTGTCTGGACCTTATATCTCAACTGGTCATTAATTTCCCTTTTCACAAGAATGTCCTAAAGATGGATGGATGGATGGATGGATGGATGGATAGATAGATGGATGGATGGCCTAATAACAGGAAAGAATAAACAGCATCTGAAGCATTTTTGTTTTAACAGAGGCATAGATATAGACATATAGCTAGTCCTTCTAGATTTATCTACTCTGGTGCCATATCATTGACTTGTCCCTATTTTATTTTATGCATTATGTATATTATATTTCAAATTTAATAATTGTGAAGCCTCCTGCATATATTTCGAGTGGGGAAGTAGAAACACTTTACAAATAGAGCTGAACCTCTTTTACATTACACATGAAAGTCTGGATCCTGCTTCTATTGCACCAATGACAAAAGTCCAGTTGACTTCAGTGGAAGAGGAGTTGAGTTTACAGGTGGTCTCATTCTACAGAGCTACTTTTGTGAAATTGGCTTTATCCTGTAAAACTGGTACAGTATTTTGGAGATATGATGGGGCTTAAGTGTGATTTCAGTGTATCATCCAGATGGTCTATGGCAAAAAACAACTGTGAGAAAATTCAGGGAAAAAGAAATAAAGCCATAAGACCAGATTCTGTTCTATATATTAGATTCCTAAATCCATTCTGTTTAAGTATATAAAAAAACTAATAAATCTTTTATTTTTGTAACAAGATGTCCTCCCTCTTACCCTTAAAACTAACTTAGACTTCAAACTTCTTATTTTTAACAAGGCAAGACAGTGAGTTTCAAATGCCATAAAATTACCACTTATATATAGTGGTAAGACCAATGAGAAGAATGACCCATCCCCCCTCTGTGATAACAATTTTTCAGTGGTGGAGAATATTGAGGAACCTAGGGTGGCCTCTTTGGCCTCATCTACATGACCATGGATGCTTGGTTTCCTGTGGACAATTATCAGCAGGACACCTTGTGCCACTGCTAGTTGTCCCCAGGGAATACCTGTGCCACATGCCTCCTGGTGTGCAGCAGGTTACCCTGGTTGGGGTAGAGGAGGCTGGGGCCAGCACTAGGCTAGCTCCAAAAGCCTTACATGGGTTCCTGGGGGCCTGCTGGGGCAGCAGCAGTGATCCTGCTGCTCGGAGCCTGGCTGGCAGCTGGAGTATAGCTTTGGACCACCAAGCTTTGGTTTTGGGTGGTGAACACTGTCCCTGTTTGTGCTCGCTACTCCATATTTTTTTTGTGGGTTTTTTTTTGCCCCTTGGATATCCAGGGGTCACTTCCCCACCCCCATAATGCTCCCTTGCAGCACGGAAAACACCTGAATGTGCACTATGTTGCACTGAAGATGTGTCTGAGGTGCCACATACCATATGGTCACTTTCATCTGGACATGGCTTTTTTATCTCTGTTTCGTTAGGGTAAAATTTGGGTACAATTTATTGCCCTTGTTTCTTACCCTCAGTACTTACTACAGAAGCATTCTTAGACCCTATTTTATTATTTTTGTAAAGTGCTTTTAATGTCCATAGATGAGAGATTCTGTCTAACTACAAAGTGTTGTCATCTTTGGGACAGCAAGATTGCCTTCATACCAGAGACAGCAGGATTATTATTTTTCCTTCTTAAATATAATATTGTCCTCCTCAAACCATTAGTACTGCTTCATGGTTCTCTGCTGTAATTCAGAGGCAGAGTTCAGGACTGATCATGTGTAAAAGTCCCCCAAACTTGCCAAAGGAATGAAAAGAAAAACAATGATGTCATTATTAGGACCATTATGTTTTTCTGGCACTAAACTGAGTAACAAGAAAGACTGTGATCTGAATGCCCCCCTTATCTAATCTTTTTTCCTTCACTCCTTTAAACTAAGAGCATTAACAGTAATATAACAAATGGACAACAGGGAATGATAATGAAAAGTGAGCTTTCCATTCAAATTTAGACAAAATGCATCTATATCTTTCCCACAAAACTTGGCTTTTCAGAGCAAGCTGTGGGATTTTTGTGTCTTTTTAATTATTATTATTATTATTATTATTGCTCCACTAAGAAGCACTGCATCTTTCAAGCCATTTATTTGTACTATTAATATTTGGAGATTAGGCTACATATGATATTTCTGTGCATAGACATATATAACTTTACTTCACTATATATAACCTTATATATAATATTATATATGTATATGCCCAGGTACATACACATGTACACCCTACCCTACACACAAACACTGCATGTACATGTGTGAATTTTACATTTCCCTTGCAGTTGTAATATATACGGATAAATATATTAAAGACTCAAAACAAACAGTCTTCTTGTAAGGAACCAAATTTATGTCATTAAGGTTTAATCAATCTTAAGGTAAATAAAATTTCTCTTGTACTAAATTTACAACATAGTGAAATTTCTTGCCCATTTGGGTTAGGTATGAATATTTATTATTTATTAAGTGCCTACAGTATGTTTGACAAGTTATAAAAATAGCATAGTCCTTGTCCTAGAGTGTTTGCAATCTAAAATAATGAATAGAAGAAGACTGAATACACAAGGAATGATTCACATGGAATGTTTCAAAAGTTTTTGATCACTGCTTGTGGGTGCTGCAGAAGTGCAACTTGGGGAGTTCCTTGAAATTGAAGAGATCATGGTGAATGATAGTGTGAAGAGGGGGGTTATTCTGTGACCATTGAGAGGAAAGGGAAGCACTATAAGAAGACCTGGTGAGAGACAGTTTTGCCCCTGAGACATAGCTATTTAAATGAACAAATTTAAATAGAAAAATATCAGAGTGAGCAGGTATGGAGGGATTTAGTCTTGCACAAAGTCAAAGAGCAGGTTGGCAACAGAATCTGCTATGTCAAACCCAGTTGCATGTTTACAACACCAGTTCCAGACCCATGGGTCATGTCCACACATGCAAGCACGTGCACCTGCAGCAGCTCAAATAGAAGCCGTGCAAATTTGAGCCAGGCCTTTTTGCCTTAGTGCACGTGCTTGCATATGCACTTTGTTATGGAGCAAATTGTGCCACTTGGGGCAAAATAACCCAGGCAGGACAGGGAGTGGGGGGCTGAGGAAGTGGGCGGGGCCAGCAGGGGTTCCTCCATAGTCCCCTCCCCCCTCCTCCAACCCCATACTTACCAGCACTGGGCAGGCAGTGTGCTTCAGCACCAGAGTGAGGGCCAACCACAGAGACATTTTGGCAGCCAGAGTGTCTGTGTGGAGGACCCAGCCTCTGGTTGCCTCAGGGCATGGTCCTGGTTGCCTCACGGCGCTGTGCCCTGCCCCACTTTTTTAGCTCCGTTTTTTTTTTTTTTTTTTT
>NW_017729025.1:46832981-46833325 GCF_001723915.1 Gavialis gangeticus | reverse complement strand
TTTTTTTTTTTTTTTGACCCCTGGATATCCAGGGGTCTAATTTTGCCCCTGTACTGCAACCTTGCAGCAGGGGGAACCTTTTCCTGTTCCTGCACATGCCTCTTACAGCATCTCAAAGGGGGTTGAGATGCTGCAAGAGGCATGTGCAGGCTCATCTGGACGTGCCCCATGGAGTAGCAAGAAAGCAGCCTTGGGGATAAACAAAGACAGAAGATAGGGATGAAGTAGTATGGGTTGACAAAAGGTGCAAGTTGCCAGTTTTGCCAGAATGGAGAAGGGTGGTGGTAGGGAGAGATAGCCTTTCCTTTCTTGGGGATTCAAAGTTCCTAGTTGCTGTTGCCATG
>NW_017729025.1:46820949-46827981 GCF_001723915.1 Gavialis gangeticus | reverse complement strand
AGCCTTTCCTTTCTTGGGGATTCAAAGTTCCTAGTTGCTGTTGCCATGTGGCAGTATGCACAAACAAGGTTGTTGCTGTTGCTTCTGTGACTGCAGCAGTGGTGCAGTGTCCCAGCATCTAGGTGCTGCTGATATAGGTGTGGTCCCTAAGGCGTTCCAGTTTCTGGCACTCAGGGCTCATGCCCCACTCATCTGCTCCTAGTTTGGGTTTGATGCACAGGGAAAACATGATCAGAAAAAAGAACAGAGTTCAGCTGGGCACAGCAATGGATGTCAGAATGAGAAGTTTTATAGAGCAAGTGATAAGGAATCCAGAGTATGAATTTGTAGAGGATCAAGAAAAAACTATATATGAAGAAAAGGCTTTTCACTGTTAGGTTCTTTCTGGACCAGTGAAGAAGACCAGAGGAAGTTGTTGCAGAAGTGAGATTTATATTTCCTCTCTTTGATCTCGTCGGGATTAGATATATACAAATGGCAAAATTCTGTTATAAATGTTATCTCTGTTTGTTTGAACCTTGACACGGGTACAATTCAAGTTCTGTCTGGATTCTCTTTATTCTAAATTCATTCCTAATATTATTTTGAAATGAAAAATCACTGTAAGATAACTTGCACTATAATTCTCATGACTGGGCCACAAAGAGGTTAAAGCTTCCATGATATTGAACAAAGCATTTAAATATTCATCATTAGTGTTAGCACAATACATTAATTAAAGGTCCAAGCGGTGTTGGATATATTTGCTTATTTCATTTTTAATATGTATCTTAGCCTACATTTAAAGTGCCTTCTACCTTTGAAATACCTTACAGTATTTTCCAAATTCCAAATGAACAGAAACCTACTACAATATCTTTTCAGCAGTCAGGCAATTGAGGTCATAAGAGGTGCACACATTTCTTATCTATATGAGAACACGCTAAAGTCACTCCTCATGTAGCCTGAGTGATTTCAATTACAGTCTTGTTTTCTGTGAGAAAAACACATGAAGCTGGTTCTTGATTTTAAAAATCTAGGGACATAAGCTCCTGAGCAGCTAAAGCCATGTCTATACCACCTCCCTGCTGCCAAGAAATAAGATCCACACATGTGTTCCCATTCCATGTATCCCCAAACCAGCAACAAGGCAGTAAAGGTGGTTTAGATTCAAACTGTACATTTCTGTTCCACCTTCAGGTTTTTCTAAGACATTGCTTTTATCCCAGGATAAACCGGAGAAAGTCCAATCATACAGACATCAGTGTGCATTGCATTGGGATATATCCTAAAATAGTTTCCCAGATGTAGTAACAGTTTATCCCAGGATATTGCAGAGTACATCTGTATGGCTATCCTCTGCTTGCATCATTATCATTATTTTTATTCTGGAACAAGCATAGGCACAATTTATCCAAGGAAAAATGCAATATCTGTTCCTAGCTTAGGAGAGAAATCTTAAGACTATGAAAGCTCAGAGTCATTGCAGGCCACCTATGTTTCCAAATTGCTGAGGTCTATTGAATATAATGCAGGAGCAAGTGGACAGGGTTAGTTTCTTGATGGTGGCCCTACATTTAGCAGGGAGGCAGTATACACGTGGCCTACATCACTTTTTGGAAGCAAGACGTAGGTTCCAAATCACTTTAGTACTATTCAAAATGTTGCCCTTGGTGAATTATTCTTTTCTAGTTTAGGTCTGTCCAACTTCACCATGGCCAAGAGGGGCTGGACTGCTGGCTTGTGAACCCCTGTGCCCCCTGACAGCATGCAGCAGTCTACAGTCTGCGTGTTAGCTGCTTGTAGGCTATGTGCAGGTGGAAAGCCCTGTATTAAAATAAATAAATAACTATGTAACTATACAAAAAATAAAGGAACATATAGATAGATGCAGGCACACAGAGACACTGAAAGAAGCAATCTTAAATTCAGCAGGCACTTTAAAATCAAAGGCAGCTTCACAATTAGTTAGTGACACAAGTGGCAGTTAAAAGGGAATGTAATCAGTCACCAAGAGTGCTAGAGGAAAAGAAATAAACAATGTACTTGTTGGGGTTTGGGATTAACCAGTGTACTATGTACTAACCAGTTCCCTGTACTATGTTGTGGGAGTTATGTAAATGGTTTAGATTAGATTAGATTAGATTAGATTAGATTAGATTAGATAAAAGAATGGATTGAAGACTTCAAAATGTGCAGACCAATGCATAGGCATGAGCCAAAGCTAGTGGATATATATATATATATATGTAACATTTGAATCTTATAGATGGAATACAGCTTCCAGGAACAAGTGAAGAATTAATTATAATGTGACTGGTTTCATGAACTGTGACATATCCAGATCCAAATTATATACTGTTACCCATAGATATTTAATTAGGAAAATGTGCCTAAGACTGGAGACAGAAAAAATGCCAAAAAAGAAAGAATATTTAGAGAATTAATAGGTTAGCAGCTCAAAGTATTTGATTAGCAGAAGGAAATGATTAAGTTTGGTATTTTTAATCCTCATGAATGAGGAACTCATTCCAAGTAGTTCATTCTTTTTTCCTGGCATATTTATTGTGCAATCTTGATGACCCTTTTTACGAAGATATAGGATGTATAAAACAGCATAGGCAAGATCAGGAAGTGTCTGAGTTATGCCTGACAGATTTTCTTTTTTTAATTATCTAAACAACTAAACAATAAACAAAACAAAACTGAGGTTGCAAATTTTTAAAAATACCATGAAATCTGAACCTCAGATATCTAGATTTAAAATATGAGGCCTCTGTTTCTGTCCCTTTAAAAATAAAAGGCCCAAAAAAACTTTAAGATTTTTTCAGTCCACAAAAAGTATAAAAGTTTAGAAATCTGTACACAAATTAAAACATGTGACTTTGGACTAATTAAGAAAAAGGAAATTCCCATCTTGGGAGTCTCCCACTTCTTTCTGCTCTGGGAAATACTTCTCTAACTTCTCATTCATACCATCCTCACTTTTTCACACATACAATCCTTGTTCTCATTTGACTTGTTTCCCATTTATTTAAAGAAATCACAATATACATGCTTTCATTAACTCCAACAAGGTTTAAATCAGGGGCCTCAGCTTTTAAAACTTCTCAGGAACTGGCACTGGCCAACCTCATGAAATATACCTTTCTGCTCCACTTGTTCCTGTCATCACTTACTGACACCAGCCTCTTCCCTTAGCTGATCTGTTCACCTCCCCAGTATTGATGTTAAGAGCCTCTTTGCAAAAGCGACACGTATCATTCCAAACCTCATTGATTTTTCTTCTCCTTTAAACTGCTATTTGAACAACATATATAGGCGCCTTTATAAGTCAGCATTAGCCAACAGATGCCACAAATTATAAGATATAGCTCAGTTGTTTCCTCTTGTCTCCAGTGGTAAAATACAAAATAATTGTGCTATGTCTGTAGTGCCATTTGACAAATGTTTATTTTCTGGTAGAACTGCATGACTACTTTTTAATAGTAGTCCATAATGTATTTCCCTATCTGTGTGGTACTTTGTCCATATAGTATCTGTAGATGTATTTTAACTCAGTACAATGAACTGCATTTGGAAAAGAATGCATATTTTGGATTTAGGTCTGTCATAGTTCATGAAACCAGTCATAGTTTCATAGTAGTTAGGGGTCAGAAAGGACCTGAATAGATCATCTAGTCTAACCCCCCCGCCACTGGATGGAGCACACGCTGGGATCACATGACCCCAGACAGGTGTTCATCCAACCTCTTTTTGAATTTACCCAAGGTAAGAGCGAGGACCACTTCCCTAGTAAGTTGGTTCCAGATCCTAGCCACCCTAACAGTGAAATAGTGCCTCCTAATCTCTAGCATGAACCTATTCTCCAGCAGCTTCTGGCCATTGCTCCTTGTCACCCCAGGTGCTGCTGGGGGGAATAGGACCCTTCCTATTGCTGCTGATCTCCCCTAATGAGTTTGTAGGCAGCCACCAAATCCCTCTTCAGCCTCTATTTGCTTTGGCTGAACAGGTTCAGGTCCCTCAGCCTCTCCTCATAGGGCCTGCCCTGTTGCCCTCCAACCAAGTGGGTGGCCCTCCTCTGCACCCTTTCAAAGCAGGCCACATCCTTCTTAAAGTGCAGTGCCCAGAACTAGACACAGTACTCCAATTGAGACCGGACCAGTGTCATGGAGAGGGGGAGTATCACCTTTCTGGACCGGCTTGAGATGCATCTTTGAATGCACGACAAGGTGTGGTTGGCTTTGTTGGCTGTGGTCTAGCATTGGCAACTCATGTTCATCTTGGATTCAATAATGACTCCAACATCCCTATCCGCCTCTGTGCTCAAGGAGGGAGCTCCCCAGCTTGTATGTATGCTGTGGATTCCTTCTTCCCAGGGGCAGCACCCTGCATTTATCTACATTGAAACCCATCCTATTACCATCCGCCCACTTCTGTAGTCTGTCCAAATCTAATTGCAGCCTCTCTCTCCCTTCAAGCGTGCCTACCTCTTCCCACATCTTGGTGTCATCGGCAAACTTGGACAACGTGTTTTCCACCCCCTCGTCCAAGTCGCTGATGAAGATGTTGAACAGTGTAGGCCCCAGGACCAAGCCCTGGGGGACCCAACTTTTCGTATCCCTCCAGGTCAAGTACGACCCATCCACCACCACTCTTTGTTATAATGAAAAAGAACCTAATTGTAATAAGCAAGTCACACACTCATTAGATTTAAATTTCATTAATTTTTACTTACAGATTCATAAAGTGTAAGGTTATTAGCTCATCTTATATGACTGCCTCTATGGCCAGAGCACCCTGTTTGGAATTCAATAATGGCCCTGACTAAAGCGCGCCTTCCCAAAATGGTTAATTATGCTCACTACTAAAAAATTGTACCCTATTTTTGTTTCAATTTGTGTGTCTTTAACTTCCACCTGCTGGCTCTTGTTATATCTCTCTCTCTCTCCTAGAATGGAGAGCTCTTTAGTACCTGGTATTTCTCCCCATGAAAGTACTTATACACCATAATAAAATAGCCTCTCAATCTTCTCTCTGATAAACTAAATGGATTAAGCTCTTAAGTCTCTCTGTCAGATATTTGCTCTATCTTTCAAAAAAGTTTTGTACCTTTTTCTTTATTTAGATGTAAACTGCACTGCACAGCTCATTAACTGGAGTGGGAGTTTTGGAACTTATGTGCAGACAGTTGTTTTATTAACCTATCAGTTTAGGTATGCAAATGTGAGCACATTGTGCTCAGTAGGCTATTCAGTGTCCAGGTACATATGCTGTTCTCAAAGGCATAATGGCATGTCCAGGGCAGCCACCACAAGCAGTGGGAGTTGCCATTGTGATTAGGTGGCTGCAGCAGCAGCCATATTTTTCTGGGAAGCCCCACTGCCAAGTTGGCACCCAGAAGGGTTGTCCTAGGTGCCTCATCTTAGTCACGCCACTAGCAGCTATGTTCACATGTCCATTGTGGGCAGTGTACCTGTCTTCAAGTGTGGAAAATGTAGGCAGCCAGAAACCCAGGACTAGTATATATTAGACTTCAGGGAAGGAGGACCTTCTCATGTTTTAAGCCTAATACTGAGCACTTAGCTCCACCAGAACCCAGGAAGATCTAGGAGTCTAGGTCCCCTCTACTTTATAAGCTCTCTCTATAGGATCAGTCTATGCACTCGGGCTTATTGCATCCCCAGGATAAAGCCAGACCCAAAAATGGACACATAGATGGCTGGAAAAATTGTTATTTAGACACACAGGGCACATCCAAACATGCAAGCAGCAGCTCATATAGAAGTAGTGCAAATTTGAGCTGGGGCTTTTTTCCTCAGTGCACGTCATTGGACATGCACTTTGTTGTGGAGCAAATTGTGCCACAAGGGGCAAAATAACCTTGCCTGGCTCCTCCCAGATCTTCAGCCAGGGGGAGCTAGAGCCCGGGGCCAGCACCTGTGCCCTGTCCTGGCCTCAGCAGTATAAAAGGGCACCTTGGCAAGTAGGTCAGGGCTACTATCTCTCAGAAGCTTCTGGGGCCCTGCCAATTGATACCTGGGGACATTACCTCTTGTGCCAGCTGGACTGCTGAAGCAGCCCTGAGAGTTCTCTGCATGTTCTACTCACTGCAGCAGTCTGGCAGTGGGGCTGCTGCCTGGCTGTGACCTGCTGTGCACCTGCCAGACTCTGATGGTGACTGCTGAGCCAGTAGAAACATATGCCCCTCTGGGCCAGCTACCAGTGGACTGAGGTTGCAGGGTTGGTCTTTTTGTGGCACTACTGCCATTTGTGCCCCCTGCCTGGCTATCTGGGCATCTATCACCCAGAAGATGTTCCCAGTGTGGTGGCCTGATTTGAACTGTCAAAGCATGTCCTCCTGGCCCCATTTGGCCAGGAGATTAGCCACAGCCAGATGGGTCCAAAGTGCCAGCTCTGAGCAGGCAATGTCCTGCCACTGGCCTCCCTAGCAGGAATTCTGTTGTTCTCTATTGGAACGCTGAAAAATCCATGATAAAAAAAAAATCCCAAAATCACTCTGTAAAATACCCCCAAATCCATGTTCCTCCACAAGTAAAAGAAAAGACCACTATAAAGAGAAAGAGAGAGTGTGAGACAGAGACAGCGATCAGTTGGACAATATTTTATTGATATATCTACAGTGTTAAAGCAAGTCTCTTATCATAATAATAAAGTGAACTCTAAATACAGGTTTCATGAATTCATGAATACATATTTTGCTGCCCTCCCACAGGACAATGGCCCCCACACAAGGGCTACATCCCCCCAAAAGGGGGTTCATCCCCCCAACAGGGGTTTTCTCCCCCACATAAAGTTTTATGCCCCCCAAAAGGGGGTTCAGCCACCCAAAATGGATTCAGACCCCCCAACAGGGGGTTCATCACTCTCACAAGGGGTATGGCCCCCCAACAGGGGGTTCATCCCCCATACAAGGGGTATGGCCCCCCAATGGAGGCCAAATGGCCCCCACAGGGGCTACGAACCCCCCTGCAAGGCCCACATGCCCCACCCCAGCCCCCTGATTGCTGCCCCACCTGGTCCCATCCCCCA
>NW_017729025.1:46813480-46819320 GCF_001723915.1 Gavialis gangeticus | reverse complement strand
GCCATGGCAGAGTTTGGGGGGCTTGAGGGAGCTGGCAGGGGGAAGGGTCAGCCCCGGCAGGGGTCACCTCCACAGTCCATTCCCCCCTCCTCCAGCCCCCCTGACCCCTTACTCACTGGACCTGGAGCCCTGGTGCTGAAAGATGTGGCCTGGTCTACCGCGTATTTCAGCATGAGGGCAAGGAGAAACCATAGAGATGCTCCAGCAGCCAGAGCATCTTTATGGAGGACCCAGCCTCTGGTTGCCTCAGGGCATGGTCCCTGCCCCTCTTTTTTCTATTTCTTTTTTTTTAGACCCCTAGATATCCAGGGGTCTAATTTTCTCCCCACACTGCAAACTTGGACAATTTTTTTTGTTCCTGTATTTGCCTGTTGCCCTGCCTCAAAAGGGTTTGAGGTGGGGCAAGTGGCACATGCGCACTTGTATAGACGTGCCCACAAGGGGGAATAGAATTCTTCCCAATTTTGCTAAAATATCTACAAACCTTAACAAATGTCTAAACAGTTTGAGTTTCTGAGGGGTAAAACCCCAAACTCGGCTAATTCTGCTCATTTAGTGCTTTCATTAAAAAAGCATACCCTTCTGTCTGCACCTGGTATGGAAGCTTGAAGTAGCATAGTAAGCCCATCCTGAAGGCATTTATATTTGTATAAAACATTAAATGGTAACCTTACCCTGCCCACAAAGCAAGAGTAAAGGATGTTGAACAAAATACAGGAGGGAGTGGGATAAAAAGGAATTGTCCCTTTATGATGAAAGTGGCAGCTAGGACTCTCTTGCGCGCCCTACAAGGAAGGGTTTAGGATCGATGTTAGGGGAGATTTGCCTTTTACCTTTCCTCCTTTTTGGTCCTTATCTTGTACTCAACTCCATTCAGTCAACTGTAAAAAGCCCTGGAGAAAGACACCACATCTTTCCCTATGCAAAGGGGTTATAGATTTCATCTGTTTGGACTCCCCAACAACTGTCTCCTTATCTGGCATAGTAACTGCAAACATCCTGTTTCATTTAGGGCCTCTCTACCTCCATAAGGAGAGGCAGCATTTGATCCATGGGAAAAGTTCTGTCTCATTTATTCTTTGTTTGTTCTTTATGCACGTAGCGCAGTGGTCACCAACCCCTGGCATGCATGCTGTAAGTGGCGTGCGGAGACATTTTTCCTGGCACGCCAGGAAGCACACAAATACATTGGGGGTTTTTTTTAAGTTGCTGCTCTGGGCTCTCCTGTGCAGCCACAAGTCACAGCACTGAGGCAGGTCCCAGGGCGGAGCCAGAATAACACAAGCAGGGAGGCTTTCTGTGCTCTACTGCCTCTGCTCTGTGCTCCCAGGCTGCACCCTCCAGCCCAGCTGGCCCCTGGAGGGAGCTGCTCAGGCAGGCAGACACCCTGTCCCACCTGGGGCAGCACTGAAGTGCCAAGTGCTGGGGCCGGGCAGTTGTGATGGCATGGGAGGAGGTGCCACTGGCAAGCCAGCCCAGTCAGGCCCTTAGTAAGGTGGGGGCTACCCCAGGGCTCTGCAGGCTTGAGCTGTGGTGGGCGGGCAGGTGGGGATGCCCAGCAGCACGCATGGTGGGGTTTGGCCCTGCCTGCACAGCTCCTCAGGGATGGGCCACAGCCATCCTGCACATGTGAGGATGCTTCCTGGCTGGGGCAGGATGCTGGGCTCAGGGGACTTCCCTCTCCACGATGGACCTCCCGGCATGCTGGGCACAGTGCAAGCAGGGCAGAGACATCCCCAGTGCAGGGACCTGGCCACAGGAACCCCCTGGAACCTGGGAACAGCCACTGTGGCTGCCTCAGCCCACACAGATCCCGGCCTTGCCCACCTGCAACTCCCCTCAAGGGGCCAAGACTAGGGCAGGCACTGCACAGAGCTGCTGCTCTGCAGGCTCCCAGGGAACAGCCTGTGGCTGCAGCTCCCACTGCCACTGTACCCGGCACACACAGAGACCAAGCAGGAGCCCCCTGAGCCCAGCGTCCTCCCCCCACCATGCAGTGTCCCTTCATGGGCAGGGTGGCTGCGCCCCATCCCCGCAGAGCTGCCTAGGCCAGCTGGGCCCCACCTCCGGTGCTGCTGGGCCCCCTGCTGTGGCCCAAGTAGCGGAGATCTGGGGCAGCGCCCGCTCCCTGCCTGACACCAGCTCTCAATTTACTCTAAAAAAAGAAAAAAAGAAAAAGAAAGCAACATTAATGATTATTAATAGTATTAAATATGCAGTGCATCTTGCCATGTACCCCGTCCACACCAGTTTTGTTTTTGTGGCATGCTGGCATTCTGGCACCTTACAAAGTAGACATGGTTTTTTCAGCACTCTGGCCAAAAAACGTTGCCTACCCTGACGTAGAGCCTGAGGACTGGTCAGAGCTGCCTAAAATAATCTTAAATGCAAAAAGAGAGTGGGATGGGAGATATTTAGAAAATCTTGCTCTTGGTTAAGTCTTGATAATTCATTTGGCATTCATACTAACATTAGACATTAAAAAAGTGACTATGACCCAGTTTTTGGCTACTGTATTTTGATTGCCATAGAGGGTTTAAGGTGGCAATTGATTTAGTCTGAAAAGAAATGTACAGGAAATAACAATTTTAGATATCTCTCCCATGCCTGAGTATTTTTTTCAGGGAATTATGTTTGACAATAACTTTCTCAGTTCTCTGTGACTTTCAAACTATTGCTAGATAACACAGATGGAGGTAAAATTACAAATAAGGTTAAAAAATAAAGTTAAAAAATAATAATAAAAAAGAATATTATGGCAAACTCTACTTCACTTGGTCACACTTAAGTCATTCAAGTTCCACCTTGAATAGTGACTTGTTTTGCTTATGAATCATTGCAACTGTGGTATTTTTATTACCCTTGAAAGGTACCTTTAGCTTTCAAAGACCACTGTACATAGATAGTAATTCATTTACCACAGTGATCTGAAAGGGTCAGATGTGTAGCTGTCCCAATGCTGTAGATGCTTTTCAAGTGCCTTACCATTAAGTGGCAAAACAGCAGGTAATATAACCTGTAAATCAATCCCCTGGATGCAAGTGGACAGACAAATCCTAAACTAGTATAACTTGGATTAGTAAGGTTTTACCCCTAATGCTTTCAGGTTTAATTATCCACTGTGGTGGTCATTGTACCCCAAGTAACTTTGGGTGTCTGTTGCTTTTTCAGTCAATGTAATGCTGATGACACTAGTGTTAACATTTCATCTGTCCACAACTTCAGGCGAAGATTGCAGATGTTTGCAGTATTGTGGTTTATTTACACAGGAAACACAGGTTATGCTCTCCTATATCGGTCATGCTTCATTTCACTCTTGTCTTCTGAGTAATGGTTTGATACAAAGCATTGGACAAAGGAGATTTGAAATCCTTCAGAATAAAATGGGATATATAATGTCATGTTATCACCTTTGAAGCTGCATCTGAAGAATGGATTTATTTATTTATATTTACATAGAAAAACATTCTTTTAAATAAACCTGTTCTGGTTTTCAATTAAGGAGCTGTGCATGAGAGTTGAAGATTTGTGAGAAAATTGGTTCCCATAAGGAGACCAAAACATTGTGACAGAAGAGCATCTGAATCTTGTATCAGGTGCTGTTTCTTTTTTATTTTGGAAGAGCAGTTTTACTTGAGTTTGCACAGAGCTGCGAGAGATTTTCAACTCTTTTCTCTAGTAAAATGCAGGCAATTAGGTGCACCATATGCTGAACATACTGTTCACTGTATTACCACTAATTTACTCAAACTGAAATACTAATGTTTCAGTTCTTCCATGTAATTGTACTGTATTTTAGCCAGCTTAGATGTTTTAGACTGTCCACCCTCACCATAAAAATACAGGTCACTCTATTCTACATCTCCTTCTCTGAGTGCCACAGCAACAAAACACTCTGGAGGCGATTTGTATGTTGTTCCCTCCACCCATTCCTTACTGGTATTAATGACTTACATTTAGTGTTCTGTTTGGCTTCTAACTGGTGGCATCTGGACTGAGAACATAACTCATGATCAGATTAATTACTAGAGAAAACATCTACAAGTTAGAACACATGCCTGTTCTCCATGAAAGTTAGTACTCCTAGGTTCAATTGCTGACTCTTTCAATAACTCATTATGTGGCCTGGATCTCATTTTTAGCCTGCCCATCTCACAAAGATATTAACATAAATGTATATTTCACCTGACTGTTGTGAGACTTAATATGTTTGTATTTATACAATGTTTGGAATAGAGATGCTGTATACCTGTAAACTGTTATTATTACCATATTATTATTTTTAAGATGCTCTTCTTGACCTACCATACAACGCCCTTCAAATCTTGTCCCAAGCTATCCCAGTAATTAGACTATGCAAGGAGCATCTACAGAGGACAATGTCCAAATCAGTTAATATCAAAAGGATGAAAAAGAAGTAAAAGTCATGATATTAGGTTAGGAAGATAGTATTTAAGAAAGATTTTTCAATATACTAAGAGGATAGACATTCAGTTAGAGAACAGTCAATGCTGGAAGGGATTTCAAGGCATCAATTGTAGACGCTTGCTGTATTGCACATAGTTTACACTTTCTAAGTCTCAGTTTCCTCATCTGTAAAAGTGGATGATAATATCTACTCGACTGTGAAATCTTAGATGGCTAGAGCTTTATAACTGCTAAATATTATATCCAATACATGCTAGGACTCCTTATTTTATCTGATGCCAGCTAATTTAACTCACCTTAGTAATTTTTACCTTGACTTCTGCCAAGAGATAACATAGAGGAGACTGTAACTGTTTAAATGAGAAGGGAAAACTTGCTTATTTTCTCTGCTTCCATTAGTTTGCCACCCTAGACATTATTATTAAATTGCTGTGTAACTTTACTGAAGGACCTTGAGAAGATATAACTTGATCGAGTACTTTCTACTTTGAAACAGTTGTATTTATATTCTGCAGTAGTCATAATACAACAATACATTCCTGAGCTGAATTTCCTTTCCAGGAGTCCACTTTGCATGCTTCTTTTCTTGAATTGCATATAGACAGATTGTTGATATTGTTTGGGTTCATGAACCATACTTTAGTAAGAATGAACACATTAATGATCAAGTATTCTAACAGTTATTTAAGTGAACACTTATAGTTTCATAGTTTCATAATTTCTAGGGTTGGAAGGGACCTGAGCAGATCATCCAGTCTGACCCCCTGCCATGGCAGGAAAGAGTACTGGGGTCAAATGACCCCAGCAAGGTGTTCATCCAACCACCTCTTAAAACCCCCCCAGGGTAGGAGCCTGCACCACCTCTCTTGGAAGTTGGTTCCAGACCCTAGCCGCCCTGACCGTGAAGTAGCGCCTCCTGATGTCTAACCTAAACCTACCCTCTGCCAGCTTGTGACCATTATTCCTGGTCACTCCTGGCGGTGCTCGGGGGAACAGTGATTCCTCCAATGCCTGCTGATCCCCCCTGACTAGTTTATAACAGGCCACAAGATCCCCCCTCAGCCTTATCTTTTGGAAGCTGAACAGGTTCAGGTCCCGTAGCCTCTCCTCATAGGGCCAGCCCTGCTGCCCCCTGATCATGTGAGTGGCCCTCCTCTGGGCCCTCTCCATGCTGTCCACATCCCTCTTGAAGGGTGGGACCCAGAACTGGACGCAGTACTCCAACTGCGGCCTGACCAATTCCACATAGAGGAGGAGGATCACCTCTTTGGACCTGCTCGAGATGCATCTGTGGATGACAAGGTATGGTTAACCTTCCTGACTGCCTCCCCACACTGCCGGCCCATGTTCATCTTGGAGTCAATGACGACTCCAAGATCCTTTTCCACCTCCGTGCTGACAAGAGAGGAGTT
>NW_017729025.1:46798493-46808480 GCF_001723915.1 Gavialis gangeticus | reverse complement strand
GGCCACCAGGTTGGTCTGACAGGACCTGCCACTGATGAACCTGTGTTGGTTGCCCCTAAGCATGCAGTCCCCTGCTGGCCCCTCCTGGATGTGTGCCAAAATAATTTTCTCAAACAGCTTGCCTAGGATCGAGGTAAGACTAACTGGGCTATAGTTTCCCGGGTCCTCCTTCCTCCCTTTTTTGAAGATGGGAACCACGTTGGCCCTCTTCCAGTCCTCCGGCACCACTCCAGAGCACCACAAGTGCTCGTAAAGCCATGCCAGGGGTCTTGTGTAAACGTCACAGAAATGTAATCTTTGTCACTGTGTCACAAATGCTGACACTTGGAAATCATAAAACCTTTTATCATTCTTTCTAAAGAACAACAGCAAAAATATTCTTGCTTTGTCAAAGATGCTGTATGCCTCTGCAGAAATGGCCAGTTCATTTGCCCATAATGGGAACCCATTTTCCTTTATCTTGTTAGCTTTTCCTTTACAATACCCTGGGCACATCTACACATGTGATTAATGTAGCAATTTACTCCACAGTAAACTACTCATAGGTGCAGCATCTACACATAGGCCTGGGACATTGAGCCAGGGCAGAGCAGTTTAGGACAGGGCTGCTCCTGCCTTCTCTGCCCCCTGCAGCAGCCAGAAGGAGCTCCAGGCTTTGGCCACGGATGCCTGGGTGCCAACCCTACTCTATCAATGGCTGCCCCATGCTTTGGTCCCCAGCCACACATGTCTGTGGCCGCAAACAGTCTGCAGTCTGCTAACACAGCCCTTCATGATGCTGTCCCAGGAGCCTGTGCTAAGCATGCCATGGATGTTTCTTGCCCTCTGCCCTGGCAGTGATGGCCAGGACACCATGTCCACAAGGTAGTCACTGATCACCTCCTTCTCCACTCCCTACAGTAGGACACCTGGGAGGCTGCCCACACCCCCCAGGCCCACAGTGAAACCTCAAGAATATATGTGGATACTTTGCAGCAAATCCAAAATTTTATTTTCCTCACAACACAACAACAGACCCCCTCTTTTTCTCCCTCCCAAAAACAGACCCCCACTCAACCCCAACACATACCACCAATAAAGCACCCTCACCCCCTTGAAACTATGTACAGTATCTATTTGCAAGTGTTGCGGTGGGGGGGACAGTGGGGAGAAGTCTCCTAGGGCATGGAGCCCAGAGGGAGGAGCCCCGCACTCCAGCCTTGGTCACCAGCACCTCATGTCTGGACATTGCAGTGAGGCTAGCAGGCCAGGGGCTGCCCTGGGGGGAAAGGGGGAAAGGTTTGGTGCTTTCTAGCTCTGGGTTCCAGCCAGTGGAAGTTGGCCTCTGGGGTGAGCCCCAGGCTGCCAGGGGGCTCTGGGGTGAGCCCTGGGCTGGCAGCAGCCTCTAGGATGAGCCTCAGGCTGGAGGCAGAGTCTGAGGTGACCCCAGGTTTTGGGTGAGTCCATCAGGAAGTGAAGAAGCTACCTGAATCACAAGGCTCCTGCAGCTGCTGAGCCACATAGCTCGGCAGCAATGAGTAGTGTGGCCCCCTGCTGCCTGGGTTGACTGTGCACAATTTGTATCCAGTTCAGCACCCACACATGCAGTGCTGTGGAGAAAAAAACTGCAGCAGGATAAGGGGATGAGGATTTGTTTTAGGTGGCCATTTCTTCAATAGTAGCTCTAAAATTCATGAGTTTAAAACACATAGGACAAATGTAATGTTTGTGAAAGGTGCTGAATAAGTTCTCCCTGTTCACAGAAAGAAAGAGAAGAAAAGAAGGTTTTCACTTTCTGTTATCACAAAAAAAATCGGACACTGCTATGCCCCAGGCCCACCCTCCATTCTTGTGAACATGTACCCTGGGAATCTCCCAGGAGGGGATTTTCACAGCCTGCATATCATGCTGCTGCACCCCAACTCAGGGTATGCATTTGCAACTGTGAGAATCCAGTTGTAGCATCACAGGCTTCTAGGGTTAGGCTGCTGAAGCCCTGGGATATCAGGGGCCCATCATTCTGAGACAATAGCACTGGGTGATGTCTGTAGACACCAAAGAAGCAGATTAGCTGTTTTGGGACACATCCCTGCACAGCTGATCCCACTCTAAAAATGACATCTGTTTATACCCCAAGTATCTTAAACCTCAGTTTTAAGTAATTTTGGAAGTGCCTGGCCTTTCTTGCAAGAGTTCCTGAAGTTACTAATTAGTCACATATAAGGAATTAGATTTCCTTCTTGTTGAGGGGAGGAAGAAGTGGTGGTGGTAAAAATAGGGGCTTTTAATTCAGTCTAGTTTGCAAAAGACTATTACATTTATTTCAGACTTGGTTTCTTCTGATGTGTACAACCTGAACCATAATAAATATTGGTACTCTGCATTCAGAACTGAACTGGTAACAAAAATGAAATTTCTGATGTAAAACACAGACACCTTTTAATGAAAATTTCTAAATGTTTTGTGTCAGTCTATTTGAGACTCCATTATCTTTTCACTTGATGATTCATGAACCAGAATAGAATCTAGCAAATTCTCCTGAGACTATGTATGGCTTCTGCATGAGCCAAGAGGCATAATAAGTGTTAAATAGCATTATAGTAGGGAGTTATTCTGAATGTTAGGGTGAAGTGGATCAGATAAGTAGGAGCATCCTAATTATACAGTCAACTTTTCAGGTGATAATCAACAATTTAAATAGAACACTTACACAGTCATTAGAATGATCTGATGTTTACCTGTCATAGCTGCTATATTTCCAGCAGCATATGCATGTTGTATAGAGGAAATGATTTATTTTTCATGCAAGGGAACAGTTTTGGCATCGTTGGTGAATAACTAAAATGTTATCATTTTTGTACAGTGGGACTGACCTACATTTTAATGTGTGTGGGCAAAATTATAATACAATAACAATTGGATGGCTTCTCAGCTTATTACTTCAGCTTGCCCATGGAAATAAGTGCTCTTTCTGGCCTTGGACTGAGACAATGCTGGCAGGCTGTTTCTGTCCTCTCGAGCTGTTATTGTGACATGTGCAGCGGAACCAGCAGTTAGCTTTTGAACTCATGAACTGGTTGTGAAAGAATGTGAAGGGCAAATTTCACCAGATGGTTTCCTGCTCGTTTACAAGATGTTTAACTCTTTCCAACTAAAAACTTGTTAAATTAAATCCTGTCTAAACCTTGATATGCACATATTATGGTAGGATTGGTAGAATAAGTTAGTCATTCACCTCTTTTAAAGCATTTGATGAGAGAGCAACTACAGGCATAGAAATTATGTGCAGTTAAACCAAGGGATGGGGCACTATGTTTACAATTAGATTCACACAGTGGTTGTAAAACTCAGTAGATGGAGCCCAGTAAAACTGTCCCTGGTATTCTGCTATTCTTTGGTGATAGGAGTTGAAGTACACTTGCACTGTCCCTTCTCTCAGTGGCTCCCTATAGAATCATACAAAGTTAGGGTTGGAAGGGCCCTCAGAGGGTCATCTACTCCAAACCCCTGCCCAAATCAGGACTGTCCCCAACTAGATCATGCCAGCCAAAGCTTTGTCTAGCTGGGTCTTAAAAACATCCGAGGATGGAGCTTCTACCACCTGTATGGATAACCTGTTCCAGTGTTTTATTACCCTCCTAGTGAGAAAATATTCCTAATATCTAACCTAAACTTCCCTTGCTGCAACTTGAGACCATTGCTCCTTGTTCTGTCATCTGCCATCACTGAGGACAGTTTAGGTCCATCCAATTTTTAATCCCCCTTCAGGTAGTTGAAGGCTGCTATTAAATCCCCAACCCTCAGTCTTCTCTTCTCTAGACTAAATAAGTCCAGTTCCTTCAGTTTCTTCTCGTAAGTCATGTTCCCCAGCCTCCTCACCATTTTTCTTGCCCTCTGCTGGACTCTCTCTGACCCACAGCCTTTCTGTAGTGGAGGGCCCAAAACTGAACACATTATTCCAGATATGGCCTCACCAGTGCTGAACAGAGGGGAATAATCATTTCCCTTGACCTACTGTTGGTTCATATTCAGCTTATTGTCCACTGTAATCCCCAGGTCCTTTTCTGCAGAGTTACTGCCCAGACAGTCAGCCCTCAGGCTGTACCATGGGATTTTTCTGTCCTAAGTGCAGGACTTTGCACTTGTCCTTCTTGAACCTCATGAGATTTCTTTTGGCTCAATTCTCCAATTTGTCTAGGTCATTCTGAATGCTAGTCCTACCCTCTAGCATATCTACTACTTCCCACAGCCTGGTGTCATAAGCAGACTTTTTGAGGGTGCACTCCATCCAATCTTCCAGGTCATCGATGAAGACTTTGAACAAAATTAGCCCCAGGACTGACCTCTGGGGCACTCCACTTTATACCAGCTGCCAAGTAGACATCGAGCCATTGATTACTAACATTAATCCATGTACCTAGGCACAGCGGCTGCTTATACATGTGCTCTGATGGGTTCTGATTAGAAGTCATTGGAGCAGATTCAGTTAATAGAGTCTGGTCCTCATTTTAATTAGAACACTCCAACATCGCCACAGCATCTCATGTGTTAAGCCACACCCTGCCAAGTTTAAAAAGAGCTGCGGGGGCACTTTAACTAAATCTCATTAAATGAGCTTTAGTTAAAGTATCCTGTGGCCATTTTTAATCTCATGGGGTCTTAATATACATGATGCTGCAGTGTTTTAATTAGAGTTTCTGTCCCAGAGCCGTTAATTATAACACACCCTCCCACCCCAAAGCGTATGTGTAGACAGATATCATTTTCAGGCCCCCATTTTCCCTGTGAACTGTATTGGGATCTTTACAGAGAATGAGGAGTGACTGAATAATGAATCACATGTCAATGCTTCCAAGTGAACAAAACTTATGATAAAATATATATATATGAAAAAATCCCAAGCAAAATTTATCAGAAAATTAGCCACAGTTTCCATATCAATCAGAGGATATGGAACAATATAAGCAGTATTGCCAACCCCAAACTTTGTAAAAAATCAAGTCAAGTTTCCATAATTATAAGTTTGACTTAGGATTCTTGCGACTTTCTTTTTTAATAATAATTATTGTGTAGTTGCTTGATTGCCTTCTTGAGGATGCTTTAGCTTCACATTTTAAAGCTTTCAGCTACAACCATGGGGGCTGAAAACTTACTTAAAAATGTAAAGCACTAAAGGCTGAGATATTCCTGATTCACCTGACATTTGAAATAATGTATCAAATATCATGAGGCTCATTATACCATTATGAGACTTTTAGCACTAAGAAGGTCTTTTAACTCAATGTTTGAATTACCAACCCACATTGGGAGTCATCAAAATGTATTATAACTGGAAAATGTTTTCATGATTTATTTCTTTCACCCTTCCAGACCAGGCTTGTCTAGGGAAACACCTTGTCAATCAAGAAAGGCTGGTGCATCCCTGGGTTTGAAGGACTGCACAAGCAAAATGTCCAAATCAGTTCAGAATTACAAGGACCATTTGCACTGTGGTTATTTTTTTTATTGATCACAACTTGTCTCTATATGTCAAATAGCTTACTGAAATATTCCAAACACTTATATGGTTTTTAGCTCCCTAATAAATTGTCTGTGCACTTTCACATGTGCAGAAGTAAGATTTAACTAGAGACACAGAGCAGGCCAAAAAGTCTTGATGCAGACTGAAATATCAATGATTAATTAAACTGTTGGAAGCTACAGCCTGGGTGCTGCCTTTTTAGCTAACAGAAACTAGATATATTGTCTAAGAATAAATCTGTTAAAGGAAGACAAATCAATTTGTTCATTAGGATTTGCAGTGTATTTGTTAAAATGAAATATAATGACGTTCTAGCAGAAGACAGATGCTGACCTTGTGGCATTAGTGTGTGAAAAATATGAAACTGAGCTGTAACTGTGCTTCAGTCATAAAGATACAAGATGAAATACGTTTGTTTGATGATGTCACTGCAGGAAAGGAAGAGGTACTCCATCATTTTCACAAAAACTGAGCTCACCTGTATGTGTGTACAGCTGCATGTGCCCTCTAGAATCCAAAGTTCAGACTGTGAAAATAATGTGTGTTCACTCTGTAGAAAGAAAGTAGAGTAATATTTGCATAAACTTCAGGTAGACCTAAGAAGCAATACCTAAATCGAGAAATGGATCTGGTTCACAAAAAAACAGTGTTTAAAATTGGCTTGTTATGCAGATAAGGGTGGTTATATTTTATAGATCAGTCATGTTATTTCATCCTGAATAGCTTTTCATTTTAGATTAAGGAAAGCAACACAGCAAGACTGAACAAGAAAAGCTTCCAAATGAATGAACAGTGTATGTCTTATGTGTAACCTGCTGCATCAGCTTAACTTCAGAAAATGCCAGCTGCCTTTGCAGATGGGTGGAATTCTTTGATATTAAAGGTGGATTGCATAGGAAACAAAATCAAACCTGTTACACAGCCACACAGACTGGAGGGGAGCCGAAGTATTTGGATCTGAACCCAAATTCCCCTCAAGTTGAGTTGTGTTCAGATTAAAAAATGTACTTTGAACCTATTTTTGCATAAATACTTGTGAGGTGAGAGCTACACAGCTCTGCCTGAAAGTATTTGAAGTCTCATAGACATGAAGGATTGGAAATACTTTTTGAGGCTGATGTGTTGTTTATTTTTTGTCTCAGAAAGACTCTGTATGGATAATTGTTTGGCTCACAAGTCACTTTGTATCCTGCTTCCAATCAAATGGAATATTTATTTATTTCTGCTGTGTTGCCAGAATGTGAGTTATTTGTTTCAGGAGGTCAAATTCTGGGGCACAAGAATAGATGATACCCATGAGTCTGCAGAATAAATAAGGAGATAAGTCTGATCAGTTACTCCATAGCAAAATGACCCATTCTGAGCTCTGTCAAGTTGTCAGTAATGACAGGAAAATGAAACAATTTTTTTTTCCTCTTCTAATAAAACCCCACAAACCATATGTAGTCCTCATGTAAGCATCCACTGGGCTTCTAATTTGCAGTGCAGCATCAAAATTTGACACTAGGACATCTCAGTCTTTAAAAAAAGCCATGGAAAAAAAAGTGATGCTGCTGCACATGCAACAACAGTGTGCACCACCAGAAATGGAGCCTGGACAGCCAGAGACACAGTCTGGCTGCCAGCCAGGTTCTGAGCAGCCGGATGGATGCTGCTCCTGCTCTGGGAGGCCCCCAGGACCCCAGGGAAGGCTGCCACCTAAGACAATTTAACTTGCACCAACCCCATGTGCAGGGCAGTGCACAGCAACAAAAGGAAGCTGCATAAATTTGTGCCACTGCTATTGTTGCCATGGCAAATGTATGCCCTTGCATGTGTAGACACATCCATAGAGTTTAACACCTGATTCTATATACAATTGTGTATGTCATTAGTCCACTACTTTTTTACATCAGTGTTATACTGATTACACCAAAGCAAATGCCATAAGCTCATCGCCCAAAGAATAAATTCTTGTGCTCTTCTCTTAAAAAATAAATGCTCTATCACAGAAATAATATGACCCAATAGCCATCTTTATGTTGTTATTTCACAAATGCCCCCACCTGGATTGAACAGGTGCAAAGCATATCACAACTACTATTTTCAGTTTCATTCATTTTTGTTTGACATTCACTGTGCCAAAAAGGCTCCTCTTCAACAGCAGTTGAAACAGGATGATTCAGAAAGTACTAGGAGTATTGCAACTACTTGATGGAATATGAATGTGTCTTTCAGGTGCTCTGAAAGTGGCAATGGGAGTGACACAGGCCATGGGCAATCTCTATCACTGGTACCTTTTTCCAGAGATAGAGAGTGGGAAGGAGTGAACTGTCTTTGATGGGGCAGAAAATTAACCATCAAATTCCTAATAAAATCCTACTGTCTTGAGGAAGTGAAAGGTGGACACTACTGTGCCCAGACACCAGGACTCTATAATAAACAGCAACGAGGGGGTGGAGGGTTGTTAATCCTCCTCAGAAAACCTGGGGCCTTTTGTGAGTGTCTCAGTGGTTAGTGGGTTTTGGGGTCACAGGTCTGAACATTGAGCTATAGCCCGCTCCCATTCAGCCTTTACAAAACAAGCAGAGACTAAACACAGTGAACTCAAGAAGAACATGTGTTGATAAGTTATAAACACAACGGTATAAAATATAACTATAACAACAGTACTAGAATCAACTAACAGTGGCACTATGTATAACAACCTGAACCTGCTAGAGACCAATGTGGTGCAGCACCAGGGCCTAGCCTGTGGTTACTCACACTAATGTGACAGTGACCCTCAATATCCTTCAGATCCTTTCCCTCAAAGGTACTCAGATCTGAACTCAAAAGGGGAGAGGGCGATACATTACCAAATGATCGCCAAGGATAGATGATACTGCTTCCAGGTCAGAATCCAGGTATGGATTCTTGTTTTCAAATTGTATCAAACACATCCTTGCTCTCTCTCTCTCAGATCACCTCTCACACTCTGTTCCTAGCATCAACACTGTAACACCTCTCACCTGCTTCAGTCTTCTACACTTCCTCACACCTTACCTTTACTATATAACTTACATGGACAATTGCTCCTTTCTCTATAACACCCCCCAATTGCTCCTTTCTCTATAACACACACACCATTCACACATATACAGATCACCAAGCCAACAACAACAACCCAACAAGCATGCAAAACTCTCCACAGATTTCCTTTTATATTTCCTCAGTCACCCCGCCTGTCAATCACAATCATCTGCCAATCACAATGTAGTGCATATGCTCCTCATTTCCTGCATACCTGACACCTAAGTGTTGCACACATCATCCAGCGGGTTCAGATGAAATACTGTGCACGTCCCATGGGTGTAATTAGGTCAGGGACATTGTTAAGGTGGAAAGTTCATCTGTTCAGGAACCGTCACCCCTCTAGTCAGAGTGCTCTGGCCAGGTAGCGAGTCTAGGCCCAAAATTCACCTTTAACAGAAGGACGTGGAACATCGATGATTTGTCTCCATAATCTTTCTGCATCCAAGGATCTCTATGAGATTGGGCCCCAGAATCCATCTTTTCCCATCCCCACTATTACTGTTGTCTTCAGAGAAGTTCAGTCTGCCACCAGCCTTGCCTTCTGTGGGCAAGCAACCAGAGAACTCTTTGGTGAGCTGAAACACAGGAAGGAAGCTTACAAGAAGTGGAAACTTGAACAAACAACCTAGAAGGAATATAAGAGTATTGTTGATGTGTTCAGAGATGAACTCAGGAAGGCTAAAGCACAACTGAAATTGCAGATATCAAGGGACATGAAGGGTAACATGAAGGGTTTCTACAAGTATGTCAGCAACAAGATGAAGGTCTGGGAAAGTGTGAGTCCCTTCCTGAATGGGGAAGACAACCTAGTGACAGATAATGAAGAAAAGGCTGAAGTACTCAATGCATTTTTTCATCTCATTCTTGATAGGCAAGGTCTTCATAAGCAGACCTCAGTCTTCATAGGCAGACCTCTGCACCTGGCAGCACAGTTTGGGGAGAAGGATAGCAGCCAACAGTGGTGAAGGAGTATGCTGAGGGAGTTGGCTGATGTGATTGCAGAGCTGCTGGCCGAAATGGCACCGTTCCATGTCGCCTTGAGTTTCGATGGTTCGAGGGAACAATGTTTCATCTCAAATTTCATTTCAAGTAGAAAAAGCCGTTCCATTCGATTCCATCCAAACAGAATCTCTATGATGAGAACACTGGCCCTGTGGATGCAGGGAAAGCAGTGGACATAATATACCTTGACTTTAGCAAGGCTTTTGATATTGTTTCCCACAGCATTCTTGCAAGCAAGCTGAGGAAGTATGGATTGGATGAATGGACTGTAAGGTGGATAGAAAGTTGTCTGGATCATTGGACTCAATGAGTAGTAATCAATGGCTTGATGTCTAGTTGGCAGCTGGTATGAAGTGGTGTGCCCCAGAGGTCAGTCCTGAGGCCGAGTTCACGAATGGCACCAGGCTGATGGTGGGGAAGGGGGGGGGGGG
>NW_017729025.1:46797829-46798354 GCF_001723915.1 Gavialis gangeticus | reverse complement strand
GGGGGGGGGGGCAGGGTAGTAGATACACTGGAAAGTAGGGCTAGGATTCAGAGTGACCTAGGAAAATTGGAGGATTGGGACAAAAGAAATCTCATGAGGTTCAACAAGGACAAGTGCAAAGCCCTGCACTTAGGATGGATCAATCCCAAGCACTGCTACAGCTTGGGGACCAGCTCCATAAGCAGTAGCTCTGCATAAAAGAACCTTGGGGTTACAGTGGATGATAAGCTGGATATGAGTCAGCAGTGTGCCATTGATGTCGAGAAGGTTAACGGCATACTGGCCTGCATTAGTAGGAGCACTGCCAGCAGATCAAGGAAAGTAATTATTCCACTCTATCCTGCACTGGTGAGTCTACATCTGGGGTACTGTATCCAGGTTTGTCCGCTCCCCCTCCCCCCAGCTATAGAAAGGATGTGGATAAGTTAGAAAGAATCCAGTGGAGAACAATAAAAATAGTTTGAGATCTGGAACTTCTGAGGAAAAGCTGAGGGAACTGGGTTTATTCAGTCTGCAGAAGAGAAG
>NW_017729025.1:46792566-46792829 GCF_001723915.1 Gavialis gangeticus | reverse complement strand
GCAACAAGATGAAGGTCTGGGAAAGTGTGAGTCCCTTCCTGAATGGGGAAGACAACCTAGTGACAGATAATGAAGAAAAGGCTGAAGTACTCAATGCATTTTTTCATCTCATTCTTGATAGGCAAGGTCTTCATAAGCAGACCTCAGTCTTCATAGGCAGACCTCTGCACCTGGCAGCACAGTTTGGGGAGAAGGATAGCAGCCAACAGTGGTGAAGGAGTATGCTGAGGGAGTTGGCTGATGTGATTGCAGAGCTGCTGGCC
>NW_017729025.1:46787315-46787566 GCF_001723915.1 Gavialis gangeticus | reverse complement strand
AGGGGGTATATGTTATCAGGTTTATCTACCTAAAGTGGGGGTTCCAAAGAGGATGGAGCTGGACTGTTGTTAGTGCTGACAGATGACAAAACAAAGAGCAATAGACTCAAATTTCAGCAAGGGAGGTTTAAGTAGGATATTAGGGAAAACATGCTCACTAGGAGGGTAGTGAAGCATTGGAACAGGTTATCCAGAGAGATGGTAGAAGTTCCATCCTTGGAGGTTTTTAAGACCTAGCTAGACAAAGCCTT
>NW_017729025.1:46781896-46782315 GCF_001723915.1 Gavialis gangeticus | reverse complement strand
AAATGGCACCGTTCCATGTCGCCTTGAGTTTCGATGGTTCGAGGGAACAATGTTTCATCTCAAATTTCATTTCAAGTAGAAAAAGCCGTTCCATTCGATTCCATCCAAACAGAATCTCTATGATGAGAACACTGGCCCTGTGGATGCAGGGAAAGCAGTGGACATAATATACCTTGACTTTAGCAAGGCTTTTGATATTGTTTCCCACAGCATTCTTGCAAGCAAGCTGAGGAAGTATGGATTGGATGAATGGACTGTAAGGTGGATAGAAAGTTGTCTGGATCATTGGACTCAATGAGTAGTAATCAATGGCTTGATGTCTAGTTGGCAGCTGGTATGAAGTGGTGTGCCCCAGAGGTCAGTCCTGAGGCCGAGTTCACGAATGGCACCAGGCTGATGGTGGGGAAGGGGGGGGGGGG
>NW_017729025.1:46761178-46781541 GCF_001723915.1 Gavialis gangeticus | reverse complement strand
CTAGGATTCAGAGTGACCTAGGAAAATTGGAGGATTGGGACAAAAGAAATCTCATGAGGTTCAACAAGGACAAGTGCAAAGCCCTGCACTTAGGATGGATCAATCCCAAGCACTGCTACAGCTTGGGGACCAGCTCCATAAGCAGTAGCTCTGCATAAAAGAACCTTGGGGTTACAGTGGATGATAAGCTGGATATGAGTCAGCAGTGTGCCATTGATGTCGAGAAGGTTAACGGCATACTGGCCTGCATTAGTAGGAGCACTGCCAGCAGATCAAGGAAAGTAATTATTCCACTCTATCCTGCACTGGTGAGTCTACATCTGGGGTACTGTATCCAGGTTTGTCCGCTCCCCCTCCCCCCAGCTATAGAAAGGATGTGGATAAGTTAGAAAGAATCCAGTGGAGAACAATAAAAATAGTTTGAGATCTGGAACTTCTGAGGAAAAGCTGAGGGAACTGGGTTTATTCAGTCTGCAGAAGAGAAGACTGAGGGGGTATATGTTATCAGGTTTATCTACCTAAAGTGGGGGTTCCAAAGAGGATGGAGCTGGACTGTTGTTAGTGCTGACAGATGACAAAACAAAGAGCAATAGACTCAAATTTCAGCAAGGGAGGTTTAAGTAGGATATTAGGGAAAACATGCTCACTAGGAGGGTAGTGAAGCATTGGAACAGGTTATCCAGAGAGATGGTAGAAGTTCCATCCTTGGAGGTTTTTAAGACCTAGCTAGACAAAGCCTTGCCTGGGATGATCTAGTTGGGGATGGCCTTGCTTTAAGTAGATGACCTCCTGAGGACTAGATGACCGCCTGAGGTCCTGCCCACCCTTATTTTCTATCATACCTGAGGTCTATTCCAACCCTAATTTTCTGATTCTAACACACCGTTTTTGATGATCTCGGCTAAAATAGGACTGGACATGTTGCCATGTCACTTTCTGAGTTCTGTGCAGTTTGTTTAATATCCATTTTGTTGGGGATCAGTGAAGTGTATATTTTCAAAGAAAGCATTTGATAAGTGCCTCTGCTGTTGGTGCCCCAGACTGACTTAGCTGAGATGATCATGTATCCTTCTGTTAGCCCTGTGTAGGATAAAGTCTACTGGAAGCAAATGCATTTAGAACTAAATGTTGAATGAGTTGAAGCAAGCTGAAAATCTCTTGCTGACTTTTGTAAGCTTTGATTCAATCTGTTAATCTTTTAGCTCAAGTGGCAAGGTTTTTTTCTTATAGTACTGAGCCAAATGGACAAAGAAAGGTATATGGTCACAATTATGCTCCAGAGACAAGTGAAAAATCAGGGCAAATTTTTCCCTCAGTGCTAAGATATCTAAGTGGAAGTGTTTAGACAGTAGCATCATAAAACAGCATTTGACTTTTCTCAGCATTTGACTATAATAGAATGAATAGCACTGCATATCTCAAGATAATAGATGCTGAAATCAAGACCTGGGTGGAGCTGGCTGCTAAGTGTCTCCAGTGGTGCTGCAACCTTAATCAAACAGTAACCTGTTCTGAGGTCAAGTGCCTTGCCTTCAAAGCAGAGAAGAGAGTGTGGAGGAAAAAAAAATTCTGAATACACTCCCAAAATTATAACTGGACAAAGGGCATAACTAACATTATGTAGTGATGCCCATTTTCACCCAGTAGTTAAATCATGTGCTTACAATATGACAGACCAAATTTTTAAGTCACTTCCTCCTGTAGGGATTTGAATCTTCACATCTTACATCACAGGTTCACAACCAAATCACAGGCTAGACACAACTGAAAACACCTTCTTGTTGAACCTGGGCCACTAAGCAGCCAAAGGGAAAGATTGACAGGATCAGAAGAAGAAGAATTAAGGACCTGACTTTGTGGCCTAGGAAGATCTCTGCTGAAATAGAGACTGGAAGCTAATGTGTGTCATTTCATGAGTCCCTGGTAGTTTGCTTAATACCTGTTTGGAATTTCCCTCTCTAGCAGGCTATTGCCTCTACTGTAGTGATCAAATCTCTCCTTGTCCCTCTCTCCCATTTTGAGACAAAATTTATGCTTAGCCTAACTTGGGCATATGATGGTCATGGGAAAAGTTTTGTATCTAAGAAACTGACATTTTCTAACAACAACAAAAAATTACCCACACATTCTAGTGCAACTGAGGTGTGCAGAGGTTGTGCAATACACTGAAAGTGTGGTAGGAATGAAGTGCAGTTTAGAAGGATATTTAAGGAGCACTTAGATTGTATATCTTGTACAAACTGTACTCTGCATATGAGCTAAAGTAAGTAATAAAACAGGATATATGCACTTGTAAGTGTAATATATCAGATAAGCAGAGTCAATCCACTGAGAGAGTTGCTATATTGTTATTTTTATGTTACTTGAGAACTATATTAGATGAAGCTACCTACATCAAAGAATAGTACAGACCATTACAAACAGAAATTTAGTAACAGTTATTTTTGAGTTTTAAAGAAGTAGCTAACATATTCATCATTGTATTGCACAAATACACAAATATGATATAAAACAATTTATTAAACATCAAAACCAGTATGGCTTGTATAGCCATAACAAACATATTTCTTCAAGTATTGATTCATACAGAGACCAGTATGTTTTGCATAGATCAGCTCAATTCAGAAGTACCACTTTATTACAAAGGCAAACATCCAAAGCAGAAACAAATCAATAAGCTTTATGCATCCACCAATAGACTATATATATACAATTCAATAAAATTATTGTACAAGACTATTTTTTACATATGCAGCTATCTAACAGTGGCAGGTTTTGCACTAATTATTTTTGTCTTGCTTATATTGATGTGATTTGCAGAGCATTGATAGTATAGCAGAGTACTGTTCTCTTCTAAATTGAAGAGAACAGTTGGTTGAAATCTATCCCAACCATAGCATCATAGGCAAGTAGGGGTGGTAATGCACATCGTGTAGTCATTGCACTTGATGGTCAGCATGAAATAACTTTAGCCATTCCAGCCCCTGCTGCCATATGCATGAGGTTGGTTTTGTGGCTGAAGATTGATTCAGAGGACCTGAATATAGTCCCTGGCTCTACCCCACATTTTCTTCATCAGATTACTGAATCTTTCAATCCCGTTTTGCATCTGTATCGAATGGACAGTAACCCTTCCATCTCCTATTCTCTGTCTATCTAAATATGTATGTTGTTCTGTATACAGGCTGTCTCTTAACATGTATATATAGTGCTTAACCCAATGACGCTCTGACATTGCAAATAGTGCTTCAGTACAATAATTTGTAAGTAGAATACATCTCACAAAAACAGCACTATAATTCAGTTCTTTCTAACTGGTGCCCTTATTACAATTCTAGGAGGAGAAGCTAAGGATTAAATGGGCTAGAGAGACTGACTTAACCTCATACTCTGAAAGGTGATCTCTTCAGGTAAATATTGAAAGGTATTGGCAAGGTCTATGTAAAAGGCTTTTCACATGTTCTACCTCTTCTCTGGATATATAAAGGATTGCTGAGTCAGCAAAGATGTCAGTCCAGAACTTTTCACCAGCACCAAATTCCCTAATAAAACATACTTTAAAAATGCTGTGTAAATGCTCTACAAACCATTTTTCTCTTCACTAATCTACAATATGCTTATTAAATATACGATACTCTGACATTTATTTTTTTTCAAAGAAGTCCTTTGCAGATTGATCTTGAAATTAGAAGTTACACCATAATTCATACATACTCTGTATTGCTCGCTCTTGCATGCAGTCTTCTACTACCATCTTTTTTCCATAAATTTCAGCTCAAGATGAGCGCTGCCGATGTTGTTGCTATGCCTGTTTCTACAGCCACTTGTAATCCTCCTTGTGTGATGATGAGTTCAGCTTTGACAGCTGTATTTGGTACTCTCTGATGGTGCTCAGGCTAATAAATATATCAGACTTCAGAGGCTATCTTCCCCTTGGTCTTTTCAAAGAAGCAGTCAACCATAAAAAATGGCATTAACCTTTATTTTAATTTCCCTCCTATGATAATGCACACTGCTTTCAGGAGTTTACTGACATGAGCTGGAGTCAGAGTAACATTGCTCTGAGCTGATGCAGGAATAGCAATGGCATGATAGACGTGATCAGTATATATCTAGGGGCATGAAATTAAGACATACAAATTGGTAGGAATTTCACAGTGCAGTTGGCCACTTAAAATGCAATTAAAGCTATGTTGTATTTAGCTGATCTGACTGATATAATTCTGAGTGATTTAGATTTTGAAAACCTAGTTACCCAACACTGCAGTGAACACCATCTAGATTAGAGGTTAACAATAACCTTTTTTAAGGCTATTATTTTCTCACTAAACCTCTGACCTCTGAGCAGCTAGCAGTGTTAACTTCTTGTAGAGATCTCTTTATAAAAGAAATACAGTATCTTCTTCATGATGTACCTGGTGACACTCATGGGTGCCTGTAGATGTGCCAGGAGGCTGCTCCAATGCACTGTAATTACAGCACATCTGAGAAACTCAATTAATCAAGTCTACTGGAGCATGCTAATTAATGCACTCCAGCCAGCCTCTGCATCTCATGTATCAGTGTCCCTGTGCTTCCAATTGGCAGCAGAAGAGCATTAACAATGAATATGTATACTGCTATTATTAAATAAACTACCTAACTTAAATCTAGTTTGGGTGTCTGTGCAGTAGTAGTTGCTACAGTGTAGACATATGCTCAGATTAGGGCTGACGGTCAATTTCATTAGAAGGCAAGCTGTCATCTTCAGAATGTTTGGGGCTGGTGAGACAGTCCTGACTACCAAACATTTTTCTGATTTGGGGCCTGTAATTACAACCAGGCATCATCAGCACAATGCCCACCACTGTTGATGGAATGGCATGACTACAGTTGGAAAGGCAATGGCTGCTGGGAGGGCAATACAGCAGTGCACAGGCAATCCAAGAAGTTTTTGGAGAATGTTGGTGACAACTTCATGGTACAAGTGCTAGAGCAGCCTACTCCATGGACCCTGGAAAAACTATGGAGCAGGTACTTAAAGAATCCATTTCTAAACATTTGGAGAAGAAGGTGATTAACAGGAATCCTGGTTTTCCCTGATAAAAAAATCACGAATTCCCTGATAACCCCCCCAATCCACGATTAAAATGAAAGCCCCCTTCAGCCCTGTTTGTGCCCCCCACTTCCCCCCATAAACCCTCTCCCACAGCCCTGCTGGCACCATTCACTCCCAACCCACACCCATCCACAGCCCTTCTGGAACCCCTTACTCCCAACTCACAGGCCCCCAACTCTGCTGGTGCCCCTTTCCCCCCACCCACAGCCCTACAGCCCTGCTAGAGGGGCCCCCCAGGGATATGAGGTCAGGGACCTGGGTCTGCAGCCCCATGCCCCCAATAGCAGGCTGTGGCTTCTGCAGCGGAGCAGAGCCCAGCTCCCCCTGATCTGTGCGCATATTGGTGGGTGCAAGCTGTGTGCTCAGGCTACCAACCTGCTGCACTCTCCCAGCGCCTCCATAGTTCAATGGGTGCAACCCAGTGCAGCAGGGCAGAGCAGGAATGCTGCTTGCTGCTGTAAGCTCTGCACTCCCCCATAAGGTGTCCCCTCCATGTGTGGCAGCAGCAGGGGCAGCAGCACAGGATGTGACCGTCACTGCTACTCTGTGCATATGTGATGCATAGCCAGGGCATCACAGAGCTCACAGCTGCCTGAAGCTTTCCTGTGCAGCCCCACTCTACCCTGCAGTGCCAGGTCACACTTGCTGTGCTGCAGAGGCCTCAGGGAGGGCAGCAGGGTGGGAGCCCAAATCTGCAGTGGGTAGCCCATCCCTGTCCCATGCGCAGATGTGGAGGACAGAGGCCCCCCCCAACCCACTGGGAGTGTGCACAGCAGTGGGGAGCTGCCCTCCCCTCCCCCTGATGTGCCAACTGAAGGTCCCTTCCACTCCCCACTGGGACCCTGCAGCCACACATTTTGACCCCAGGCCTCAAGCTCCATGCACCACCAAATTGGGCTGCAGCTGGAGCCCTTCCCACCTCCCTCCTTCTCTCCCTTTGGGGGCCTCATCCCCACCCCCATTTACCTGTGGGAACTGCTCTCCAGGCTGACTGGAAGCCACACACATATACATTCACATGGCGCCTCCTGCCTCACCACTGTCTTCCCACTCCATCCTAGAACTTCACAGGCTGGAAATCTGCCAACCTGCAGAGAGCTCTTTACAAAACTTCAAAATCCATGGGTTTCTCCAATAAAATGAGAAATCCGCATTTTCCTTCAGTAAAAGGATGTGTGTGGGGGGAATTTTTACTCCATTTTTCTGTGGGATGCAGAAAACCTGGATCCGTCGTGATTAGGAACAGTCAGCATGGATTCAGCAAGGGCAAGTCATGCCTGACCAACCAGATTGCTTTCTATGATGAGACGACTGGCTCTGTGGATGCAGGGAAATCTGTGGATGTAGTATACCTTGATTTTAGCAAGGTTTTTGATATGGTCTCCCACAACATTCCTGCAGGCAAGCTAAGAACATTCAGGCTGGATGAATGGACAGAAAATGGGCTGGAACATCAGGCTCAGAAGGTATTAATCAATGCCTCTATGTCTAGTTGGCAGCTGGTATCAAGTGCATTGCCTCAGGGGTTGGTCCTGGGGTCGGTTTTGTTTAATGTCATCATCAATGACCTGGAAGATGGCATAGAGTGCATCCTCAGCAAGTTTGCAGATGATATCAAGATGGAGGGAGTAATTGATATGCTGGAGGGTAGGGCTAGGATTCAGAGTGACCTAGACAAATTGGAGGATTGGGCCAAAAGAAATCTCATGAGGTTCAACAAGGACATGTGCAAAGTCCTGCGCTTAGGACAGAAAAATCCCATACACTGGTATAGGCTGGGGGCTGACCAGCTTGGCAGTAGCTCTGCAGAAAAGGACTTGGGGGTTACAGTGGAGAGCAGGCTCAATATGAGCCAGCAGTGTGTCCTTGTTGCCAAGAAGAATAATGGCATACTGGGCTGCACTGGCTGAAGTGTTGCCAGTAGGTCAAGGGAAGTAATTATTCCCCTCTATTCAGCACTGCTCAAGCCACATCTGGATTATTGAGTTCAGTTTTGGACTCCCCACTACAATAAGGATATGGACAAATCGGAGACAGTCCAGCAGAGGGCAACAAAAATTGTGAGGGTCCAGGGACACATGGCTTATGAGGAGACTCTGAGGGAACTGGGCTTATATAGTTTAGAGAAAATTGGGCTGAGAAGGGATTTAATAGTGGCCTTGAACTACCTAAAGAGAGGTTCAAAAGAGGATGGAGTTAGACTGTTCTTAGTGGTAGTAGATGACAGAATAAGGAGCACTAGTCTCAAGTTGCAGCAAGGGAAATTTAGGTTAGATATTAGGAAGAAACTTTTCATTAGGAGGGCAGTAAAACACTAGAACAAGTTACCCAGAGAGGCTGTGGAATCTCCACCCTTAGAGGTTTTAAGACTCAGCTAGACAATGCCTTGGCTGGGGGATCTAGTTGGGGATGGTCCTTCTCTGAGCAGGGGGTTGGACTAGATGACATCCTGAGGTCCCTTCCAACCCTCATTTTCTATGGTTCTATGATTCTAAAGAGAACTAAGAAGAAAGACAGGAAATTGTCATTTAGATGGGCGTAACAGGTGGTTTGACTTAAAATCTTTTGTTGAACTCTGGCCCAGGTTAGGAGTTTCTCATATGTAACCTTTTTAATCTTGTTCAATGGGCAGATGTCTAACAGCTTAGGGAAATAAGTCATCATGCTAAAAAACAGAAAGTAGATTAGTGTTAGAATTTGAAAACTGTGGAGGTGTGGAGGGAAAGAAAGTCACATGAGGAGTGTGCATTATGTTATTTTCATTGTTCAGTGGTTCATCTCTATACTTCCCTGTTTGTTTGTTTTTTAATAATAATTCTTTAAGGTTAGGTTGTGTCTTTTCTATTTTTGTATAACCTCAACACAATAGGTGCCTCTATCCTATCTGGAAATGCAGAAACTTCCACAATAAACATAATACTGATATTTCATATTAAAATTCCATTTATAAAAATCATTCTAGTGTGGATAAACAACTGAAAGATGTTATAGTTATGTTTGAAACACAAATGAATTATTATAATCAATTTAACTATTTAAAATCTATTCATAATTCATCAATGCTTTATTAGCTCATGAAATTGAACCACTATTTAAATGAAAACCAAATAATCATGATACTATCTCTTATAGACACAAATGAATAGCCAAGATTTGAGGTCTTGAGAAGTGGAGAAATACATGAGGGTGCCATGTATAATTGACATAATTGGTCATGTTCCCATGAGCGGAGGTATGGGGAAAAAGCAGTACCACAAATTCATACCACTGCTTTTTGCCCTGGTGCTAACCCCTGGACATAGAAGGGTATTACACCTGCCCAATACAATAGGGTTCTACCCCCACCCTCCAACATGCCAATAAGGACATGTCAATTTTGATAACAAAAGTATGCCTCTGCCCAACCATTTGCATATGGGATTGGCAGTTTAACTAAATCTTCATCTAACACCAAAAAAACTGGAAAATATATCACTTCTCACAAAGATAAACATGAAAGGAAAGAAAAACCCCCTACAATATTGGGAAAATGAAAATCTAACATACTCCAGTGTTTTCAGAGTGGATGAAAGAACAGTTACATTCAGAGTGAATGGAATAAATATTTGTACATTGGTAATTATTGAATAAAATCTACATAAAACTCTGATACCTTCATATGGTTCATTTTTTATGTCTTGCAGAAATAGTAACATTACCAGAAAAAGTTTTTAGATGGCATAATAGTTATTATGTCATAATGCCAGTATCCTATATGACCTTCCCTATGTCAAATTACACCTCCCTAAGAATAATAAAACAATGGATATATTCCTTTGCGTTCCTTAATAAAGAAATCAGTCTCAAATAACAGAGAAAGATTGTGTTGCATTCTGCTGCATTTGTATTTTACCTGGTAAAATGAAATATTAAGAGTTGTTGTATGGTGTTGTCTCACTCTAAAGTGTAGCCACTCAGACAGTGATCAGAGCGATTAAGTACGATGATAAAAGAAGTGCCCAGTTCAGCTTGGACAGATGATCCTACACAAATTCAATGGGTTTTCAAAAACACTTTGAAAAAGGTGTAAATCCCTTCATATCCAATTGCTCTTAACCTTTTCAATGAAATATCTGTTTTTCAAGAACCAAAACCCTCTGGATTTAATGAGATTGTGTGGAACAAAAGAAACTGGAAATAGACACTTACTCCTTTATACTCAGTGTAAAAGGGCTCAAGTCCTTTAGTTTTTCTCACCAAATTCTTTTCTTGGTCCTTACCATGAACCATACCAATTCCAACCAAACTTGTTTGAAAGTAGTGTTATGGATTACTATATTATCTAATGCATTAGTCAAGCTCAAAATCTTAATCACATATTAATATAACATTAATTTAGGTGCACAGGATAAGTCTTTTTAGTGATCCTAAAATATGACTCATGGTGAATCTCAATACAAGACCAGGATAAGTTCTACCCTTTTTTCAAAATAAAATAATCTCATTATACAATTTCCTAATCACAGATGCTTGTCATAGCATGGATGCCATGCTGTATGCTCAGTGTCAGTCCAGTTGCAGGGTTTTTTTGCAAAATATCTTAAGCAGTCTGTAGATGGTTTTGAACTTTGGGTCAGATTTGACAAAAGTCCTACATTCCTGAGCAGTGTCAGTGTCATGATCTATGTCAAGATAACTTGAATCCTTTATAGTAATTCCTGCACTGCTGCAGAAGGAGTTGTGGAAAGCAAGAGTGAATGCAATTTTTAAAATGAGGTTAGGGTTGAGGATAGGAAGAAAAAACAATCTCCTTTTACCATTCAGTTGGAAGAGTTGAAGTCAGATGCACATGACAAGGCTGAAGTAAATTTAGGACATTTATTTTATTGCCCTAAACTAGCTGAGGCTAGTACTCCAAAGTAAACCCTTTAAGCCACTGAGGCTAACGAGGATGTTCAGTACCATCAGTGCTATGAGATCCTTTTAAGGGTGTCTTGGGATGCTGCATAATATTTACTAAGGCTGTGCAAAGCTTCAGTCCCTGCTTCGATTTGGTGGAGATTAGGCCTGATTTGGTGGCCAAATCCCAGAATCCAAATCAAATCAGAGGACCCTTTAATCTCTCTGAATTGAATTGGAACCCTCCAAATTTATTCGGAAAGATCTGGAGACTTGGGCATAGAGACAGCTTTAAATGTTTTTTCTACATATCTCAAGGTAGCAGGGGCTCATTAGTGCTGCAACACTGAGGCACATGAAACGTCCTGCAGAAGCACAGGGGGCTCCCCAGCATGCTCAGCAGCAGACCTGGAAGTGGACCAGAAGCACTTCCAGGTCCGCTGGGAAGCAAGCTGCCTCCCCCCACCCCCCAACACTCTGGCTCGGCAACTGGTGCCTCCTGGGTTTGGGAGGGCACCTGGGGTCCCCCTGTGGCTGATCACTGAGCACGTGGATGCTCCCCCCCCCCCCCCGCACTCCTGTGCGATGCTCCATGTGTCTCAGCATTGTGTCTATATCTGAATTTGTGATTCTTTGAATCAGCATCAAATCTTCAGATTTGGATTTGGCTGAATTGAATCAGAGACAGTGAGCCGAATCAATGAATCAAATCACTGTCCCTGATTCAAGTTGAATCTGAATCAAATAGGGCCTGCTTCACACACCCCTAGTATTTACTGTTATATGTGCACATACTTACATGTGATTCAGAAGATAAGGCCAGAGATTTCAATTAGGAACCTGTAACGTCAAAAAATTCTGACCTGTTGTAGCCTTTGAATACTTTTACAACAAAAAAAATGGTGTATTATTATTCTGTAGTCAAGAAGTGAGTGAAAGCTAGGAGGCTTCCAAAGGGTGTCTTGAGTTTAAAAAGGTTGCATACCACTGCTCTAATTATTTAAACTTATCTACATTCCTAGTTTTGGTAACTCAATGGACTCCCATGGAAATTATGTTTTAGAAGTCTTCTCAGAGATTTCTTTAATAAGCCCATTGTCAGAAATTACCCTTAGCTAAGTTGATGTAATAGTCAACCAACTGTTCTGTATTTCATAGATTTCATAGATATCATAGACATTAGGGGCTGGACAGGACCTCATGAGATAATCGAATCCAGCTCCCCCATTATAGGCAGCAAGTCAGCTGGGATCAAGTGATCCCAGCAAGAAAAGTATCCAGATGTTTTTTGAAAGAGACCATCTCTAGGAGGCAGTCTGTTCCAGACCTTGGACACACGCACCATAAAGAACTTTTTTCTTATGTCTAGTCTAAATCATCTTTCCTGGAGTTTATGGTCATTAGACCTTGTTATACCTTGGGGAGTTCTGGTGAACAGCTGTTCTCCCAAGTCCTGATGTACCCCTCTTATGTAATTGTAGGCTGCTACCAAGTCCCCCATGAGCCTTCTCTTTTCCAGACCAAATCCTTCAGCCTCTCCTTATATGGCCTACCTTCCAGGCCTTGGATCATATGAGTGGCTCTTCTCTGGACTTTCTCAAGCTTTTCCACATCCCTCCTGAAGTGGGGGGTCCAAAACTGGACATAGTACTCTAGCTGCAGCCTCATCAAGGCCAAGTAAAGTGGGAGGATGACATCCGTGGTTTTGCTTGAGATGCATTGGTAGATGCATGCCAGAATTTGTTTTTCTTTGCCAGCCACAGCATCACATTGGTGACTCATATTCATCTTGTGGTTAATCAGGACCCCCAAGTCTCTTTTGGTCATGGTGCTAACTAGCGTAGCACTGCCAATCTTGTAAGTATGTTGAGGGTTCTTTCTTCTGAGGTGCAGCACCTTACACTTATCTACATTGAAGACCATCAGGTTTTGGTCATCCCACCATGAGAGCATGTCCGACTTGGTCTGTATCCCCATCCTGTCCTTCAGTGTGACCGCTCTCCCCCATAGTTTGGTGTCATCTGTGAACTATGCCAGTTTGCATCCGACTCCTCACTCCAGATTGTTAATGAAGATATTACAGAGTACCAGCCCAAGTACCAAACCCTGAGGGACACCATTGGTCACCCTGTGAATGTTGTTCTGCTCCAATTAACTAGTACTCTTTGGGTCTGACCCCATAGCCAGTTACCTAGCCATCGGACTATAAGATGATCAAGGCCACAGTTCTCCAGCTTAGCCCTGAGGACATTTTGGGGAACTAGGTAAAAGGCTTTCTTGAAATCCAGAAATATGATATCCATGTCATCTCCCTTGTCCAGGGCTCATGTCTATAGTTACCTGAAGCTTTCCAAAGAGTTCTCTTTCAATGGAGGAAGGCAGTGAGTTTCACATATTATATTTGGTATTGATTCACTGTCTTTATCCTTGCAAGATGTCTGATTGGCGAAAGAAACACTTGGGTGCTGAGGTGTGGGCTTTTACATTAAGCCTCCACATTGTGATTCATCCTTTAGGTGGGGAGGGGGGGAGGGGAAGGAGTAAAGATGATAAAGATCAACACAAGAAGATTATTTCACAAGATTTTACATGTAATGATGCATAGAGCTGAGGGTAGCATGGTATTCATTAAAAGAATGGATTAGGAAAAACAATGTTAACTGAACTATTTCAAATTACACAGAAGATAATGGTACTTGTCTAACCAGTTTGCCTAAACAACTTGTTTAAATGCTGCCGTTGTGGTTAGTTTCCCTGTTTCTAAGTTTTAAGTTGATATTTGAAAACCTGAAGTCTGAAAGGTAATTAGTTAATCAGAGGTCAAGTCTGGGTAACTTGAGTTAAATGTTTGTCTCTCTGTTTGGCATTCCAAAGAAGATTATTTGTTTCTCCTCTCCTCTCCTCTCCTTTCCTCTCATCTTATCTCCTAGCTGTCTCTCTATTTTGTTCTTCTCTTGAACTGTTTCCTTAATGAATGGGAGTTCCACTGGGTTGCTGTTTTTTACCCCTTAAGAGAAATTAATTGATCCCAGTTTGTATTTGATGCCCCTCAGGGTCTGTTCCTTGTCATAAAATATTGTGGGCTATACATGTTATGTGCTGGATTAAGAAGCATCTAATGGCTCGGATAGTTTGTCATTAATGCTCCTTAAGAGATCCACTACCTAGAGAGGTGATTGTGGGCAATTCATGAACAATGCAAAACAAAACCTATTCATTTGTAGATCAAATGTATGATTACTATCCCAGGGTTGAGAATTATTTTTAAAAAAATACTGAAATCTCACTGACTTCACAAAAAAGATGCAATTATTTAGTCTTTCCCACGAGCCCTGTAAAGCTGACAAAAAGGGAGAACAGTAAAAGGTACAAAAGTAGGCAAAGAGGATGAGGAAGAAAAGAAAAGGGGAAATCAAACATTATTAATTGCCTTGAGCAAGAAATAAGGAAATTGGTCCAGAGATCTTTTTGATGATAATAAACCTTGCAAAATACTCATATACTATAGCGATATCAAAGGATAGAAGCAAGTTCACGAGTAGCAGCTGCTGCAGAATGCAAAATAAAGTATACAATATCTCCCCTGTGTTCTATTACATATAAGAACTAAGTAATGTTATTTTATTAATCAGTGTAGTTTAATAGTGGTGCCACTATTAGACAATGTCTAAATATGTACATCTGGCTGAGTACCTGTCCAGTTTTATTAAGCTAGTATGAACAGAAACATATAGGCCCAATTTACAGATTAAAATATACTAAATTGTAGTGGGGCCAAGGAGTATTAAAACATGTTGCAGAGCCAAGTTACACATTAAGGGACAACATTTCTATTCACTGGAGCTGTCAATTTAAGTGAGAGCACCAGTTTGCATATTGGGGGGATCTATTGTGTAGAATGATTAAGTATATTATTATACCATCAATGAAGGCATGCAAGAAATAGGTTCTTACATGTTCCCTGTGCCTTCAAAAAGGTGTGGTTAAAGTATGTGTCTGAATCTATTTCTAACATAATTTGCCTGCCATTTTTGGAAATAAAAACACTCCAAAACTATCCTAGTCCACAGAAGTTAAAATCATATGATCAGCAAGCTTGGTACTTAAATTTGTAGTTAGCATACATTTATAGTTGGTATAGGCCTGTGTCTACTGTGGACTGCACCTTTGTGGGTTAACTTTGAAAGAATGAAGAGACAAGATGTGTTCTAGTCATTACCTATGTAGGTGTGTGTCAAAGTTTAAGCATTGCCATGAATTGTGAATCCATAATCAGAAAGTTGTCCTCTATGGTGTATTAAAGAATATCCCAAATATTATGAAAATTACTCCTTTTTAGGCTAAGAACTCACCTTGGAATGTGGCTGTGATGGGCACAGTACAATGCAGAGGCATAACTGCAGGCTTTGTGCCCTGGGGAAAACCTCTCTTGAAAGTGATGGGAGGAGAGGGGTTTCTTTTGAGACCTGGAGGGGAGGGATGCAAGGGTAAGAATCATAGAGAGGGAGGCTTACCTGCTCTGAGGACTCAAAAGTCACATGCTGCTGCTGCAGCAGTGACATCAGCAATGGCAGCATGGTTTGCCTGCCCCAGCTGTTGTTGTTACAGAAGTAGTGTGGTGTCCCCCTACTTGGATGCTGCTGTGACAGCAAAAGTAGACAACTACTGCCATTGCCATGGGACTGAGACTGAGACTGAGACTCTGGGGTTTACCATTCTGGCAACTGTCACTAAGTTGGGGCCTGGGGCAGGAGTCTTACTCACCCACCTCAAGTTACACTACTAATTCACTATGGCAAACAAAAGTTTAATAAGTGCAGGACATTGTTTAGTTTTGTTTAAACAGTTGCATCTCATATCATTCTCATAAATTAAGAAGCTGTGATATAGATGTTTACATGGTCTGGTGGGTAGCAAAGTGGCTTAGTGGTCCCACCCAGAGAGTGGTAGTAGACAGGTTGGTATCAACCTGGAAGAATGTGGGTAATGGGGTCTCACTGGATTCAGTCCTTGGACCTATACTCTTCAATATCTATCAGTGACTTGGATGTGAGTGTGAAGTGTATTCTGTCCAAGTTTGTGGATGAAACTAAACTGTGGGGTGAAGTGCACACTCCAGTGGGTAGGGAATGATTGCAGGCAGACCTGGACAGGCTAGAAAAGTAGGCAGTACACAGTAGAATGCAGTTCAACAAGGACAAGTGCAGAATGCTGCACCTAGGGCACAAAAATATCTAGCATACCTGCTGGCTGGGAAGTGACGCTCTCAGCAGCACAGAAGCAGAAAGGGATCTTGGAGTCATAGTGGACTCTAAGATGTACATGAGTTGTCAGTGTGATGAAATCATCAGCAAAGCTAACCACACTTTATCATGCATCAGCAGATGCATGAAAAATAGAACCAAGGAGGTGATACTTCCCCTCTGTGCAACATTGGTCAGACTGAAGTTGGAGTACTGTGTCCAGTTTTGGGCACCATACTTCAGGAAGGTTGTTGATAGACTTGAGAGGGTCCAGAGGAGAGCCACTTACAGAAGAAGCCCTATGAGGAGAGACTGAGGGATTGGGACCTCTTTAGCCTCCACCAGAGAAGACTAAGAGGTGATCTTGTGTCCCCCTACAAATTCATTAGGGGGACGTAGCAAGGGATTGGAGAAGCTCTGTTCACCAGGGTGCCTCTTGGGATAACAAGGAACAGTGGTCACACACCAACATAAAGCAGATTTAGGCTAGATATCAGGAAAAACAGTAAGGGTGGCCAAAATTTGTAATGGGCTTCCAAGGGGGGTGGTGCACTCCCCTACTTTGGGGGTCTTTAAGTGAAGGCTGGATAGGCAACTGGCTGGGGTCATCTGACCCCAGCACTCTTTCCTGCCTAGGCAGGGGATCGGGCTCAGTGATGTGTTGAGCTCCCTTCTGCCCCTAGCATCTATGAATCTATGAAGGATAAATGCTGCAAGGACAAATGTTTCAAAGAAAATCTCCTGCAAGTCTAGGTTATACCCCCAGGCACTGAGAACATTCTCGCTATGTTTGATGTTTCATTAACTACTCTATGCCTGGTATAAACATCTACTCATGAAATGGACTAATCTACCTGGCCATGTGGTTTTTAGGCTTTGCCGTTTTGTCAGCCTGCAGCCATCCTGTGCATTAATATAATTGGTAGGTTAAGTCTATTTATAAATGTCTCGCAGTCAATGTGGCAGACAAGGTTCTTTAGATAGATGTGAAATCTTTTATTAGACCAACTAAATACTAGGAAAAATGTTCTTTGCAAGCTTTTGAGAACAAACATCCTTTGTTTGTGTCTGAAAGCTTGCAAAGAACAATTTTTCCAACTGTTTAGTTTATCTAATAAAAAGATATCATATCTACCTAAAGGACTTTGTCTGGCTATGTCCTTAGATCAACAAGGCTACAACCAACAACCCTTATAGCCAATGTGTTTTTCTACTTCATTCTACTTAACCAGTTTCTTGTTAAACTTCCCAAGCAGTACCCATACTGGTACATTTCAAATTAAAGGGATCATAAGTAATGGTCCTTCTCTTTCATAAGCTACCCCTCTGTTTTGCCTACTTTATATATACTCTGGCTTCCAGCTTCACCACAGTCCATTTTAGAGATTTTTTTTATTACTAACACCTAATCTGGCTCTTGTAAATGGCCCTTATGAAAAGGAGAATGGCATTTTAAAATAGACAGCCAATTTGCCATACAAACTGCTGTATCAGCTTTGTGAAGTGGTAGGTAAAAAGACAGTTTGCCAGCTCAGGTGAGTACAAGAGACACTCATTTCAGCTACTATTGTTATGCAATTCATTAGGTTTACTAAGATATAAACTAAGGATACCTAATATTATGGGCTAGATTCTGATTTTGCTTATACTAATAAAAATACAAAAGAATTCCCCTGACTTCTGTGGATTCACATACAGTGTAACTGAAATCAAAACTCTTCTTATAAAAAATGCAAATGTTTTGGAGAACCAATTACCTTATCACCAAAAGACTGATTCTGCTCCCGTAGATTATACCCATGGATTGAGACAGCATTAATGATTATTCAAATCCAAAGAGTCCCATGGAAATAATGGTGATCCTGTGTGGTTCCATGACTGGATAAAGTCCAGTAAAGAGCCCAGACTTCAGAAAAGCAAACTTTGACTCACTCAGGGACATGATGGAAAGGATTTCCTTGGAGACTGGGGGAAAGGAGTCCAGGAGAACTGGTTGTACTTGTATAGAAACCTTACCAAGGGCACAGGAATAAACCACTCCAGTGTCCAAGAAGACTAACAAGTATGGCAGAAGACCAGGCTGGTGTATCAGGGAACTCTTCAAAGATCTAAAATACAAAAAGGAAGCTTATAAGAAGTGGAAACTTGGACAAACAACTAGGGAGGAGTATATGAGTATTGCTTAGGCATGTAGGGATTAAATCAGGAAGGCCAAAGTGCAACTGAAGTTGCAGCTAGCAAGGGACATGAAGGGTAACAAGAAGGGTTTCTACAAGTAAGTCAGCAACAAAAGGTAGATCTGGGAAAATGTGAGTCCCTTAACTGGGGAGGTACCTAAGTGATAAATGGTGTGGAAAAGACTACAGTACTCAATGCCTTTTTTTACTTAGCATTCACAGGCAAGGTCAGCTTCCAGACTACTGCACCTGGCATCACAGTTTGGGGAGAAGGTGAGCAGCTAACAGTAATGAAAGAATGGGTTGGGCATTATTAAGAAAAGCTGGGTGTGTACAAGTCCATGGGAGTGGATGTGATGCACCCAAGGGTGCTGAGGAAGCTGGCTTATGTGACTGCAAAATCCCTGGCCATTATCTTTGAAAAACTCATGGCAATTGGGAGAGGTCCTGGATGATTGGAAAAGGGCAAATACAGTGCTCATCCTGAAGAAAGAGGAGGAGGAGAATCTGGGGAACCACAGGCTGGTTAGCCATATGTCTGTCCCTGGGGGAAAAAATAATGTAGGTTCTCAAGGAATCAATTTCTTGGAGGAGAAGATGTTGATTAGTACTTGGAGAAGAAGGGAGTGAATAGTCAGCAAAGTTAAGTCATGCCTGACTAACCCAATTGCCTTCTGTGTTGAGATGACTGGCTGTGTGGATGATATGCCTTTACTTTAGCAAGACTTTTGATATGGTCTCCCACAGCATTCTTGCAAGCAAGATAAGGAAGCATAGAGATGAATGGACTGTAAGGTGCTATTACAGAGAACTGAGACTCTGTTACTTGGAAGTAAGGGAAGGGGATGACAGAGAAATGTAGGAGGGAGCTAGGAAGCTCCTTCCCCTTTAAGAAGAAAGAAGCTGCTACGGCAGGCTCAGCTGGCTGTGTGGGACCACAGATGCAGGAGGGCAAGACTGAGGCAGCCACTACAGGGCATCATGGTAAACCCAGGTGCCTTACCTATTACAGATGGACAGAAAACTGGGTGGATCAAAAGGCTCCAAGATTAGTATTTTATGGCTCAATGTTTGGTTGCTGGTATCAAGCTGAGTGCCCGAGGGGCTGTTCCAGGGTTTTGTCAAATATCTTCATCAATGATCTGGAGGATAGGATGGAGTGCACCCTCAGCAAGTTTACAGATGACACCAAGCTGTGGGGAATAGTAGATATAGTGGAGGGTAGGGCTAGGATTCAGAAACACCTAGACAAATTGGAAGATTGGACCAAAAGAAATCTCATAAAGTTCAATTAGGACAAATGCAAAGTTCTGCACTTAGATCAAAAGAATCCCCTGCACTGGTACAGGGGAATAACTGACTAAGCAGGCATCTCTAAAGAAAAGGACCTGGGGATTACAGTGGAAAGTAAACTAAATATGAGCCAATAGTGTGCCCTTCTTATGAAGAAGGCTAACAGCATATTGGGCTGCATTTGTAGGAATGTTGCTAGCAGATCAAGTGAAGTGATTCTTCCCCACTATTCAGCATTGGTGAGGCCACATCTGGAGCACTGTGTCCAGTTTGCCCCCACCCTCCCCCCCAAATACAGAAAATATGTGGACAAGTTAGAGAGAATCCAGCAGAGGACAACCAAATGGTTAGAGGGCTGTGGCACATAACTTATGAAGATAGCTTAGGGGAATTGGGATTATTTTGTATGGAGACAAGAAGACTGAGTGGATTTAACAGAAGTCTTCAAGTACCTGATAGGTGGTTCCAAAGAGGATGGGGCTAGACTGTTCTTAGTAATGGTAGATGACAGAGCAAGGATAAATGGTCTCAAGTAGCAGAAAGAGAAGTTTAGGATAGCTATTAGGGGGAAAAAATGACAAGAAGGGCAGTAAAGCACTGGAACAGACAATCAGGAGAGGTTGTGTATCTCTATCCTTGGAGGTTTTTAAGACCGAACGAGATAAAGCTTTGGCTGGGATAAACCTGTTAGGGTTGGTCCTGCTTTGAGCAGGGGATTGGACTAGATGGCCTCCTCAGGTCCCATCCAACCCTAATTTTCTATGATTTAATGGCACATGACATTACAAAAATTCAAGAACTCTCAGTTGAATCAGCAGGGAGTGAAAAACTGTTTGCTGCTAGCAACTGCTTGATTATAATCATGATCACACCGGCAGCACAGTGGCAACTGGAAGTTGCTGCTGCCTGTGTGTCCCAGGTGCCCAGGCATAACACTAAGCTGCTGCCATTGTTACTTTTTCCTTTAGCTGGAGAGTAAAAGAGAAAAGAGAATCCTACTCCTCCAGCATGCATAATAATAATTCTATATATACATAAAAGGCAAGAAATCTTTTTTTTTTGCCTTCCCCGCCCTCCTCCGATGTGAAATTCCTCCATATGGCAAAAAGCCCCTTTTGCAATATTTGCCCCCTTTTGGGGATGTTTTCTCTTTTTCTACCTTTTCTTCCTTCTTCCCTCTTCATTTCTTATTACAATATATATGTTTTTATTTTTATAGAATATAAGGTGTACTTATAATAAAAATATAGTTTGTAGATGCATTTATGGGTATAAAATAGTATTCTGAATCAATATGTGTCCCCCCTTCCATTGTATTTGGTCTATTTGTTGTATGTGCCATGGCCTTTCACCCTCTTATGTTTTATATTCTATGCTTTTTAACTTTGTAACAAATGTACGTTAAGTTTAAAAATTAGGTGTACCTTGTAAGCAAGGGCAGGGATTGAACCTTGGCTTCTCTGTATTGAGCGGGTCCCTGAATGAACCTTGACTGATTGAGCAACACAGTAGCTAGACAGGAGAACAAGTTAATAAGCAACAATTAACATCTACAAAACCACAGACTAAGGAGAGGAAAGGATCAATACAGAGCCAGGAATTCCCTGAAAGTTCACTGTTAAAGGTACAGAAGCCCCGTTTGAACTAATCAATGCCAAAGACTGACTTTTGGGA
>NW_017729025.1:46749577-46760757 GCF_001723915.1 Gavialis gangeticus | reverse complement strand
CCCCCCCCCCCACCCTCCCGTGTGATCAACTGCCCCTGAAGCCCTATTCATCACCTCAGTGAATTAATCAAACTTCATCAACAGACTCCTGAGACTGCACATACCTGTGGACATGACCCCTGGGGCTGACAGCTGCCATCCAGTGACCACCAATGATCCCGGAATTGGGTAAACCCAAAAATTGGGCAGTCACCAAAGTCTGCCAGAGAGGGATAAAAGGCAATGAAGAATGACTCCCAATGGCACCCTCTTTGACCTGACCAGAACCCTGCCGGACCAGCCAGCAACTCCCTTCTGAAGCAACATTGCACTGAAAGAAACCTTGACTGGCCATCGATGGCAGACTCCAGCACTTGGGGATAGGTATATCTTGACACTGGTGCTTAGTGTTCATAGGTAGCTACTGTGAGTGTGTGTGTGCGCATGTGAATGTGTGCGTGTTTGAGGGGATCAGCCCCAAGGTTTATGATCTGACTGTTGTATCTATCTAATAAACTAGAATTTTATGGTGATCCTGTGAGTTGGTCCTTTGTAGCCAGCAGGCTTAGTCTGTCTGTCTGTGTGTCTGTCTGTCTGTAACACTTTTAGTCAACCGTGCCTGTACCACTGAGAAGGTGGTGACTTGGCTGTGTGGTCCTGGGTGGGTGCGGCGTGGGGGCTCATGGTGGTGGCACCCCCCAAAGTTCCTCTGTGCCTGCTAGGTTGGTGTGCCCAAAGCGCATATGCATCCCACAACTTTTATTGCCAACAGTTGCCAGGGAGAGGGAAGTGGCAGGGAAGGAGGGGAGGCATGGAAGCAGGTGGAAGCCCTGCTGCTTGGGGGAGAAGGCAAGTATGGAGAGGAAGCTGCCACTCTGGACATGAGTGACTGGTGCCTCCTGAATCTGGGGGAACACCCACAGAAGCCGCTGACAGCAGCAGGTCTCCTCGCCCCACCTCCCCTCCCCTCCCTGCCTCCCTGTCCTGTTCACTCTTCAGGACCAGCCATATAAACACTCCTTTCAAATCTGTCATTCTTGACTGGCAATTGGCTAGTAATGTTCTATAAATGTCTGTGCATTAGCTGAAGAATACTCTGTACAAATCACAGCAAAGACTTGTATTGTCCATTTCTTTGTTGGTATAATCTGAGGTTTGAGAGGAAGGCACACAAGGTCATGAAGCATTGGAAGGGCTAACAGTGTATCCATCATCTAGTTGGGGGAGAGAGGGATATGATAATGTCTGGTCCACTCTATTTACATAGCTATTTGACACAAAGATCAGTGGGAAGCAATAGGAAAGGGAGGGGGCATAGGAAATGTGAGAGTGCACTGCTCACATTGCTTCCTTCAGAGTATTCCTGGAAAGAACAAAGCTGAGTCCTTGGAAGATTAACTCTCTGAATTACACAAGAAAATATAAAAAAACACTAGTGAGAAAGACAGAAATAAAAGGGAAACAGTGGGGTTTTCTTCAGTGTGTTACCTTGGTGTACATAGAAGGCTCAGTGTACTCTATGATGCATTTCTGTAGAAGCTGGCATACCTCCTATAGGATTGCATTGATTCAGAGGGCTGTAAAATGTTCTATATTCATTTGAAAGAACATTATTCCTTTGACAGTTCCAATTATAGTTCACATAATGTATTCATCAATCTGGAAAGTGTTGCTTTAAATGAATGTTAAAATAGAGAGGAAGGGCCCAATCCTGCCATCCATCTTCACAATAGTAATTCCATTAGTTTCAGTGGAACATGGTGAAAGACTTGTTTTTTGGCAGTTTTCTTAAGAAAAAGAAAAGCAAAGGCTGACCTTACAGGACAATATATGTTTTAACATGTACATTTTTGGTCACAGTGCATTCACGGTGAAAGATAATATAAAGCAACTAGGGACCCCTCAAGAGTTTTAGGTTCACTTTTGCCAAGAGATTGGTCTGTAAATTCATAGAAAAATGAAACGTGTGTGTTTGTTAGAATTATGGTAAAGCTTCAAAATATAGATCTAGAGGCAGTACGAAACTGTCTCCAAATTCATAATTACTGATATGGATTTTGGTTTAACCAAAATTAGCTACCAATATGGATTCCACTTCCCTTAAGTCTCAGGGCGATAGCATCTGCAGTTTTGTTTTAAGCCCATATTACCAATAAATAGTTCTAACTAAATGTATCTATCTCTGATTATTTAACATGGCATTTAATATGCATATCTACTTAGGGGGGCACACAATATCTTTCTGAGTAGGTTCATCTGTTCACTTGAGATCCACCCTCTGAAATTAATTTTCAAAGAACTGGTCAGGGTTCCCTTTTTTTCTGTTTTTTTTTTTTAACATCATTGGTGTGAGGGGTGTTACTCCCTTTTATATAACAGCCTAGTGATCAGAGCACTTGCCTAGACAATGAGAGACCCAGACTCAAATCTTCCTCAGTTTGGAAGGCATTCAGATACACCTGCCTCATCTTCTAGATGTGACTCCATTAAGACTATGGGCCATTTCAAGATGGAACACTCTTCACGCCCCACCACCTCTTGAAGGTGGGCTGTTGGGAAGAAAATAATTCAAGATTATGAATCTAGATTGTATCAGTGATTCATCAGGCAAGGGAGAGAGAGCAAGAATGAACGTGACTGTAACCTATTAGTTAGGGCTACCCTTGATATTCTGGGGTCTAGTCTTTGATCACAGAACTGCTTCTGTATTTTACACTTATTTTAATATAAAATAAACATTCCTGGAACAAGGCCCAAAATTCATGAGTAAACCTCTTGAATAAAGTTGGGTAATTTGGCTGGGTTTGAGAGTTTTGAGCTGTGGGGATAAATGTGGAACTAAATGAGATAAATAGGAACTAAAATATATCTACCAAGCCGTTAGCTGCTTATTTGCAAGACTAGGATTCAAACCTCCATTTCCAGAGGTGATAGTCAAATTCAGAAACCTATTTCCCGTTTCAGTAATCCCAAATTAGTTGGTTTCTATGCATTTTTAAATGAAAAATCAGCTTCTTTTGAATCACATAAAACTCCTGTCCTTTGAAAGAATGGCGCAACAGCCTGAGGGGGAAAAGAAACAACCTGTTAAGTCTTCCAAGAAGTGAAAAAAGGATAAAGGATTTAAGATTAATGCGAGTAGAAAGATTTATTTAAAAGGTTGTCTTACTGTCAAAGAAATGAAAGCATGTTAAAGACAGATGGCCAAAGAACTGAAACTTTACAAGACCAAGCAATCTTTAGTTTCATTTAGAGCTCATTGATTTTAAAATATTTTAAAGGACTGTGCTAGTAATTTGGACTTCCAAACCTTGAGTACAAATGTAGCTTTCCTTGTTCTATGGTACTGTCCAAATGACAAACTGAAATCCGCAGTCTGGCTAAAGAAAGTTCAATATTACATCCTGGATCTGACTGGCAATGTATATTCCAGGTCAGGTTCTTCACTCCATTTAACAGGATTGACATTAGTGTAAGTGGAATTACACTGACATAAAACTGGTGAAATGGGGTGGAGAATCAGTCTCTCTGATGTAAGATCATTTAGCCATCAATTCAAGATAAACAACATAGGCTAAACTGAACCCTACTGTCAGTCTTGACTTCAGCAAGGAAAACAATAAGGATGGATTTGGCCAATATGATGCTTTTAGTGTAATATGCTTTTAAGGATGTGTAACTTAATGCCCTAGCTAGTTCTGATAAGAAATCAACTTACTAGACACTTTACTTAAAATTTTAGCTAGGTTGAGTTGGAATAAGAATTCATTCCATGATAAACAGGCAAAATATGTAGCTACCCAGAACTGCAGGATAAACACTGACAGAAGACCCTTGATAGAAAAATACAGAGCCTTTAATTTGAGGCTCATATAGCACAATAGGCTCTGAGAACAGGAGACTTTACCACCTTAGTGGTTCTTCATGATACTTGGTCATTTACCTTTTTTAACACAAACTTTAACTGAATTTGTGCTGCAATCCATCCTGTTATACATATGCATGGACCACACATTATGGAAAAAAGCCTGCAGGACACTGATGTGAAGAACTTTTTTATTTTTTCAGCTAACAGCAGAGTTTATATACCTTGGGTTATTTGCTATCTTTCCAGTAAAATAGCAAACTTTAGCAAGCCAGGGAACCATGTCGGCACATCTACACACAGGCACCATGAACAAGTAGTGTATTCATGGCTCACTTCCGTTATTTGCCAGACTAAAGAAACTAATGTGGAAATCCCTTCCTCTGGATATCCGTCTCAGTTTATCCTGTCCAATTTTTAAACAGTACTTGAAAACACCTTTTATTCAAAAGTGTGTTAATTACTCTTCATTCATACACAGGACAAAAAAAAAAATACAGTGCTTAGCCCTCAGTTACAATCCTCATGGGTTTATGTGAATCTTATTCTTAGTTTGGCCCATTTTGATTTTTATAACCAAAATTTCCCTTTGACTTAGAGATTTAACAAACCCAAAACACCGGAGGGAACTTTGTAGAAATCAATGAATTCCATTAAGTTCTGTGGCCAATCCATGCAATAACAATTATGTTTTCACCCTGTTAACATAAAAGTCAGAACTGGTTCCTGTGTGACCAAGTCACGGGTTCCCTCCAAAATGTGGCTTTTTTTTTTTTGGCCAAATTTAAGCAATGAACATGCAATGAAATTTCAAATTAGGTGGGCAGAATTCTTGCTCCTTTAAAGTGGATTGCAATATTGCTATTTGACTTCCATGCATCCAGGATTCATTTAGTAAAAGTTCTGCCTCCTTTATGCATATTTTGAGTTTCTTGTGCTTTCACTTGGCTTTAAAATAAGTTCTATCCTACCTTAAATAAAAAGTTAAAAAATACAACCAAAACTTGCCTTTGTTTGTCTTTTGTATTGTACATGACATTACTTGTACCTGTTGCCACTGCATTTACTATTTGACAGTCAATTTACACATAATAGGTAGACCTTGCTAATGGCATTTAAAATGCAAGGGTCTGCTCATTTATTCTTGCTAAGTACTCTCTGAGCACCTCAATGTTGTGCCACTTCAGGAGAGGGGTAACTCTGGGCCATGCTACCTGCCTCATTTTTGGGCAACTTTAATCTGTACCACAGGGATAAAATCAGCAATTTTCAGTCCTCCAGCATCCCAAAATACACTGCCTGGTTCCAGCCATGCCCTTCCCTGTCCTGCACAGCAATGATGGAACCAGGACACCTGGGTTCTTACTCATGCCCCTGCTTGCTAGTTCTCCAGTGGGAAGTCAGAGCAGTACAGTGTTCTCTGTTAATGTGTGATTGCTCACAGGAGGTTTAACTTACAGCCTGCTTAAAATTTTACCATTTTAGTACGGTCTAAGCGTAATGTGTAATTTCACCCTAAAGGAAAATTTTCTTTTACTAAGTGTCTGTCCTAAACCCACTTTCCCTCCCACCCTCCCCCCACAAACTTTTTAATAAAAACTTAAAGATAGTAATTTCCTTTTCTTTTTTATCTTCTATAAAGCAACATTTTTTCAAACCAGGATCTTGCACATTCATAACACAACTAAGTATTTTTTATTCTTATTTCATAGTACCCATGAAAATTAAAAGAAGTAGTTGAAAGTTTGAAAACTGCTAATGCAGAAAACATGTTTTGCTGGAGGGGAGAAAAAAGATTTCCAGATTACCTCAAATCTGTATATATTTTGAAATATTCAGAGAGTCTTGAAAAATGTAATTTAGACTTTTACACATGAATAAACCAAAGGAAAACTGATGGTTTTAAAATCTTAAATTTAAAATTAAAATCTATCTTCACTATCCAATTTGAAGATTGGCTTCAGGATTTAAAACAGATTAACCTTTCTGGCTCTACACCTACAGAGCGTAACTGAAAGTAAAGCAACTTATGTTTGAGAACTTCCATTTCTAAGGCTACTGCATTTTAAGATTTAGAGACAATTGATCCCTCTGCACCTCTCATCACCACCTGTCAATTACAGATGAATTTCATCCACAGATTTTCAGATTCAAAAATTAAGATTATAAACACCCATACTTTAATTTTGTTTACTGAATTTTGTGTCAGTTCCTGCAGCAAAAAAGAGGCACAAATTTTCATTTAAATGAATGTCATGAAACAACTTCAAGTGTCCTTTTAAGACTTTTTCATAAATATTTGTAGAATTTTTTTTTTATTAATTTAGTTTTATTGAAAGAATGGATGTATAGTTTGAAACTCACAAATATGTAGTTGGGTAAACTTGTATTGGTTGATCTTGAAATCCTTCAATAGCAATCCTATTATTTATAAAACTTATTGTCAAAGGAGAGACAGAGGGAGGGAGGGAGAAAGGCAGGTATAAAACCATTCACACACCACCAAGACTGACTTATTGAAGAAAAAGACAAAATCAATTATTTGCAGCATCCAATATAGAAAAAAATATATTTAAATGATCTCTCAAATTACAAATTAATGATGTAAATCTTCTTGGCTAAGAGTCACAAACATGTATTTGTTAATATTTGTTGCATGCTGCTAACAACTGTTGATCCAGGTACAAGAGTTTGAACTATTGTTGGCTTTGATTACCAAATGCTTTCAAAAGTTTGCAAGTATTCACATCTGGATGGTTCATTTCAACCCTTTTTTTTCTCTTGCCCTCTCTTTCTCCTCATCATGTATGTGTATATTTAAATTACCACTGTTAATTAAATCTGAGAACAGAAGATGTCTGACTATATCCTGAAATCCCTGGAACAATTTGTATGATTTAAAAAACTCACCAGGTCTGACATTTAAGAGATTCAATCTAGCTATGAGCTAATCACTTTGACTCTACGGTTGCTAAGATCTTTTTTTATGCAAAATGTAATAAGTATCTCTAATGTGCACAAAAATGGGACGTTTAAATATAATTTGGTATCACTGAGCAGTTATTGCTACTGAATGGCTGTGTGCCATTAAAGAAAAGGGAAAAGGGATCAAACTCAAAGCATTCGGAACTTTTAATAACACATTTATTGTTTTCCACTCTGAACAAATTTGTCATGGCTTGTGGATATGTGGTAGGTCACTAGAAGCATAACATGCTCTTTCTACTGTTTGTTAGTCCTTAATGAGGAATTTTAAGTGTTTTATTTACTTGTGATATAAAAATTATGAGAAGCAAAACAAAGTGTGACTTGGTGTGGAGAAGTAATCGCATTTCTTGCAAATCTAGCAGAAGGTTAGATCCTTTCCAGTCCTTCTCCAACCATCCTCTGTTTCTGGGGAGGAGAAAAACTAAAACCAAAAAGAAAAAGTGAGGAGTGCAATAAGGTAGAAACTCTTTATTGTTGCTCCTAGAAAATATTTTGGGAACTCTTTTTGGTATTTTCTTCCAAAGTTTAATAACATTATTTTACTTTCTAGCTAATCTGTGAATATACTAACTAGTTCACATAGGACCAGTTCAATTCTTCCCCCCCACCAAATCTTAAAATCTTTAATAAAATAGAGTTAAAAACATTGGAGTATGGGATCTAAGATCTAGTTTTATTTTTTAACAGCCTTTGTACTTCTGAGTTTAATTTATGTTCACATGCCATAAAGAGTAATTATCAAATCTGCAATATAGAAATGAAGGTTTCACAGGTATGACAGCACATTGGGGAAATAGCTTACCTATGGAATTTTGCAAAATTATGAAATTATATCTCATTGTATTTTTGTTTACCTTTGTTTCTCATTCTAAAATAGAAGGAAAAGTTGAAATATTGATTTTTTTTTTATGGTAAATCAAAAAAAATGTTGACTAGGAAATGTCAGAACTCTTCATATTGATTTCTGCCTATTGTGATACATTACCTCCTAATGTTGCCTAAGAAATGTCATTTGGGAGATTGTCAATCTCATACTACACTTCCATAAATTACATCTTTTGGCCACAGCACATCCTGGATGATTCATATGCAGGTTAATTAGCAGGAAATCCACACAGCATTCTGGAAGATGTAGTCCTTGAGAAGATGAGTCTGAAATAAAATCTCTTGAGGCAAATGACTGATAAGGAAATGAAAGGTTATGCTTGATCCAAAACCAAATGTTTTAGGTCAGGTAAAAGCAAAACAATCTGGCCTACTGAGAGAGTGAGAAGGGATCTAAAGCCTAGTTAGGGCATTTGATTTGGGGAGCTAGGCCATGTGTAGACGAAATGAGGGGCATATGTGCACAACACTTTAAAGTGGGCTAAATGCTTTTATACCTCTTTAATTCATTTCAGCCGCTGTAGGAAATTCGGCAGTGTAATGTGCCTTAAATGACTTGGGGCACAGCCAAATCCGAGGAGTTTTGGTTTGCTGCCCTACAGCTGTGGAGTGAAGCACCAGGCTCTGCGCAACTCCATGGCTCTGCAGGAAGCCCTGCAGGCAGCCTGGCAGCAGCCCAGGAAAGCAGACTCCACCCAAGAAAAGCTGTGAGCCTGATTCCCCCCACCCCCCACCCAGGAACCTGCCTGCATGAGCTTTCTGGGGCCCAGTGCTTCCCTCCGTGGCTGCAGTGCCCCCCAGGATTGCCCAAACTGGGTGCCTGTGAGGTGGGCCACTGCTGCCATGGAGGGAAGCACCAGCCCCCCGCCCCCAGCCTAGGGACCGCTCTGCCCACCAGCAGCTCACTCTTTCCTCCCTGTCAGAGAGGCAGGTAAGTCAGCAGGGTGTGTGTATGACATGGGGGTTTAATCAGCCCTAAACTGAAGTGGTGTTCTTTAAAACCTACCACTTCAATCTAGGGCCCCTGCTTTATCTACATATGCCCCTAAATTCTAATCCCTATTCCAATGAATATAGTATAATACAGAATAGATGAACAGGACAAATTAAAAAAAACAAACCCACCATCCCAGATTATCCTGTAGCCTGGTCCTTAAGAAAATCTTCTGAGAAATGGGAAACCTAGGTTGAAGTCCTTTTTCTAAATCAGAAACAACCCATCACTTCCCACTTCTCCTGAGTCTTACAACTGATGGGCTATTAGATAGAAAAGGACCAAGGATTTCCTTTTTTTTTTTCTTTTTTTTTTTGCCATAAAGGTTTGATATGGCCTTCATAATTCAGGTAAGAATTCATGGCTAAGAACCCTGAGAAGAGAACCGTCTCTGCCAGTAAGTTAGACATTTGAGTCCTTTACATTGCTCCACTCCTGCCTTCCAAATGCCCCACTGTCTGCCTTAAATAGTTCCATGTTGAATAGGATAGCTTCTGTGAATCCCTTCCTTTTAGATATCCAATTCTTGCCATGCACTGATGAGGAATTTCACTAGTGGTAAGTCACCTAAAAAGTTGTTACAACACTGAACCTAGTTTCTTTTTCTGGATCTAACCCTGAACCCCTATAATGTTTCAGTCAAATCACTGGCATGGTTACCTTAGTGTCAAGGCAATCTTAATGAGGATGGACATTCTGGCTGTAGTTGCTGCTGTGGACAGGTTTCCATTGTGAATTACGTAACAAGGACAACCACTGCTTTTGTTGCTTGCTTCACTAAGCATGTTAGAACAAATGGACTTCTCTCTGCTGTCTGGCACCTTTTAACATTTACATCAGTACAAAATTAATGCAAATTGGGCATAAAAATAATTGTTCTTATTCACTCCACTAGTATGAATGACTACATAAGAAGCAGAGAAATAGACTCACACCTTTTTTTGTAGGCAGAAGTATCATCTGCCCTTTTATGCAATAATAGATTTGGCTTGGTTTTAAAAGACATTGTACATACAAGGCCTTCTATCCTAAGCTCCACTCCATTTACACTGAAAGTCAACCACATTATACACACACACACACACACACACACATATATAATTGTTGCATCAAACAGGTTGTATTGTACTTAATAACCACCAAATCACATAACATCCAGCTTTCAATAGTTTCTCTGTGCCATTGGTGGACAATGCAACACTTTATTTCTAGAGTCTGATCACCTGCCAATGTGAAGACGCTTTATTCCCTTTCTGTCCTCCTGAGAGGATCCATGCTGGGAAAAGATCCTGTATCAGTTTAAATAAATAGACTGACTGTTGCACAGAGAAGGGGTGTGGGGGGGGATACTTTTGCAATAATAAGCATAACTCTTCTGTCTAATTAAGATGTCACCCTTGTCAAAAATATTGTATGTCTGCATTTTTTCAGCCCTTAGTCTATTGTATCTAGGAAAAGAAATAAGGGGAATGGGGGTGTAATCAAAGATATAAAAACCCAAAACATATAACACTCTTGGCAAAATGTCTTTGATATCAAGACAAGTTTGGAAAACTTTTTCAGCAGATCTACATTTTTTTAATCACTCGATGTCATAATAGAGCCTTTGGCTTCACTCTGTGAGTCTGTTTTGCTCACTGTTTCAGAGACATGAGATGTGTCAACTTAAAAAATGAAAATAAACCAAACAATAGAAGGTTTAAGCTACAAAAGAAAAAGGGGGTCAAGGTGAAGCTCTCCCTTTCATTTGCTTATGTAGAGTCAGAGAGGGTGAACTTTTCAAATCTTGCAGCTGAGCCACAGCAGTCCTGCTGAGACTCAAGGCTGCTGTCAGCTGAGCTATTACCTAATTACTTTATCATTTAAACATCTTGGGACAGAAGTTTCAAAGTGCAAACACTTACCTGAGGCAAACTGTCATATCTTCATTATCTTCAATCAGCTTGCAGCTTACATCACCTAGAAGTGGAAACTGCCCTGAAATTAATCATATCTAACAAAATATCTATTTTTTTAACTTAGTTAAGTCTTTGGACACTGCTAGGCAAATCCTACTGTGCCACTAAAACATATAAACCCCCCGAGCCCTGTCCCCTGAGCCCCCCCCGATCCCTTCCCCACCTGGCCCCACACCCATACAGTCCAATGGGTCGCCGACTGGTTAGAGAGTCACACCCAGAGAGTGGTAGTGGATGGGTCCTTCTCGACCTGGAAGGACGTGGGAAGTGGGGTCCCACAGGGCTCGGTCCTTGGGCCCGCCCTGTTCAATATCTTCATCAGTGATTTGGATGAGGGGGTGCAAAGCACCCTGTTCAAGTTTGCTGATGACACTAAGATGTGGGGGGATGTGGGCACATTAGAGGGGAGCAACAGGCTACAGTTGGACCTAGACAGGTTACAAGGATGGGCGGAGGAGAACAGGATGGGGTTTAACACAGACAAGTGTAAGGTGATGCACCTGGGGAGGAA
>NW_017729025.1:46734644-46749121 GCF_001723915.1 Gavialis gangeticus | reverse complement strand
CCCCCAAGCCCTCCAAACCCTGTCCCACCTGCCCCCATCTCTCCCCAGCTCCCTGAGCCCCCAGATCCCTGCCCCACCTGGCCCTACCCCCAGCCTGCCCTCAAGCCCCACATCACTGCACCACCTGGCCCCAGCTATATACTTCTTCTCTCTCTGGTGTTAAATCACTCCTGAACATTTCACCTCTAATACCTCTCACCGTGAATCCATCTTTTACAGAAGGATGAAGCAGGCATACTAATTATTCCCAATACATTTGTTTTCAGATCATGCTGTGTCCTGCAGGCCAGAGGCCCCTCTGTCTTGTTTTACCGGATTACTGTTACTAAAGTATAACCCAGAATAATTCCAATATTTCTACTAGAGATCTAAATCAGTGTAAATGATTCCTTTTTGCATTAAGTAGTCAGGGGGCAGAAGATGCAAACATCATTGGGAGAACCAGGGACCAGAACCCAAGACTTTCTTTCTCTATGGTTAGTGGTCACTTTCATGGGCCACAGAGTTTGGCTCTGTCTTGCTTGCTGTCCTCCTAGTCTCATGAATCTTTTTCTCTTAAAAGTGGGTCAGCTTCAATAAGAAGTTGAAGGAGATTGTTCAGCCAGCTACTCTACCCCATTGCTTGGCAAGTATAGCATTCTGTTCAGGAAACAAAAAACAGATCCCTGCTATTCTTCATGGTGTATAGATTGTGCCTCTGAAGATGCCCTCTTGAATCTTCCCTCTTGAGATAACAGAACTATGCTTCTCCATAAGCAGATTAGGATTCCTCCCTATGCCCAGTTGGGTTGTTTTGGAACAAGGAGAAGCTGAGTTGGAGTCTTAGGGTTTAGATTATGATATCATGTGATAATTTCTTCCATAGGTCAAGTATACATTGTCTTAAAAGTATTTCTTTTTATCAATTTAAATTGCATTGCCCTTCAGTTTTGTCATGAGTCCCTTTTGCTTTTGTATTTTTAGAAAGGGTAAATACAATTACCCAATTTACTTTCTCTAAACCATTCATTATATTTTATACCTCCATCAAGTCCCCTTTTCTTCACCTCTTCTTTCAACTAAGCAGAATCAATCATTTCAAACTCTCTTGACACAGATTTTCTCCAGGCTGCTAATTATTTTCCTTGCACTTCTTTAGACATCCCTCCATCTTTTTTTTTTTTTCTATTTTCTGAAATGGGATGATCAGAACTGAGAAGAATACTGTAGACAAGGACATGTTATCAATTCATATAACAACATTAAGGTACTGTCAATCTCATTTTCCTACCTCATCCTTGATGTATCCTAACCTTTGTCTCTTTCTTCCTCTACTGCTGCACACTGAACATAGGCTTTCATTGAGTTTTCACATTGACCCCCAGGTCTTTTTCCTGAGTCATGGCTAATTGAGAGATGTTCACCTTTCTAATCAATACTTGGAAAGCTGCTAACAGAATTACCTAAATGCATAATGAATGCATGATTGAGTTGTGTCCCAGACCTCTGGGAACTTGGAGTTAGTTAATAGAATCCTAGTGTACTATCAGCTCTGCTGAATTTGTTGTTTAGATGGACAGTCACATAATAGTTGCTCAACCTCTCAAAATTGTTCAATGAGTCTTTTGCACAAAATTTGAGATGAATTACACCAAATACAACACTGGAATATATCCAGCCATACAAAATTTGAGAGCAAAAATCAAATCTTTGCTACTTAAACCTGTAAAAAATCTAAGAGAAATTCTTTGACAACCACATCTAAAAAGGTGCACAGAGGACATCTTACAGAGTATTATATAATCCTTTTAGGATGATTCCAGAATTATATTGTCACAGTGCACTCAGGTGCCCTGCGCCTGAAAGTGGAGACAGCTCGGCAGAAACCCCTAGTGGCAGGAAGGGGGAGGCTTAGCTGCCAGTCACCAGGGCTGCGCAGGTGCTGGTAGCCGGGGGCAACCAGTAAAACCAGCTGACAGGAAGGGGCAGGGCTTAGCCCTTCTTAAGCCCAGGTAGAAGACCAGGAGAGCAGTTCCTCTCCAGCGGCTGTGGGAGTAGGAACTCAGCTAGGACAGACAGAGGGGAGAACTCTGGCGGTGTGAACATCCCCCAGTTGCTGCTGGGGTTGGGGAGCCCTCCCTCCCGTTCTCCCTCACTCTCTAGTAGGGAGTGAATCTGGTTTGACCGGACAGTCTAGTTTTTATGTTGTAGCCCAGGGGCTTTGTGTTTTTATGTTCACTGTTTTGACCAGAGGACCGGGTGAGGCTATTAGGGGTTGGAGGAGGCCTCATAGGGACTCCCCAGTAGCGTGGGGGTTCCTGGCACTGGAGAGGGTGCAGCATTTGCGGGGCGCATTGGCCCCAACCCCAGAGCGAGAGGGGGGCAGTGAGGAGCACCAGGAGTAAAGAGGAGGGCCAAGACATAACAGGGCCCAGGTCCAATCACGTCAACACCATCTGCGAAGCTTGGGCTGCGGTGTAGGGGAGGAAAAGGAGCCGCAGGTAGTGCCCCCTGTCACTGGGGCGCGAAAAATGGGCAGCCTCCGGCTGATTACAACAACCTACTAATCAAGTAAGATCAAGGCATGGCAGGCAAGTAAGCAGGTGGTTGGCCTGTTACAGGAGGGCGGAGCCACTCCCAGAAAGGCTCCAATAGTGATATTCCTGTCACATATATCCACACCTCTTATAATCACTCTTTCTAAGTGGGATATACCACTGCAGCTTGAACCCAGTATATTATTGTTAGGAAGCAAGTAAAAGAGTTTCAAACTGAATCTTTGGCGCTTTATTGGAGTTAACTTGAGTTTGGGTGATCTGTATTCTCAGCAGCGTCTAGGTAACCTATCTGGCTTCTTTTGAATAGACTTATTTAGGTGAGGACAGAACAAAATTCTCATCTTTTTAAAGAAAGGCATCATGAAATGTATTAGAGAAAGAAAGTTATTTACTGATTATAGCAGGAAAGTAGGAAGCAGGGTTAGGGTTGCATTAACATATATTTTCTCTTCTCAATGGTTTGGTGAAGTTTTCTAAAACTTGAAAGCATTTTTCTGCCTTTCCATGTGATATTGGTTTTGAGATGTGAACAAAACTCAGCATCTTAAAGCAAAATTTTTTGCAAAACACTCAGTGGCTTTTTCCTTAAATGTAAGACAAGTTTTAGATTCCTTTTGGGACTGCCCTGCAACTTGATTTCATCTAGGCCCACAGATATACTGGCTATGACCCTCCACACCTTCACTTTAGAGGGCATCTGATCAACTAATTTATATTCACTTTCTCCAAGTCCTAAAAAGGGTGGCTAGGTGTCCTTTTTGTCTCTGTCACGAGCTTTTTTAGTTAGGGGATGGGAAAGGAGAGGTGAAATAATTTCTGTGGCCTGGAAGGCTTTTCACTAAGGAACCACCATTCCTCCCATAAGTGTAACTAAATAAAAAGGCTTCAGTTGATCACTATGTTGCCTCATATTAGCTGAATTTACTTAAGACCTGGTGATATCCCATTAGGTGTGGTTGGGGATTTGATAATAGTGCAAAATTCTCATAAACTTGAGGTAGATTGCAGTGAACATAATTCTGACTTCATTACAAAACCTCTAGCCATGATTCCTGTGACTGACTTACTATGAGGCATTAGGCAAGTGCCTTAATTCCCAGTGACTCAGTTTCCCTATCTCTAAAAAAAGGCAAAAATACAAACAGTGAAAAATAGTGGTTATAAAAGAACTTTGAGTGTCTCAATAGAAGACTGCTCCATAAGTGTAAAAAACCAAATCCTTCCTTCAAGGGCACAGTGGGAAGGCGGGGCAGGGAGGCACTCAGTAGGGTTGTGCGGCATTTCGTCGGCTCTTGTTTCAATGCTGTTTTGACTTGTTTCAAGCTCAAAACAGTGAAATCAAAATTAAATGAAGGGCTTCAAAACAGCCTTGAAATGAAACAAGCACAGTCAAAATGTTTCAAAAGTTTTGGCCTGCAGGGAAACAGAAAGTAAGGAGAGGGAGGGGGAAGAGGTGGGAAGGACACAGTGAAGGCACACCTTAACACACATGCTGGAGAAGAAACTCCTGCAGGCAAGGAAAGAAAGGCTCTGTCACAGTTTGGCTGCCTGAGATGCTGCTGGTGCTACTGTGCTGCTCATCACTAAGTTACTATTTTACCTACTGTTATTTAAAGTGGTGGACTGGACTGAGGCTTAAGGAGGGAGGAAAAGGCCTCATTGGGGCAGACTACCATGTCATGTAGAGGCCCCAGCACCAGTGAGGGCACTCCTTAACACACACACACATGGACACACAGAGTTCCCCATGTTATGAGTTTTGCTTGTCAGCAGCTTGAGGTAAAATTTCCCAGAAACCCCTGCACCTATCTCCTTGCCTCAGCAGGGACTACCATGCCTGCAGTTTCCACCCACTTCACACTTACAAGTAACATAAGTTTTTCTTTCAAGACTTTGATGTGCAGTTTCCCAGAATCCCTGCACCTATCTCTTTGAAACTTGGTGGGCTTCATGCCCTTAGAATGGGCTATGATTCCTGCTTTTTTCATCTAAATCTGCCACAAAATGACAAAGTTATAGGCATTTTCATGCTTCCCCATTATAGCCTATGAGTGAAACGTCGAAACAGGGTCAAAACAGCAAAAGTTTCAACAAAACAGAACAGTGCTTTCGAAACAAAACAAAACTTGAAATGAAGCACTGTCCCACTGAAATGGTAAAACAACACGGTGCTGTTTTGCACAGCCCTAGTACTCTCCTCTTTATAGCATCATTTATGATTTTATTCTAACAGGACATACTACCCATATCTCCAGAGCTCAGTATCCAATCACTAAATCTCCCAGTAAGCAGGACGGGAAAATTAATAGATCAGCAAAAGGTTATTGTCAACAGGGTTATGTAATTCAAACAGTTAGGAAATCCTGTGCCAATGTTCATCTCCTTAAGCTTCTTTTCCAGCTGAGATGTGTGATAGGCTGAATTGATGTGAGCTCTCTTTCGTTTGGATTATTACATTAAATCTACCATCTAGTTTTCTAAAGGTGCTTGTCATAGAAGCAGGCAGGGCATATATTATTTGAAGGGCCTGACACGGACTGTACATAGCAGCAATACAAATACCTGGGCCTAGTCCCATGTCTGTATCCAGGATCAATATACTGCTTATCGATTTCCCTTTCCAAAGTCCTGTTTACTGTAGGTGATAAAATTCAGACAGAGAGTTTAAAAGGCTCCCAACCTCAAACCTAATTAAAGCATTTGTTTATCACCAAACATAACAAGCCATAAATTATATAGATGTTTCAGTTTATTTCATTCTGCAAACATGTCACTTTGATCAATATGAATTTGGCTTCTCTTGTGCACAGAAACAGTTTTGAAAGTGACAGCTCACATTTTTTATACTGTAGACGGAAAGGTTGGATGAATAACTGTCATGTATGATTGACTAGAGACTGAGCTTCAAAGGCACAAGTGAGACTCAGGTATCCTACTCCTTCTAAAAGTCAATGGAACTTAGGCATCTAATTCTTATTTGTGCCTTTGAAAGTTTCCTCTCCAGACTTACTAAAAGTCACAGTAGGGCCCTCAGCTGAGTTTGAAATGAACTTTCAAACTCTTTAAATGGCTAAAGGAAATGGAATGAACTTCCATGGCAGTTGCATCAGTCACAAATTCTACTGGTGACTTTTTGGTTCATAATCTGTAAAATATTTTCAGAGGAGAATTCATAAAAGGTCAGAAATAATATAGCTGGATGGCTTTATTTATGGAGAAAGACTTAGGGTCTGATACAATACCAAGTGAAATAAATGGAAAGAGTCTCTTCAACTGGCTTTGAATCAGTCTTGCAAAAATTAAATACAGCTAGGAACATTAAATAAATCAAGTATAGCCATAATATTGAAAGGATGTAAACATTGGAGAGGGACAAGATTAGGTTATTATATTTATCTACTAGCATAGAGAAGCTGGTACTTCAAATTACTTTTCTTTGTAGATGGACTTCAGGGGGAAAAGATAAATATTAAAATACACATAAGAAATACATAGAATAGCATGGATATTTCTCTTCTGTGAAAAGATGCTGTAAAACAAAAACAAAATGGCTGTCATTCTCTGCCTACAGTAGGGTCTTTTAACATATATTGGAGTAAAAAGGCATTATATAAAAATTAAAATATATATATATATTCCCACAGGCTAGTTCACAATGGTCCTAAGAGACAGATAAAGAAAATAATCTTTTGAGTTAAATAAAAGAACAACACAACCCAAAAATGAAACTTATTATAGAGTCATAGATTATAAGGGTCTGGAAGGGAAATCACAAGATCATCAGGTTTAGGCTCCCTGCACTAGAAAGGAAAGACACCTGAGGTCAGGTGACTCCAGAGAGGTGACTGTCCAGTCTACTCTTGAAGATTTCCAGGGTAGGTGATTGCACCACCACTGGAGAGAGTTTATTCCACATTCTGGACACACTGACTGTGAAGTTTTTCCTAGTGTTAAGCCTGAAATGTTCTTCATTATTAGGGTGGGCAATTATTTGGGCCAGAGGACCACTTAAGGAGTTTTGGCGAGCTGTTGAGGGTTGTGGGGGATGCTGACCCAGCCTGGTGCAGTGGAGGGGGGGGCAAGAAATGGGTGCTGACCTGACCTACCATGACAGGGAGAGGGGGATGTGCAGGGAACAGATTGTGGATCTGCCCTTGGTCCTGACCCCATGCTGTCATCACCCCAAGATTGCAATCCTAGCCCTGGCACGCATGCACCCACCCACCTGCCCTTTTCCCAGATGCAACAGCTGCTTGCAGCCTCATACTATCTGCCTGGCTAAGCACACTCTGCCTCTGGCAGTCCCAGGTTGGTCTCCATGGAGACCCTGCCCACCCACCCACTCTGTCTGGTTCCCACAGCAGTAGGTCCAGGGCAGATGGGCTAGGATGCCCAGGCAGTGGGGCTGGGTTCAGCAGCAGCCGGGCAGAGGGAGCCACCACTGCAGGGGCTGCCAAGAAGCTGAGTCCAGCCGCTGTGCCTCCCCCACCTCACCGCATGCTCAGGACTGGCAGGACTGGCTGCACATGCGATGGTCCAGGCTGTCCCCATGCCTGGGCCAGGTGGGGCTGAGGGTTCTGCCATAAGATGGATAGAATCCCTTGGTGAGCCAAATATGGCTTGATTGCCATATTTTTTCCAACCCCTGTATTAGGCAGTAGAACTGTCATTGAACCAATGCCATCATAAGTGAGAATACTGATCTAAACAACATACCCATGATTAGAGCTGTTTTTTTGTCACTTTGCATTTGAACCTACATTTAACAGTTTTAATTTACATGATGAAAACAAAGTTAGAACTAGCACCAATGCCTCTACACTAATGCTCATAGCATGGGAAATAAACTCACCCTCCAGATAGCTAGTACAAACCCAGACATAGTAGGGCTCACAGAAACCTGGTGGGATTCATCCCAAGACTGGGCAGTAAACATTAGGGGCTACAGACTATACAGGCAGAATAGAATGAGGAGGAAAGGCAGGGGTGTGGTGCTCTACATCAAAGACCAATACATGTCCTCAACTAACAGGATGGGGTCAGAGGAGGGGCAGGCTGAAGTGCTCTGGGTCAGAATACAGGGTGGTCATGGGGAAAGGGACTGAACAGTGGTGGACAATTACAGACCACCCGACCAAGGGGAAGAGCTGCACTGAGAATTCTCGGATCAGCTTGTGGAGGCACTTAAGGCAAGGGATGATCTAAATTACCCGAACATCTGCTGGGAGGAGCAGTCAGCCAGGTCGGACTGCTCATGAAAGTTCCTTGCTGAGATACAGGACCTCCACTTAACCCAGGAGGTGCACAGTCCCACCAGGGGGAATGCCCTCCTAGACCTGGTCCTGGCCACAGGTGATGACTTGGTGAGGGGACTCCAGGTTATTGACCATCTGGGTGACAGTGATCATCACATACTGAAATTCACCATCCAGTGCAGGGTGTCAAGGGTCTGCAGCAAGGCAGTAGCCCTTGACTTCAAGAGGGCCAAATTTAATGAGTCGAGATTGGTAGGAGAGGCACTGGGGTCCTGGAGGGTAGGGGAACTGGGTGTCCAAGATGAGTGGTTGTTCCTTAAGAAGACAATCCTTTGACTCCAAGAGATGACAGTTCCAATGAGAATCAAAGGGTGTAAGAGTGCTCAAAAGCCGCCCCCCGGCTCACCAAAGGCATTCAGGAATGCCTGAAAGCCAAAAAAGAGGCATACACCCAGTGGAAGGTAGGCGCTGTCACCAAAAAGGAATATACCTCCTTTGCTCAGGTTTGTAGGGGGGCTGTTAGGAAAGCTAAGGCAGATACAGAACTAGGGCTAGTATCAAGGATCAAGAAAAACAAAAAATCCTTTTTTAAATACATAGGGAGTATGAAGAAAGCACTGGGTAACATGGGGCCCCTGTGGGGTTCACTTGACAATCTGGTGGTTGCACCAGAGGAAAAGGCAGACCTTTTTAACAATTTCTTTGCCTCCATTTTTTTGCACAGGGACTGGGACTCCCCCACTGAGATTCAGGATGGATTCAGGAGAGACTCCGCCAAGCCTAGGGTCAGGGAGGACTGAGTTAGGGAACTTCTGGAGGGGCTGGAAGTGTTCAAATCAGCAGGTAAAGATGCTATCCACCCCAGGGTTCTGAGGGAATTGGCAGGGGTTATCGTGGGGCCCCTGGCATGGCTTTACAAGCACTCATGGTGCTCTGGCCAGGTACCAGATGACTGGAAGAAGGCCAATGTAGTTCCCATTTTCAAAAAAGGGAGGAGGGAGGACCCGGGCAACTATAGGCCTGTTACTCTTACCTTGGTCCTGGGGAAGCTCTTTGAGAAGATTATCCAGAAGCACATCTGGGAAGGACCAGCAGGGGGTACGATGCTCAGGGGCAACCAGCATGGGTTCATTAGGGGCAGGTCCTGTCCGACCAACCTGATTGTCTTCTATGATCAGGTCACAAAATCATTGGATGCAGGTGTCGCGGTGGATGTAATCTTTCTGGACTTTAGGAAGGCCTTTGTTACTGTCTCCCACCCCATTCTCATTAAAAAGATAGGTGATTGTGGTGTTGATGCCTACACAGTCAGATGGGTTGCAAATTGGCTGAGGAGCCTCACCCAGAGATCGGTGGTGGACGGTGGTGGGATGTGGGCAGTGGAGTCCCCCAGGGCTCAATCCTCGGGCCCACACCATTCAATCTCTTTATTAGTGACTTGAATGAGAGGGTGAAAAGCACCCTGTTTAAATTCACTGATGACACCAAGATTCGGGATGAGGTGGGCATGATAGAAGAGAGGGACAGAATACAGTTGGACCTGGACAGGTTACAGGGGTGGAGAATAGGATGGGATTCAATATTAAAAAGTGCAGGGTACTGCACTTGGGCAGTAAGAACCAGCAGCATACCTACAGGCTGGGGAACTCCCTTCTCAAAAGTACAGTGGCAGAAAGAGATCTTGGAGTCATTATCGATTACAAAATGAACATGGGTCACCAATGTGAGGACGCGGTCAGTAAGGCCAACTGCACCTTGTCATGCATCCATAGATGCATCATAAGCAGGGCCAAGGAGGTGATCCTCTTCCTCTATGTGGCACTGGTCAGGCCACAGTTGGAGTACTTCATCCAGTTCTGGGTGCTTCACTTTAGAAGAGATGTGGCCAGCATCAAGAGGGTCCAGAGGAGGGCCACTCACATGATCCAGGGGCAGCGTGGTAGATCCTATGAGGAGAGGCTACGGGACCTGAACCTGTTCAGCCTTCACAAGAGAAGGCTGAAAAGGGACCTGGTGGCCACCTATAAACTTACCAGTGGGGCTAGCGGGGAATGGGGAGACCCTGTTCACCCGAGCACCTCCCTGAGTAACAAGGAGTAATGGCCATAAATTGTTTTAGAGTAGGTTCAGGCTGGACATTAGAAGACACTATTTCACAGTCAGGGCAGCTAGGATCTCGAACCAACTTCCAAGGGAAGTGGTGCTGGCTCCTACCTTGGGGATCTTTACGAGGATGCTTGACAATTACCTAGCTGGGGTCATATGAGCCCAGTATTCTCTCCTGCCCAGGGCAGGGGGTCGGACTTGAAGATCTACTTAGGTCCCTTCCAACCCTACATCTATGAGTTTCTATGAGTTATGACCATTGATAATATTGGTCAATGTCTTAGCATTAATGCTAGCACCAATGAGAATTTTTTTCTCTATCGCATATATATATTGGGATTTTTAAAGAGGCCTATTTCAACTGGAACTGGCTACTTAATTCCTATAGGATCCTTTGAAAGTACCAGTCAGAGCTCATGTAGTACTTTTCTTAAGGCAAGTGATAGAAGCTTCATTGCCTGAGTAATTTCTTATGAGACATGGCAAAACATGTGGGTAATTACTGAATGGTTCAATAGTGTATTGCCTGGGGAAAGCCCTTCTCTATCTTAGATTTCTATGATTCTGTGATATAGAGAAGTTGCCCAGGAGAACAGGAACAGTCAAATGTGAAAAATGTCCTTCCCCTATCCTCTGCATCAAATAGGTAGGTAAGGCTTAATAGTACTGGACAAATAGTATGAGCAGGGGAACACACTTTGTTTAAACTTCAGAGCTCTTACTGTACATTTTAATAGGCACATGGGACTACAGTGAGCACCCTGTAGGGGCTAATTTAATACCTGAAATTCCAACTTGTTTTCTTTACTCAAATGACTCTGAAACAAGTTGAAAAATCATGCGTCCAAATGTCAAGCAAAGGTTACTTGAATAGAAAAGCCATTGGGAACATTTTAATTTACAAGTTATCAAAGGGATATCTCTGCTATCTTTGAAGTATTTCTTAATTCCTTTTTATAAACTTCCATTTTCCCCTCTTTAACAAAACATGTTGCTTTTAAAGATAATTTTTTAAATTTTTGTTCATTTCCTGTAAGATTTGTACTTTTATTCACAGTTCTACAGCTATGAATGCCTGACTGTAAAGTCCTGGTAGCTTTGTTAATTTTATAGATGTCATCTCACACCTTATATGATCGACAGCTTTCTTTCCACCTCAACATATCCAGTACATGTGAAATATTTTGATCAGACTTTCTTCTTAGTTAATGCTCCCAATGGAAACTGTACAGAGTCTTTGCCCACAACAAATTTAGTGTTAATCTGACATATCAGAAACTGACAACTATCAGGAAATGTAGGAACACTTCATAAATTTACTTTGTGCTGAAGGAAAGCTCATTGAATGCTGCTAAAAAGAATTGTTCATTCAAATTCCAAGTAGCATTTCTATTCAAATATATTTGCATCTCTTTATTGTCTTTTTCTTACCATTGGCCCAAATGAATTTTTATTCATATCACTGTTTGGAAAATGGTATATGACAACAAAACATTTATTTATTATTCATTTCAGGTATTTTAAATGGATCCTGATTTTAAAAGTCTCATTCATGCATTTAAGGAAGCAAATACAGTGACATGTGACTTAGTTGCCCAAGTACTTTTCACAAATAACAAATAAACAATAGTTCACGAATAATTCATAGGCTGAGAATTGTTTGAAGCATTCTGTGACTATGAATGATGAATACAGTAATAAAAGTTTGGATGACTTCATGAACAGTTAAAGAGGAAGGAAGGAAGCAAGGAAGGACTTTGACTTTTTAACTACTTTATTCAGGTGTTTGAGGTACAAAAAGTTGACCTGTCCACAGTCCAGGTCCAATATACAAAGCAAACAAATTGCTATAAAACCAAGAGCCCCATGTCATTACATTCATAACATCACACCGTGACAGACACCTGGTAGGAGCATGTGTGGATGTTCTCTGAGAGGCTCCTGTCCAGCGCCCACAGTGGCAGGTCGAGGGTGACAAAGAGCGGCCGCAGGCAGGAACAGTCAAGAAAGGCATGAAAGAGGTTCTCCTCAATACCACCAGGGCAGAAGGGGCAGGCCGTTGAGGCAGCTGGATCAAAGTAAGACACAAACATACCAGTGGCTAGGATGCCAAGCAGCAACTGCCACTGCAGGTTGCCTTTCTTCTTGGTGGTTGGTGGCTTATACAAAGTGCACCAAGCCAGGTGGGCCAGTGGGGAATCTGGTGGCCCCAGACATCAACGCCACAGTGTATTGGGGAAGCCTGCTAGCACCTGGGCATGGCGGACATGAACCAACCAGGCATATAGACTTCTACATGACAGAAACGAAAGGGGCAACCCATGTCACTGTCAGGAGGCACAGGGAGGCAGTGCAGAAAAACCCTCACTCAGGGTTTCTGTGGTGTGGGGGACCTGGCATGCCCAGAGATGTTCATTCATGGTGGTTGCTGCCTCTGGTGGGAGAGAAGCCTGGATGTCATGCAGCAGATGGCCCACTCTGCAGATAAATTGCATGCCCAGCTGGGTAGTCAGGACCTCAAGCGAGAGCCAGGCTGACCAAGCAGGGTCAAGGAGATCACCGAGGTGGAGGACATGCACCTGGGTAAGGGTGGCTTTCAGGCTGGTGAAGGCCAAGCTCAGAACAGGGTGCTGCAGGGCTGGGTTGTGAACCAGGGGCTCCCTCAGCAGCTGCAGGAACTGCAGGTGCTGGGCCCGGGGATGGAGGCAGAAGGTGGCCTTCCAGGCTTTTACCATACCACAATAGATGGCCGGAAGCACCGCCCAGTTCAGGAGCATGAGGTCCAGCAGAAAGAGCTCCCAGTTGAACTCAAGGGCTCCCACCCTCTGCAGTCACTGAAGAGCTTGCAGGCAGAAGGTGGCCATCTTGCTCGCCAGGTCAACCAGGCTCTGGCCCCCCTCATTGACAGGTAGGTAAAGGAAGTCTCATGGTAGCCAGTGGTATCCATCCCAGAAGGTGGTGTTGGAGTCTCTTGAGTAGGCCCTGTGGCAGATTGAGTACAGCACACCAGTGCCACAGGGTCACTGCCATCAGGTTGTTGGTGATGAGGATATGGTTACAGTAGGAGAGGCTAGGTAGGCGCCAGCGCCATGGTTGCAGGTGGGCCTCTGCCCCCTCCTCAAGGCCATCCCAGTTGCACACCATGAAGGTCAGTGGCCCCAGGAACATGTCCAGGACCTTGAGGCCCTTGTGGCATCAGGTGAGGCCCCTTGATAGATTGGGGGTGGGGAGTCACACTGGTCCATATGCCAAGCAGCAGGGCCACTCGACCCAGTTGATACAGGCCAAGGAGGCACACTTGATGACAGTCTGTCAGGGCCCACACATCTTCCTAGGTGTCTTGGAAGATGGTCACATCATCCACATATGCTGACAGCCAGAGCCAAGGTCCAATGGATGGGCCCATGGCCGATAGCAGGGCCACACCACTCAGGTGACACCACAGAGCATGAAGCAGTGGCTCAATGGCCAGGGTGTAGAGCATACCCAATGGGGCAGCCCTGATGGATTCCCCTGCCCATGGGAAACAGGACTCAGAGCACACTATTCACCTTGAGCAGGCTGGAGGTGCCTTGATACAAGACCCAGAGGGCCCTGGTGAAGAGGGCCCCATGGCCAAAGGCCTCCAGGGTCTGGAAGAGATAGACATGGCCCACCTGGTTCATGGCCTTCTCCTGGTCCAGGGAGATGAGGCTGATGTCTAAGCTGAAGGGTTTGCTGGCTGTGAGTAGATTGTGCAGCAGAAACAGGTTATCTTGTATGGTCTTTGCCTGGCATGCAGTAGCTCAGCTCTGACCCACTGATGAAGGCCACAGTGGTGTGGAGGCAGGTTGCCAGTGCTTTGGTCAGAATCTTGTAGTCCACACACAGCAGGGATACCGCCTTCCAGTTCTTAATGCAGCCAAGGTCTCCCTCCTTGGGCAGCAGTGTGAGCACCGCTCAGTGGCAGCTGATCTGCAGGACCTTGTCGGGGAGGTTGTACTGGAAAATGCACAGGGGGCAGGGGCCAAGGAGAGGCCAGGAGGTCTTGTAGAACTCAGCAGGTAACCGGTCAAGTCCTGGAGCTTTGCCAGCGGCAGCTGCCAGCTCTTCTGAAGACAATTCCCACTGAAGCTCACTGGCTTCAAGGTTGCAGAGATGTGGCAGGCCCTCATGGACTTCCTGCATGGCCTCGAGGCAGGACAGCTCAGCCAGAAACAGGTCACAATGGAAGGTGACGGTGTGCTTATGCACTTCGCTCAGGTCCATGATTACCTGGCCCTTGGGGGTTTTGAGGTGATCTAAGACTTTCTTCACTGCCCACCACTGCTCCAGGTTGAAGAAGAAGCAGGTTGGGGCATTGGTTTCTGCCAGTTCTGACTCTGTGCTGCTGAGAAGGTCAGCCCCTAACCTATAACCATAATGCTGGTTCCCTCTCCCCAGGTGCAGCACTCTGCACTTATCCTTGTTGAACCGCATCCTGTTCAGATCTGCCCACTTCTCTAACCTATCCAGGTCTGCCTGGATGTGACCCCTGCCTGCCGGTGTAGTCACTTTACCCCACAGCTTGGTGTCATCAGCGAACTTGAAGAGGGTGCAC
>NW_017729025.1:46733840-46734603 GCF_001723915.1 Gavialis gangeticus | reverse complement strand
GACTTCCTCCTTCACACCTAAGCTCTTTGTTACCTGGTCATAGAAAGAGACCAGGTTAGTCAGGCAGAATCGTCCTAGCACGAACCCGTGTTGGTTAACCCTTAACACCACTTCCCCTGCAGGGCTCTCACAAATGTGGCCCTTGTTAATTTTTTCAAAGACCTTCCCCAGGATAGAAGTGAGGCTGACTGGCCTGTAGTTGCCAGGCTCTTTCTTCCTCCCCTTCTTGAAAATAGGGACCACATTGTCCCTTTTCCAGTCCTCAGGGACTTGGTCCGAGCAGCAGGAGTCCTCAAACAGCTGTGCCAATGGCTTCGCAATGACACCAGCCAATTCCCTCAGCACCCGCAGATGAAGGTCATCTGGGCCTGCCAACTTGGATATATCTAAGCCCTCCAGGTAATCTTTAACTAGGTCTGAACTAACAGTCAGGGGAATCGCATCCTTCCTGGACCTCTCTTCACTATCACCGGAGAGCACCCCATTGTTGCACCATCCTGACAGGAACACGGAGGCAAAGAACTTGTTAAAGAGTTCTGCCTTCTCTTGTGCGCCCATCACCAACTGCCCTGCCCTGCCTCGTAGGGGTCCAATGTTACCCTGAGACTTCTTCTTGCTACCTATATACTTGAAGAAGGACTTTTTCTTATCCTTAATCCCAGAAGATAATTTAAGCTCCAGTGCTGCTTTAGTCTCCCTTACCAAATCTCTACAAGCTCGGGTCAGGGAGGTGTACTCCTCCTTTGTCTCTGCCCCCTGCTTC
>NW_017729025.1:46732083-46733735 GCF_001723915.1 Gavialis gangeticus | reverse complement strand
TTCTTTGCCCTCAGGCCAGCCTGGATATCCACGCTCAGCCATGAAGGTTTCTTGGACCCTTTTCCCACCTTCCTGTGCAGTGGAATTGTGTCTTGCTGCGCCTCAAGAATAGCCTCCTTGAGGAAGAACCACCTTTCCTGGACCGCCATACTAGCTACACCCTGGGCTCCAAGTGCCTCCCAGACTACTGCCCTGAGCACATCGAAGTTAGCTTTCCTAAAGTCAAGCATTTGTGCTGAGCTAGTTACCCTCCCCACCTTTCTCTGAATAGCAAACTGGATCATTTCATGATCACTGTCCCCTAGACTCCCTTGTACTAGCACCTCCCCCACCAGGTCATCCCCAGAGGCTAACACCAGATCCAGTATGGTGTTTTCCGTAGTGGGGACTAGTACCTCCTACACGAGGTGTAGGTCCTGTACACACGTCAGGAACCTTCATGAATGGCTAGACCTGGCCGACTGCTCCTTCCAGTTGATGTCAGGGTAATTCATGGAGACCATCACGCCCCAGGATGCCCTCTGATCTGAAGTGCAGATCATGGTCAAGGAAGCCAAATCTGGTGTGACGACACCAACTCCAGAGGCACCAGTTCACCTCATGGATGCAGTCGCTCTGCCACTGACGGCCTCCACTAACTGGGAGGAGGAACGAAAAGACTATCTAGGCCCCCAACTCTCTAAGCTTAGCCCCCAGAGCCCTGTAGTCATCCATGATCTGGTCCAGACTACTCCGGGCCCCATCATTGGTTCTCACATGGATGAGGACCATAGGATAGCAGTCAGAAGGCTGGATGAGGTCAGTGATCTTCCCTGTGATGTCCCCAATCTTGGCTTCTGGGAGACAGTACACTTCTCTCACATTGGGGTCTGCATGGCAGACGGGTCCCTCCGTTCCTCTGAGGAGGGGGTCCCCTATGACAATGACCTGATGTCTCTTCCTCTGGGTCACCAGATGATGCTCAGTTGGTATGGATGATGGCTTGCTGGATGAGGGCGTGGCTCCCTCCCTTCCTTCTTCCTCATGCCCAGTCTCCTCCAGCGCTGCCGGGGCTGCATACCTGATCCCCAGTTGTACTGGGGTGACAGTTGATGCAGCTACTCACTGCCTGCGATGCCGCCTGGCCCTGGAGGTGACCATCCTCCATTTGCCTTCTGCAGACTCCTGGGTGGTGACAGCCTGAGGGGACAGGACCTGCAGAGAAAGAAAGTACCCGTCAATCTCGTCCTCCATGGCCCTGATCCTCCGCAGTCTGCTCACCTCCGCCTGGAGCTCTCTCACCTGCCTGTTGAAGTAAAGTTTTGATTGTGTGCTGCCAATGCAGAAACAGAATGAGAGAGAAAACTGGAACTGACATGCTCAAGACAGGCTTATGGAATTTTCCATTGGACTCACCCAGCCTGTGTCCCCTGGGCGACCCCAAGAGCTGTCAGTCAGGCTGACCTACTTTTCAGCCCTGCGCCTGCGTGGTAACAGCAGAGAGTTCAGGCTCACACATGCTCAGTCAGCTAAGAGCATGATGTCATTCGGCTAGAAAGTTCTTTGAGGGACACATTCTAATTGGCCACCAAATTGTTATATAAGGTTAAGGAGCCCCTCCCTCGGGGGGAGATCCGCTTGAACTGAGGACGGTGCCTGGTCTCAGTATCTCT